>NC_071496.1:18740631-19067915 GCF_028500815.1 Rissa tridactyla
ATAGGAGCAGGATTCGAATCTGTCCTTTTCTGGTAGGTAACTGTAAACAAAAATGTAGATTGGATAAGTTATATTTACTATAACCAACAGAGGTTTATTAATTATACCAGAGATGCATTGAAAGGAATAGCTGAACAATTGGATGCAACCAGCCAAATGGCATGGGAGAATAGGATCGCCCTGGACATGATCTTAGCAGAGAAGGGAGGTGTGTGTGTAATGTTAGGGAATCGGTGCTGTACCTTCATCCCAAACAATACAGCTCCAGATGGTACTATAACTAAAGCCCTTCAAGGGCTCACCACTCTAGCTGATGAGTTAGCTGAGAACTCTGGAATAGACACCTCACTGACAGGTTGGCTGGATTCCTGGTTTGGGAAATGGAAAGGTATGGTGGTATCAATATTGACTTCTCTTATAATGGTAGCGGGAATGTTAGTGGCTGTAGGATGCTATATCATTCCCTGTGTGCGAGGATTAGTTCAACGATTAATTGAAACTGCCCTAACAAAACGAATGGAAGTAGACCCTCCCCCATACCCTGGGAAAATGCTTCATCTAGAAGACAATAAAAACTCTCGAGAAGAAGAAGAAGAATGTAACATCATGCTGTTGGCTCTAGAGGCCTCATATGGAACCATGCCCTAGAAATGCAAAAGACAATAAGATTATGAAAAAGGAAAGGGGGAAGTTGTAAGAAAGGCAGGTATTGCTTTTGCAGAGGAGAAAAGTCGTTTCCATCAGAGGTGGCATGATAAGGGAATGACTAAGACAAAGAGGCTCCAGCAAAGGCTTGTAGAACATCTCTTATCACACAGACAAAAGGACAAACTGATTCCTACTGGATTAGTGTCTAGAAGGGTAGTCAAACATTTAACCAGGGCTAATGACATTGAGCATTTTTATTTTTTTTTGTTACCAAAAAGGAAGGAAATAAACTAGTCAGATAATCCCTTTAGGTGTAGCATAAAGAGAAGTAAACAGAGGCAGGACATCCGGGAAGAATTTTAGGTGCCTCGGACAGACTGTGAACCCTGGAGTACCTAACCAATGGGAAACAGGGGAGGGAAAAATTTGTCCGGGATTAGGGAATAAAAAGGTGTGTTTCAAGAACTGGAAGTGTGCCTACTTGCTAGGTCACCCGCTCTTGCAAGAATGTGAATAAAAACGTGCTTCACAGAGGATTCTGCCTGAGCCTATTTCATTCGGACCGGAACTTATTTCGCACAGTAGGCATACCATTTTCTGATAGTGGGTTTCTGTGCGACTCGTTCTGGGGGAGCAGTCCCCTTGAGGATTGCTTCTAGTAAATAAAATCGTCCTCTAGTTTGCACAGGTTGTCCCTGATGTATTTTCTCAACTTCTTTAACTGCTCGGACTAAAGACAAAAGTCCCTTTTCCCATTCAGAGTACCGTTGTTCTGTTTCTTTAAATGCAGTTGGACTAAACAATAGAGGCCTTTTTGGCCCATGGGTCCAGTTTGGAACAGATTACAGTAAGCAGCTTGTTCTGCGAAACCCCATTTGGCTATGATAGGGTCACGGGGGTGTACTGGTCCCAGTGACTGGTATTTTTTTAATCCTTCAATTAGAGTTTTTACTGCCTTGTTATGTTCTGATTTCCACTCCCAGGATTTGCCTTTCCATAAGAGTGAGTATAATGAAATGATAGAGGAATGAAATGATAGAAAATCCAGGCACATGCTTCCTCCAATATCCTAAAGTTCCCATAAATTTTTGTAACTCCTTCCTTGATTGGGGCATTTGCAGCTATTCCCTGTTTCACGGGTCTTACTTTGTGATCTCCTCCCCGGGATTTCTGGTTTTGTTTTTCAACTGCTGCACCATCCCAGCCCATTTCACAACTGTTGTTAACAATGCTGTGCATTAATTCTGCCCAGGTAGGGGGTTGCCTGGGAAGATTATTGCCCTGCTTATTATATTCAGTATCTCTTTTAATCTCATCCCATTTTGCAACTAGATGGGGTTTAAGAATTGCTGGGACTCCTCTAATTAGGGGTTTTAACACTGCAAAATCTACTGTAGCAGATAGTGGGACATCATGGCATCCTCATTCGTGCATGGCTTGTATGCAAGCGGCTTTTGTGACGGCTGTGGATAACTCACTTAGAGATTTGATGGGGATTATGGAGGGTTCACCCCACTCCATGGTGTCGATTCCTCCAGCCCAATAAGCTACTCGGCTGGTGATAGAATGGGGGGTATCTGTCAGGTCAGGTCCTAAATTTAAGAAAACTCCCGGACCCCAGTAACCACTGGCTTCGTCCTGACTTGACATTATTTGGTTGCTGCCACTTCAGCATACTCTCCACAACTATTCAGTTTCAGTTTCCTGGGGTTTCTGCTATATCTCTCTCGCAAGTTCATCAATTGCAATGGATCCCAGGGGCTGGTTCGTGTAGTATGCCGCAGATTACCACCCCGAGGTCTCGCAGTGTCGTGGGTTTGGCCAAATTGGCCAATGGCCAGCGACAGATGCTCCCCCCCAACCTCTTGTACACGGAGAGGAGGAGGAGAGATAGATTTACGAGTTTAGAAGAAACTAAACTACTTTAATGAAATATTAATAATAAAATAAAAAGGAAAATAATGAAATAGATACAGTATATACAAAACCATATCAAGCTCCCAGGATGACGTCACTAGCAGGCACTGGGGAAGTCCCAGACTGGACTCAGTGATGGGTGGGAACTGGATTCCACAGATGGAGTCAGGAACACATGGATTGGGATCAAAGGCAGATGAACAGGCAGGGTCCTCCTCAGACGTCGGCCATTGAAGAAAGAGACTGACCCTTTGATCCCTCAGCTTTTATACTGAGCATGGGGCAGATGGGATGGAATACCCCTGTTGGTCAGTTTTGGGTCACCTGTCCTGTCCGATCCTCCCTGCAGGTGGGACCCCTCTATGCTTTTCTGTTTCCGGTCCTCCAACAGGGCAAATAACGAAATTAATGGCTGGGAAGATTATTGCCCTGCTTATTATATTCAGTATCTCTTTTAATCTCATCCCGTTTTGCAACTAGATGGGGTTTAAGAATTGCTGGGACTCCTCTAATTAGGGGTTTTAACACTGCAAAATCTACTGTAGCAGATAGTGGGACATCGTGGCATCCTTTTTGGTTTGATAGTGAATGTGATAGTATTTTATGAGATTCGATGGCAAGGTACACTTGGTTATTTACTGCATAGAGGAGAAGGTCAGACAAAACTGTCAGGGAGACCCTCCCATTGAGTCATGGTTTCAGAAAGGACCCCCTTGCTTTCTAAACTCCTTCTCAGAGAGGAGTCTAGGTGCATCTGGATCCAATCCTAGTCCCAGACTTGGTCAACGGTTTATGTCTAAAGGATTATATATGTGCAATCAATCCTTTATATCACTTAGCTAAGGTTTCACAGTTTAGCATGCTATTAACCACTTACCAAGAATCTGTTGCAGCAAGGAATCTCTAAACCTCGAGGAGTAATCTTGAGCGGGCGTCCCTGCTCAAGGGGAGATCCTATCGTGCAGTCCATTGCCATGCAAGAGAGCTCAAAGGGCTCTTGGGCTGTCCACTATTTATGGAGTAAGATAATTGACCTATAGTCATATTCTCATGGGAACAAGATACCTAGGTTCCCACTCCAGACAGTGTTTTGGTTATGTTGCCAGCCATTCCCCGTAGTTCAAGTGCAACTCATAACAACTCCCGCTGATGGCCATGGCTTGAGCAGGAGCTGGGGGGGTGGGGGGGGGAAGGGGAAAAGGGGAGAGCACACCGCCACAAGGGCTGGCTCCTGTGAGAAGAGATCAGGTGCTGCCTCTATGTCAGACTGAGCCAGTTATAGCCGGTTCCAAGACGGACCCACTGCTAGCCAAAGCTCAGTGAATCAGCAAAACTAGTGGCGTCTCTGTGATAACATATTTAAGAAAGGGTAAATAATGCTGTATAGCAGCTGTGAGAGAGAGGAGTGAGGAAAATGTGAGAGAAACGACTATGCAGACACCAGGGTCAGCGAAGGAGGGTGAGGAGGTGACTCAGGCACTGGAGCAGAGATTCCCCTGCAGCCCATGGAGAAGGCCATGGTGAAGCAGATTGTCCCCGTTTCATCCCTGAATGAGCAGACAGTGAGGTGGATTGAAAACTGGCTGAATGGCTGGGCCCAGAGGGTGATCAGCAGCACAAGGTCTAGTTGGAGGACAGTGACTAGCAGCGTACCCCAGGGGTCAATACTGGGTCCAGTCATGACCAAGGCCCTCAGTAATGAGCTGGATGATGGGGAAGAGCATACCCTCAGCAACTTTGCAGATGGCACCAAAACTGGGAGGAGTGGCTGATATGCCAGAAGGTCTGTCACCCAATGCTAAAGGGACAGACAGGTTCTTTTAGGGATCCTTGGCAGAATGATGATGGCACTAAATCATAGTTACAATTAAAGCTTTATTTTCTTAACAGGATTTTATGATTAGTATAGCACAGAATTTATGATTAGAATGGCACAGTATTTCTACAAGCAGAATCAATGTAGCACAACTTATAAGCAGCGTAATACAGAATTTATAATACAACTTAACTTATGATTTCTAAAAAGCTGGACAGTCTGCAGATTGGGTCAGATCTTATTATGTGTTTTGCTGTACCAATATAACAATCATAATCTAGACTCAAAAATCATATAAAAGAATACAAGTCACTCAGTCCTCAGAGGAAGCAGATGACAGTGAAGGCATCCCTGGCCACTGGGGATTCATGGGTCTTACTGCCCAGCAGCAGTTCCAGTTCAAGTTCCATACTTAGGACTTGTAACTGCTTGATTTTATAGACAGTGCTCTGTATGCTGTTATGCTTCCCTGTTCTGTGATGGGGTCATCAACAACACCTGGTTGGCTGGGTGTCTGGGACCTTCAAGGCTGATAAGGAGGGAAGAAGTCGGCCTGGCACCCAGGAATCTTGAGGCCAGTACAGAGGGGACGAAGAAATCTGTTTGGTTTGTCAACTTGGTTCACAGGACCTTCAGGGCCTGATAATGAGGGAAAGGGAACGAAAACATGACCTGCTCTGTCAGAGAGACTGGCTGCTTGCCTTATAAAATGGTGTTAGTTATGCTGACCGCATTACCAGGGGTCAGGAGCAGGGGGTACCGGTTACACCTGTGGAATAAATACTAAATTGGCTAAAAAATACAAAAATACAGCATTGTTCACACATTAAGGAAAAGTATAAAATCAAGAGGCTTCTGAGGTAGAAAATAGCCGCAGCTGGCATGAAGGACACAACATCTGTGGTTCCCTGATAAGCTACATGAGGTACGGGACGGGATGCAATTATTCCGTGGCTTTACCTTATGATGTATAGCGGATACAGGAATGGGATGATACCATGAAACAGATAAGCTGCCAATTAGCTGCCCGCTAGATGCTCAGAGCCAACATTTTGTCAAATTTTGATGAAATGCTGTCCTTTGTGCGAACTTTGCTCATTATAATGTCATTATAATACCAAAACACACCTCCATCCCGAAGGCTACCCGCCTCCAAGGTGCGACCACTCCTTCTTGAGTCTGCGCCCTGAATTTCTCGTAAACTATACCTTTAATTGTGAAGCGAGAGAAATTTACACCAATCATGATAAAAGTATGTATGACTAAAGTCACTCAAACTCCACCTTGAAGATAACAAATAGTATAAAAATAGCCCGAGAGAGGGGGGATACCGAGGGAAGACACCATCATAAAGAATTACATCACTGACTTCTGGGATCAGTCGACGGGCTGAGCCTCTCTTCCCCCCCATAGGGACGCCTTTGGGTAAGACTTAGATTATACCGAGTGCTTCCTCGGGAAACTTAGAAATTTCTCTAGAGACTCTCTTTTTCTACATTTAAAGCCAGGCTGTATCGTTTATAACTTTGTCGCGCGTTTTGTATATGTAACAATACTTTCATTTGCACGTGCTTTGCAGACAGTGTATTTATCACCGGCAATCCTAAGAACCTATATATCTGTTGTTTAAATAAACTGCACTTTTTTAAGTAGCTAGTCGTTTCGCTTTCTCACTGAACGCGACCAAAAACTCAAGAGTGGCCGTGCTAGTTCATGAGCACGACTAGACTGAAGGTGCAGTCCACTATTAGTGTATCCAAATCGTAATAGTTTAATATATATTAAACGCGATTGGACTGATAGTGCTGAATTGGGCATCACTCAGAATTTAAACCTAGCCGCACCTAGCCTCCCACCTCGGTGAGGAGTGTTAGAACGCAAGGGGGTTTATCTTCTGCTAAAACCGCTTTGCCCCTTTTCACGCAACAACACCCCACCCCCTGACACTGTCACAAACAGGGAAGGATGTCAGTGGTGGCGGTACTGTCACCTCTTGCCCATGGCCTACATTACAGTAATGGGGTCATAGGAGGACTCCACGGCAATAATAAGCTGCTTGTTGTCTGACTGTTATTCATCCGAGGAAGAAGGAGAGTATAAAACGTTGATTTTAGTAACTGATATGCATAAAGATTTAAAGCAAGATATAACACAAAATAATGTAATTCCAACAGCCTAAACAAGAGCTAACATTAACAAAACGCGATGGGCCCATGCTCTGAAGTCAGGTAACCAAGACCACAGCCAAAACCAAACAGTTGATAGACCTTCTGACAAGGGTTGTTCTTGTGTTATTTGCTGAAAGGTACAAACTTGTCTTTGAATAATGTTTATATCGTGTTCGATTTGTTTCATAGAATCATAGAATAGTTTGGGTCAGAAGGGACCTTTAAAGGTCATCTAGTCCAACCCCCCTGCAATGAGCAGGGACAAAAGCAGTTTGGCTTTGTTAGCATAAAAACAAGTGCTGTTTAACAGCGTACATACACGTCCTTCTGAAGCCAGAATCTAGGGCCCAGTGGTTTCGAATAGCTAATTGCAAAAGTGAACTAATTTCCAATTGCAAATTCTTTAAACCACCTACAGTAGCATTTTGGACAATTTCAAGCATAGCAGAAATGTTTACAATAGCTTTTTCCAACTCAATAACACCTAAAGTTGGAAACAACGCACGCATAAATTGATGGAATCTTGTTGATCTTTTTACCAGGGGATTGATCACAAAGCTCTTATGGCGTACAGGATAATGTTTGTGTAAAAAGGTAGTAATTGTAATGCATAGGGAGCAAGACGTGCTATGGTACAAGTACCTGCCCATTGTGGTGGTAGACTTTCATAGGCATTTGTGCCACAGAGCCAGAACCATCCAGATGCTAGAATGGTAGGCCACCAATTTGATTCCACAAGATTTCTAGGAAAATATTCCTTGCACCATTGATGAGCCTCTTTTTCATTGTCAGGATGATCAAATTTGAGTAGGCAAGTGTGTCTCATTCAAATGGTGTGAAAAGGAATTGGCATATATACAGCCGGTACAATTGTTATTAGTATTTAACCGACCGTTACTCCGTAGAATTAGGACCAGTGAGATTATAGTATCTTTGGCAAAATGCACTATTAATATTCCATGTGAGATTCCAGAGTGGTGAAACATTTAAAACAGCAGTGTTTGTAATCACTGATTTGTTTTTACAGATCCATGTGGTTCTTAAATTGGATTAATTACAAACTCTGGTTCGATTATGGCATATAAGCTGAAACCAGGTTTGTGTCCAATTGTAAAGCAGAGTATAGTCACAATGGCTTGTTTCCCCCACCATGTTTAATTTGTATATTCGGGCATTGTAATGCACCATGGCATTTTAACATAAGAATGTGCCTTAAAAGGTTGAGCTTGATAAACTGGAGGGTTGGGAAGTGAGTATGCCAATTTAGATTGGTACCAAGACGTTTCAGGAACAGGTACAGCTAACCATCCAGAATGAGTAGCTGTGGAGCTTGAATAATGAGGTGAAGTCTCCCTGCTCAAAGAGCAATTAAGACTGGCCTTGCTATCTCTTGTGCGACCCAGGAGAGTGGAGACTCAGCTGTGATATGCAGATAAGGAGGGAGTCCTGTGTAGGCAGGACAGCCCTGCTTTTTGTCAGCAAAGACATTCTCTTCCTCCACCCCAGGCAGGGATGCCTTTCCGGGTAAGCACTGTACCTTTCACCCTCTGGTGAATGTTACTCCCGGGTTGTTGTATTATTGTTATTTTTGCTAGCAATATTAACCTTAATTAGTAGTGCTATTGTAATTACTGAATTTATCAACAGCAATCTCAAATCTGTTATTACTCTCAATAACTAACTAATTTCAATTTTTGTGAATCTGACAGTGAAAGTCCTTAGCTGGGACTCTGACAGACAAATCAGTGGAAGTCCTAGGACTCTGACAGACAAATATTGAAACTACATTCCTTTTAACGTGACAGTATCTGAAGACTGAGGGTGGTGTAAACAATACCAGCAGTTTGATTCATTACCTATTTGTGAGATTATGATCATGAACTGAATTACATGATTACTGTTCCAGTCGTGAAATAAGGAAAAACAGGGTACAAATAAGGATAAGTACAATACAATGGGTGCTGTGATCATCATTTTCCTGCAGTTGGAATTTCCACAAAGGTAAAGTGATGATTCCTCAGGTGCCTTCTGGATTTATTCAGGCCAAAGAATTCATCCAAGTATGGTTCATTACCTGAAAGAATAAGAAAATTATCCAGTCTTGGAAATTATCCAAGCCTCGGCGATAGTTAGAGGGAGTCTCCATTTAGAAACAGTTTTCCATATGCCCTTTTCTTGGGGAGTTAGTAAAGTGACAGGTATTTTACCCATTGAAGAGCGGTCAATAAGAACAGTGTCACCCTGAGAAAAATGACAGGTTTACAATGAGGGTTTCAAAGGTTTTGTGGGTTGGAGAGCAGGAAAATGAACTCGTTCCATCAGACATCCGGTGAGTGTCTGCTGGTTATTTAAGTGTCAAACAGCTTCAGGTAGGGCTTTACCCCATTTTCCTGTATATAAATTTTGCCCTCGAGCTCATTTTAGAAAACTGTTCCATCTCTCAACCATGCCATTGCTTTGGGGTCTGTAGGACAGATGGAAAACCCACATGACTCCATTGCATTCACGCCATTCTTGTACGATTTTATTTTTGAAATGAGAGCCATCGTCAGACTGCACAGCACAAGGCATGGGAGTATTAGCAAACCATTGATTAATTCCTGCCACAGTGGAAAGACCATCAGCTTTCCTGCAAGGAAAAACTTTCCCTAACCTGATATTATTTCAGCTTCAGTAAGGATATAACACCACCCTTCGGATGTTTGAGGGAGAGGTCCAATGTAATCAATTTGCATGGGAACTTTACCGTCTCCAGGATTAGCAAAGCTCTGTTCTTCCTTGCAGTGTTTTCGGATTTCTGCACACATCTCACAGCTAGAAATCAAATCACACGCTTGTCGAGTTGTTAGTGGTCACCCCCTCATATAGAATCATAGAATGTGATGGGTTGGAAGAGACCTTTAAAGGTCGTCTAGTCCAACCCCCCTGCAGTAAGCAGGGACATCTTTAACTAGATCAGATTGCTCAGAGCCTCATCAAGCCTGGCCCTGAATGTCTCCAGGGACGGGGCCTCCACCACCTCTCTGGGCAACCTGTTCTTCGAGGAGAAGAACCTTAAGCGAGCGTCCCCACTCAAGGGGAGATCTTGTCGTGCAGCCCGCTGCCGTGCAGAAGAGCTCAAAGGGCTCTTGGGCTGTCCACTATTTATGGAGTAAGATAATTGACCTATAGTCATATTCTCATGGGAACAAGATACCTAGGTTTCCACTCCAGACAGTGTTTTGGTTATGTTGCCAGCCATCTCCCACAGTTCAAGTGCAACTCATAACAACTCCCGCTGATGGCCATGGCTTGAGCAGGAGCCAGGGGGAGGGGAAAGGGGAAAAGGGGAGAGCACACCACCACACTCCACCCCGTGACTATAGACAATTCATCTTACCTTCACAGAGTGGAGGTACGGTCACTTCTTGCCTCTGTGCCATAAATAGTATGCTAATAGTTTGTGCGCTTAGAGATTCACGGTAAGTAGATAGTGAAGCTATTTGTTATTTGTTAATTTGTATGTTTTGGGTGGTTGAAGTTGGGTTATTTGTTTGGTCAAGTACCAAACTTTTATATACAACATAACTATAAGCAACAAACATATTAAAATTAGAACTAGCAAGATCACAACTGGGTGAAGCATACAATTAAACAGTCCCGTTGCTGTTGGTGACCATCCAAGAAGAATTTCCCACCAATGGTGTTCTCCATCCTTTTTCACTCTTTCAAAGACACGGTGTATCTCTTCTGTATCATGCTGAACAGTGATTAAAGTTTTGCGTCCATTATTTCGAATTCGTTCCAGCAGCTGACACAGGTCATCATGCTGTAGTAGTTTCTTCACCAATGTAAGATTCATTCCGATAGGTGTAGGCAACAAATCTTGAATCAATGTATAATTAGATTGTAGCAACTGATAAGACATAACAGGAGCTAAATAATTGAAGTCACATCCCATAATTTTAGTGAAATTACAAATACAAACATTTGAGTGATTACTTGTACCTACAGTGACATTATCTACAAATATAGTATTACAAAGGGTTCTCATACAAACGCATCCTTTTCCAACATATATAAGTACAGTTTCAGGATTTTCATCAAGATGTATCTCAAAATGACAAACATTCTGTTCAGTGTCAAGACAAACATCTTGGGCTTTGATGGTGTTACTCTCACAAATAAATCCTTGTTGTTCTCGTACAACGCAGGCATTAACATCAATGGTCTGCCATTTGTTCCCATTCCATTGGGCCCACACTCTACGTTCTAATGGATAGAGTATAGTTCCATTGTGATTTAATCCTAGTGCAATGATTGGGTATATGGTGTATACCGAAGCATTGCGTATTGTTAGGACAAAAGCTGTAGCCTTGTTATTGATGGGGTTGTAAGTAAAATTGACTAAATACCACCAGGATTGAAATTCCCTTTCAAATTCAGTTGCATTATCCCAGATTACTTTTCGAATTTCAGTGGGTAAGGTACCTTCATCACCCTCTCGTACAATTGCTGCTACCGTAGATTGCATCCACAGCTGAGCTTGGATACAACTAAGAGCTAGAGAAACATTGGTTTGGGCTACACCAAGGGCATCCACAATCAATTGGTGATCCCTCTTATTAATTCTTTCCCACTGAGGCAACACATCAGATAAGAGCCATTGGTTAGTTCCCAGTGCTAATAGGGAGGATCACAATGGGTGTTCCAATTTGTTTAAATCACTTATTGTTGTGCTTAGTTTATTTGCAAGTACTTCAGCATCTATACTATTTAAGGCTCCCAGTCCTGTCCCTATGATACCAGTTGCATCTCTCCTTGTTCGTCTCGGAGAGGTGAATGTTCGCCCATGTAACCATGCTAACCATCCTGCATAGGATGTAGTCGGGAATGACGAACAGGCTGGTTTGATGGTGGAGATGTTAATTTGCATCACTAATTCTACTCGTTTAAGAGACCATGATGGATTAAATAACACTCGTTGTTGGCCTGTATATTTGATTACATATGGTCCAATTTCAGAAATTTGTGGGGATAGAGTTTTCTCATCATTTACAATTGGTGTGGATGTTGCTGTACAAGGCTCAGTAATGTCTATTTTAAATTTAAATGATAGTCCCACACTATGGCAAGCCCAGAGACAGACTACAAAAACAGGTTGTACTAAGGTAAAATTGTACCAACAGTCCAATCTTTCAGAGGCGCACTGTTTTGTACCATTGATTATTGGGTTTGATACAGTGTTATACACTGAAATCTGAGATGCTTTCTCATGGGTAGACCCATTGATCATCCGGCCCCCTATTTGAATTTTTTTTCCCTGCTGTTCCCTGAAGTCGGAGAACTCCATTAGTTCCATCTGTATCCCAGCTCCATTCCTTTTCTAAGTATACTTTGTTTCCATGCATGACTACAGTGGAAAGATTTAAGTCTCCCTTCCTAGAGTATATTCCCATACTCCCGGTATACTTAACATGAGCTTGAGACCATGGCCACTCTAGAGTTCTTCGACCACAGGTTAGAAGCAGCATTGCTGAGGTTTGGAATATTAACACAAACACAGCACTTCCTTTTGCCATCCTGCAGGCTGCTGTGAGAGAAAACAAAGACTTGTTTCGGTGGGGAGAGTATGAACGGGTTACCCCATTAACAAGAAGGAAAAATCCATCGTGCACTAATTCTGTGTTTTGCACCACTGCTATCAGTAGCTTCCCAGGCACGTGAGCCATGAGGTTTAGTTAAGGTCATAGGCACAATACCTAAAATCCAGGCACATGCTTCCTCCAATATCCTAAAGTTCCCATGAATTGTTGTAACTCCTTCCTTGATTGGGGCATTTGCAGCTCTTCAGTTTTTCTTAAGGTATCTGGAGGAATCACAGCACTGCCCAATATCCAGCAAGTACCTAAAAATTTTACTTCTTTACTTGGTCCCTGACATTTTCCAGGTGGAACCTCAATTTCTGCTTTATTTAGTGCTTGACACACTGCTGCTGCTGCTGCTTCCCCCGCTGTCTTAGGAGAAGTTTCTCCAATCAGAATATCATCTATATATTGGTACAGTTTTACACCTTGGGGGAGTGAGACTGTCTGCAAAAGTTCGGCAAGTGCGGCATGAGCAATTGTGGGTGAATGTTTATACGCCTGTGGGAGTCTGTTAAAGGTATATTGTATTCCCTCCCAAGTGAAAGCACACTTCTCTTTATCCTCCTTCTTCAAGGGAGCCATGAAGAACATATCCTTTACATCTAATGCCGCCATCCATGGGTGGGCAGCTGCTTGCAGAGTAGCTGTTAAAGTTGCAGTGTTTGGTACGGTGGCCGTTAGCGGGGCTGTATTAGCATTTAGACGGCAGTAATCGACTGTTAAATGCCACCTCCCATCGGCTTTCCGAACCGGACAGATGGGTGAGTTATACGGGGAGTGGGTTCTGGAGATAATTTGTCTTTTCTCTAAATCAGCTATGACTTCAGAAATGCCCTTTCGTGCCTCAGTGTTCCAGTGCCTCACCACCCTCATTGTAAAGAACTTCTTCCTAATGTCCAATGTAAACCTACCCTGCTCTAGTTTAAAACCATTGCCCCTTGTCCTATCGCTACATGCCCTTGCAAACAGCCCCTCCCCAGCTTCCTTGTAGGCCCCCTTCAGGTACTGGAAGGCTGCTATAAGGTCTCCCCGGAGCCTTCTCCTCTCCAGGCTGAACAGCCCCAACTCTCTCAGTGTGTCCTCATAGGAGAGGTGCTCCAACCCTTTGATCATCTTCGTGGCCCTCTGCTGGACCCCCTCCAACAGGTCCATGTCCTTCTTGTGCTGAGGGTTCCAGAGCTGGATACAGTACTCCAGGTGGGGTCTCACGAGAGCAGAGTAGAGGGGGAGAATCACCTCTCTGGATCTGCTGGCCACAGTTCTTTTGATGCAGCCCAGGATGCGATTGGCCTTCTGGGCTGCAAGCGCACATTGTTGGCTCATGTCCAGCTTTTCATCCATGAGTACCCCCAAGTCCTTCTCCGCAGGGCTGCTCTCTATCACATCATCCCCCAGCCTGTATTGATAATGAGGATTGTCCCGACCCAAGTATAGGACCTTGCACTTTGCCTGGTTGAACTTCATGAGGTTTGCTCGGGCCCACCTCTCTAGCTTGTCCAGGTCCCTCTGGATGACATCCCATCCCTCTGGCCTGTCAACCGCACCACTCAGCTTGGTGTCATCGGCAAACTTGCTGAGGGTGCGCTTGACCCCACTGTCTATGTCATTGATGAAGATATTGAACAGCACCGGTCCCAGTACGGATCCCTGAGGGACACCACTTGTCACCCCTCTCCATCTGGACATCGAGCCAGTTCCTTATCCACTGAACAGCCCACCCATCAAATCCATCTCTCTCCAACTTAGAGAGAAGGATGTTGTGGGGGACTGTGTCAAAGGCCTTGCAGAAGTCCAGGTAGACGACATCCGTTGCTCTTCCCTTGTCCACTGATGCAGTCACTCCATTGTAGAAAGCCACCAGGTTGGTCAGGCAGGACTTGCCCCTGGTGAAGCCATGCTGGCTGTCTCGAATCACCTGCCTGTCCTCCATGTGCCTTAGCATAGCTTCCAGGAGGATCTGTTCCATGATCTTCCCAGGCACAGAGGTGAGGCTGACAGGGCAGTAGTTCCCAGGGGCCTCCTTTCTACCCTTTTTAAAAATGGGTGCGATGTTTCCCTTTTTCCAGTCACCAGGGACTTCACCTGACTGCCATGACATTTCAAATATCATGGAGAGTGGCTTGGCAACTACATCAGCCAATTCCCTCAGGACTCTGAGGTGCACCTCGTCAGGTCCCATAGACTTGTGTATATTCAGGTTCCTCAGGTGGTCACGAACCTTGTCTTCACTTACAGTGGGAGGGACTTTGTCCCCCAGGTCCCCATCTTGCAGTCCTTCAACTTGGCAGGTGTGAGGAGAGAGGCTGGCAGGGAAGACTGAGGGGAAAAAAAGTTGTTGAGAACCTCAGCCTCCTCCTCGTCTGTTGTTACCAGTTTGCCATTCTTGGTCATCAGGGAGGGTATGCTTTCTTTAACCTTCCTTTTCTGGTTGACATACCTGTAGAAGCCCTTCTTGTTATTCTTAGCACCCCTTGCCAAGTTCAGCTCCAGCCGCACCTTGGCCTTCCTGACCTCATCCTTATACTCTTCCCAGGACACCTGATGCTGCTTGAACTGCCTGTGCAGTTCCTTCTTGCCTTTTAGTTTGACCAGCAGGTCCCAGCTCAGCCATGCTGGTCTCCTCCCTTTCTTGCTTGATTTCTTACACCTGGGGATCGAGAGCTCTTGTGCTCTGTGGAAAGCATCCTTGAAGATCTGCCAGCTGTGTTCTGCCCCCTTGTCCCTAAGGACTGTTTCCCAGGGGGTCCTATTGACTAACTCCTTGAAGAGCCAGAGGTTTGCTTTCCTAAAATTCAGGGTCCTGACTAGGCTCCTCATCTGGCACATATCCCTCAGGACTGTGAACTCCACCAGTGCGTGGTCACTGCAGCCCAGGCTGCCTCCAATCTTGACATCCCCAATGAGCTCACTCGCATTGGTGACTATCAGGTCCAGTATGGCATCCCCTTGGGTAGGGCTGTCTATTTCCTGTCTTAGGAAGTTATTGTCGAGGCACTCCAGGAACCTCCTGGATTGTCTACAGCTCACCATTTTCCAGCAGATGTCAGGGTGGTTGAAATCTCCCAGCAGGACAAGAGCCTTCAAGCACGATGCCTCCTGTAGCTGGAGGAAGAAGGCTTCATCAGTAGGCTCCCCTTGATCAGGCGGCCTGTAGTAGACACCAACCACAAGGTTCCCCATGTTGCCTTGGTCTCTAATGCCTACCCATAAGCTTTTGATTTCCTCTTGGCTGTTCTTTAGGGACATCTCTTCACACTCTATCCCTTGCTTAACATAGAGGGCAACACCTCCGCCCCTCCTTCCTTGCCTGTCCCTTCTGAACAGCCTGTAGCCATCGATAGCCACGTTCCAGTCATAGGATGTGTTCCACCAGGTTTCAGTAATGGCCACTATGTCGTAGCTTTCCAGCAGCATGGTAGCTTCCGACTCCTCCTGTTTGTTTCCCATGCTGTTTGCATTCGTGTAGAGGCACTTCAGCCGGGCTGTTGGCTGTGATGCCTTCTTGGAGGAGCACCCCTTGGGGTGTTTCCTGACTACCTCAGGAGCCCCTGGCTTGTCTCCATAAGACTTTGGCTGTGAAGTAGCATCCCCAGCATGCCTCCAGGCAACAGGTCGAAGGTCCTTACTAGTACCCCATCCCTCTAACCCTGACGTGTTATCCCACAGCCTGTCACAGACAAGCCTAATATTATTATCCCCCTCCCCCTTCACATCTAGTTTAAAGCCCTGTCGATCAGCCCCGCAATCTCTTGGGCAAAGACCCTCTTCCCCCTTTGAGAAAGGTGTTTCCCATTTGATGCCAATAAGCCTGGTGCTGTGTAGGCCATCCCATTATCAAAACCCCCAAAATTGTGGCGGTGACACCAGCCACAGAGCCATGTATTAATGGACTGGATGTGTCTGTTCCTTCCAATGCCACTGCCTGCAACTGGAAGGAGTGAGGAGAAAATAACCTGTGCCCCAGACTCCCTCACCAACCTTCCCAAGGCCCTGAAGTCCCCTTTGATTGCCCTTGGTCTACGAGTCGCAGCTTCCTCTCCACCTACATGGAAGATCAATAATGGGTAATAGTCTGAGAACTGTATCAAGCTAGGGAGTTTCCTGGTGATGTCCTTAACCCGGGCTCCAGGAAGACAGCAGGCTTCCCTGTGAGGAGGGTCTGCCCAGCATATTGGGCCCTCTGTTCCCCTCAGGAGGGAGTCACTAATGACTATAACCCTATAACTATAACCCTCCTTTTCTTCCTTGTGGGTGTGGTGACGATACAAGCAGTACGCCTTTCTGACTGTGGAGAGGTCTCTGGTGTAGATTGTCCACCATCCACATCCTTATTTGACTGGCCTTCCTCATCCAGTACCTCATATCTGTTGTTCAGAGGTATTAGGGGGTGGGCAAGGAGCAAGCTTGCCCACTGCCCCAACTGTGAACTCCCCTCCATTCACTCCCTTCATTTAGGCTTCTGCCTGACAGGCACAGGGGCCCCTTGATCCCAGTTACTTTCTGATAGGCACTCCTATTTCTGTTTCAAGGAGGGCAGAGCCTGGCTCCACCAGTCTATTTCTTCTTTAGCCTCCCTAATGCTCCTTAACCTTTCAACTTCCTCTCGCAGTTCTGCCACCAGGCTGAGCAGATCGTTCACCTGTTCGCAATGTACACAGCAGTTCTCATAGCTGCCTCCCATTGCCAGTGAAAGGCTCTGGCACTCCCTGCAGCCTGTGACTTGGACAACTGCATGTTCCTGTGGGAGCTCTGTCTGGGTTCCCACATCCATTCGGGCTAAGGCTGAATGCACAACTTTCTTCCGGGTGGATGCCGTAGCTAAACTCCTTGGCTCCTTAGAGAGTGTAAAGACAGCCCTTGTCGTGGTGGTGCTCCCAGGTACGCCCTGGACGACGCCCATTCACTGCTTACTTGCTTAGCGCACAACGACCTGGTTACTGCGTCCCTGAAAGGCTTCTTTTATGGGAGTGGGTGGGAGGGGAATTAACACCTCGTTTAGATCTGCCGCCGGGGGTGCTGGCTCCGCCCCACTCCTCCTCAGCTGTCACCACCCCCCGGAAGTGCCGGGTACCGGCCCGGGCTTGATGCTTTTCCCGGCTTCGAAAAGCCTCAAAAAACGAGCCCCTAGGCGGTCCTTTTTTTGCCGTGATTCCCTTCCCCAGTGCGGACTTACCTGCACTGGAGCTGGTCTCCTCGGGGAGATATATTGTTTATCAGAGACTTCAGACATTTCCCCTTCTATTTTATTATACTGCCTAGAGTAGTGAATCAAAAGGTGGATTTTTTTCTGTTCTGTTTGAACTATCTACCGCAGATGTAATGGGTAACATCTTAACACCTTAAAGGATTACATCTTAACACCTTTTCTCTCCTTTTCTCCCCTTACCCCTCTTATTTAGCAGAGTAATAGAACCCAAACAGCCTTGTTACAAAACTTGCACTTCTATTTCTGAAATGCTGGTTGGTGATTTTGCCAAACTTGAACAATTTTCTTTCCTTTCCCCAATATGAATGAAGCAAGCTGTGCAGAACATGAACTCAATTCAGAGAGCTCGCAATTTACTACCTCATCTCATCAGTATCAGTGCACATTTTCAACACACATATATCCTTTTTTTTTCACCAGTTCACAGATGAGAATCTAACAACCATCTTTTTACAAGATTCTCAAGAAAGGGTTAAGTGTTACACTCACAGAGTTTTAAAGGTGCTTTTTTTTAATCTGCTTTTCTGGCTTGAGCCTGTGCTGTCAGTCTGCCTCTCTCCTCCTCACACTCCAAAAAAATAATGCATTTGAACTTAGCTTCAACCTTTGCAGTTATTTCTAATTCAAACATGCAAAGTTATACAAGTTTGGAGAAGAATCAACAGCTGGGCAGAGGACAGAGATGTGAATGTGTCTCAACCAAGGGAAAGGCCAGAGAACTCAGGTGTGAGATACTCTGCTTGGCAGCTGCATGCATGCCCTTGTTGACCAAAGAGCACCCACAGACTAGCCACAGCATGTTCATACTTTTGTCAGCTTGGAGTGCCCCAAGAAACATGGGAGGTAACTGGGTATTCTGCACTGAAAAGAAATTAAGAGATCAGGAACACATACTCATAGGAAGTCAGACTTCATTAGTCTCTTGTTCATGGAACAACTTGTTTTTGAATGTCCTGGAATACATGTTTAAACATACATTATTGTAATTTAATTGGATAGACTGCATTTTTCAGTCTATTCAAATAAATTCATGACTTTCAAACTTTTTTTCTAGCCATGCACAAATACATAGAATGTACACACACCTCCCTGCTGCTCAAAATATGGCTATTATCTTTATGCTGTAATCATATGGTCAAAATTTTCCGGCCTGGTTTGTATTGTCATTTCCAAAAAAATAATTTGGTTTTCCCAATAGCATATGAGTAAATGGCTTCTCCTGACATTTACTCATATGCTATACTCTGTTATGCCATTCTGCCATACCAGAAATGACATTAACTAATTCCTGCAAGAGGTGATATGGACTATAGTTTTATGGATGCAATTGTGGATGTATGGTTTACGTATATATCTACAGCTATTTTACTATGTACTAGAACAATAAATAGTCACATGTATTTAAGAACTATGCAAGTGATTGGCATATGGGATGGGTTATCTGTCAAAGTGTAAGGTTTCCGATGGCTGTCTGAAATCAGGAGAGAGAAAACAGGCAAAAAGGAAGCCTCTTTCTATAGAGAGAAAAAAGAAATGGAAATCACAAGCAAATAGCAAAACAGACACCTGCATATGGCCAAGAAAGCTGAGTCTGAATGCCAAGAAAAATCTTCCTGTCACTTAATTTGTTTTCCTGGTGGTCTAGTTAGTAACAGGGGGCTAGTCCCAAACAATGAGTGCTATGTGGATATCTGCCTTTCTTAAGAACCAACAATGAGGGGTGAACTAGATACATCCATGTGACTGAAGGCATGAGCACACCACACTCGGAGGAAGAGTGGTCCAAAGTTGAGGATAGAAGGAAATGATTTGCATACAAAATTATCCCCACTTCTTTGGCTCATTCATCTAGGCTACAGTATAAAGGCAATGATTAGGCAAATATATGGAGATAGGGGAGGGATGAGAGGAGACAAAAGACTGAAGTAAATTAGGCAAAGATTACTGGAACACAAGTCCTTCCAAATTTGTCACCATGTGGGTCTGTGGATACCCTCATGTCCTACTTGAAATGCTTAGCAAAACAGCACGTTCAGATTTTGTATTGCAGTGATGTGGCCTGTTTCAGAATAAGCTCAGAACTGAACTTCTCCTCAGCACATGTAATGGTTACTTGGGAAGACAAACACCCTAACGATGAATATCTCCCCTTCCTCCTCCTTTCCCCGAGCTTTTATCGCTGAACACAATGTCATAGGGTATGGAGTATCTCTTTGGTACGTTTGGGTCAGCTGTCCCAGCTGTGTCCCCTCCTAACTTCTTGTTGTCCCCTCCTAACTACTTTTCCAGCCTATTCGCTGGGGAGGGCATAGTGAGACACAGAGAAGGCCTTGACAATGTGCAAGAATAGCTAAAACACTGGTGTATTATCAACACTGTTTTGATCACAAATCCAGAACACAGCACCATAAGGTCCCAAATGGTCAGGCATTTGCGTGTAGGAGGTGAGGAAAATACATGGGGTTTTTTTGTCTCTGTCAAATGTGTTACTGATGTTTCATTTTTTGATAAGTTCTTGTGCTTCCTTTAGGAACTTGGTATTTGTACTAGGGATAGGAGTTTTTTTCTGCCTCCACAAAAATAAGCCTAAACTTGATCATGCCATTAGTTTTAGCTAAATATCATTATGAGAACATCACAGGAGCTAAGCACCAACAAGATTTGAGAAATTCCAGAGTCAGGATTGAATATCGTATCTCAAGTCTATCTTCACATATTTAAATTACACATATTTCAGTTTTCTCTCTCACTGATTATAAAGAACACTATTTCAAATGATCTGTAACCATGTCATGTTCTGTGATTCCTGAGCCAGTACATCTTACTTTTGAGAGACAGTGGAACAAACATAGGCATTCCACATTTCTGGACAAACTATGTGCAATCTTTTGAGTAACTTTCTAGCCACACACTTGGAGATCTAAGGTACAAAAATATCATAAGTACATCCTGAAGCACGCACAAGTAAAAAGTTGATGAAAAGGGTTGAAGACTTAGTCATGAAACTCTGTAATTACCAGACTGCAGCTAATTGTAATAATGTAATACTAGCAGAATTAGTCACACGCAGTTCTGAAAAAAATGGTATTCCGTATTGCATGTGAGCCATCACCAAAATAAAATGTTTGGATGAAAAGTAATTGCTTAACTACGGTTGGTCCTTGACTCTCTTGCTTTTCATTCTTTGGAAAGCTTGCGATGCAGTTTCATGTTGGTGTTCTGATTATATCCTGCTTTGAGGAGGACGTCTCTTACAAACGGCCCCAGAACCATCTCTTCCTTTTTTTTCCTCAGTGCCCCAAAAGTGTACTTGCAAAGCAGCAGTGAATTGCCAACCTGAACTATTACTAGCAATAACCATTGCCCTTCGGAGGTGGCAGAGAACACAGCTTTGCGTACCTAAGGGAAGAAACGACACAGATTCCTGAAGCCAAGATGAAGCCGCCTCAGACAGAACAAACCTTTCCCCCGCCCCCAGCAGTCCAGGATCAGTACTTCTCAGCAGACTTTTCTCTCTGTTTCTGCACAGTTGTCGCCAGGAGCTGCCTGCGGGCTTCTGTCCGGGGCAGTTCCCTCCCAGGTAACTGCCTGCGCAAGCAGGTCAAACTTGCTAAGGCCAGTACGTCACAACCACTGCCTGGAATGGAGAAGTTACTAGACGAACATTGCAGTACTTAGTACATGCTGATCGTCTCTTCCCTCCGCCTTGCCTGAACGCAGCCGCCACTGCCTCCTCTACGGAAGTGCTTCTCTTTCCCCTATTCCCAACTGTGAGAAATACCACATCCCCTCCTCCTCTCCTCCCCTCCTCCCCAAGCAGCCGTGAAAAAAGGAATGAACGATTTCATCTGCTCTATAGGGGGAGAACACAAATTAGGGTATCTTTCCCTTCTCTAACGCAGGAAGACAATATCACTTCTTTCTTTTCCCCTTTAGCCTTCTACACGCCCACACGAGAAGGGATTAAGCTCCTTTCAGCAGGGCTTGCTTATTTTTATTTCTCTTTTTTCCTGTTTTTTTTTGATTGATTGTTTGTTTGTTTGTTTTTCTTTTCGCTCCGGTTAGTATCAACAAGCTTTCTAGAGGGAGAGAGGGAGCATAGTGGTATTTTCTACCGCAGACTGAAGTAAACTGTGGAACTGGACATGAATGTGGTAGAAACTAGACTGCAACGGTTGAAGCTATGGGGGAAGGGCAAGCAAAATTTTGTTTCTCCGCCCCTCTTCCCATTCTGGCGCGTGCGCATATGTGTGGGGTGGGGGTAGATGATACGGTGGGAGTACTGTTGGCTTCGGGGAAGCTTTAGTGGAGGGGTGTGTATATATATATATGTTGTATTTATATATGTATATTATATAAAGCACATTTATATGCGTATGGTGTTGATTGCATGGGGAAGGGGAGTGAGAGCACGAGCAGAGGGGGAAGTCACGTGTGTGAACGTAAGCAGGTTGGGATGAGGTTGGGGGGTGCTGTGCATGGGCGGAGAGGGATCTCTGGGGGTCAGAGATGAGGTTGGGTGGTGTCTGCGCTTGGAGGGGGTCTGTGCGCGTGAGTGTAGGTGTAGGTGTATTTGACAGCTTGGTTTCAGTATCCCTCTTCTAGCCAGAAGGTGGGAGGGGAGGATAATGACATGGGGTGGGGGCTGCCCTTGGTGGAGCGCTCTGTTGGCATCCTCTTCCTATCCCCTGCTGTTTTTAACCTCTAGCAGTGTGATCTTGAGCGGCTGGAAGCACCTCGGTGGCGGGAAAAAGAGGTGCAGATCCCTCCCTCCACCTTATTCGTCTCGTAGCAACAGGCGTCACATCGCTGTGAAAACATGAGTGGAGATTTCAAACCCGGAGACTTGATCTTTGCTAAGATGAAAGGTTATCCCCATTGGCCAGCCAGGGTAAGACACTCTCTCCTCTATATGCAGGCTGCTGCTACCTCTTTACCTGTCCTTTTTTTCCTCCTCATCACCTTTTCTGCTCTTCCAGTTTTGTGTCGAGAAGAGTGTTTTCAGACACCTATAGAGAAGAAAACAGATAAATTGTGTCATGCCTCTATCTTGCCAATGTGTGTGTGGGTGTGTGTCTGTGTGTGGTAGCACTGCTGTTGCTGAAAGTGACTTCTAAATCACACTGCAGATCCCACACTGTGGTTTGTTCTTGGCTTATGGTACTTTATAAGTCTCTCTTTTTTTGACATGTAGCACTGTCTAGTAGTCATTAGGTTTTTTAAGTTGTGGAAGGGCAGCTTGAATTCTATATGTGAAGATATGTATTTGGCTTGTGTTAAAGTCAAGTAGTAATTTTTGAGAGTCTTAAAATCTGGAAATGAATTAATAGCATTTTTAGGAGGAAAAAGCCCTACTGAACTTCGTATTTATTTCTTTAAAGCTTTCTATATGTCTGCAGTGGGTTGACCCTGGCCAGCAACTAAACACCCACCAGCTGCTTGCTCACTCCCCTTACAGCAGGATGTGGGACAAATTAGAAGAGAAAAAGTGAGGAAAAACATGTGGGTTAAGAAAAAGACGGTTTATTAAGTGAAGGAAAGGGAGGAAAAAAACCTGGAAGTGATGGAGAAGCAATCGCTCACCACCTCCCACCAGCAGACTGACACTCAGGCAGTCTCCAAGCAACGGCTACTTTGGAAAGACCAAACCCTCATTTTTTATTTTTTTTATTGCTGAGCATGACTTTATATGGCATGGAATATCCCTTTGGTCAATTTGTGTGAACTGTCCTAACTGTGTGTCCTCCCAAATGCTTGCCCACGTCTAGCCTATTCCCTGGGGGGGGAGACAGAGTGGGGAAAAAGAGAAAAAGCCTCCACGTTGTGCAAACGCTGTTCAGCTATAGTCAAAATATTGGTGTGTTATCAACACTGTTTTAGCCACAGATCTAAAACACAGCACCATACGGGCTGCTATGAAGAAATTCCCCATCCAGATCCAGTACAATGTCTTTTTGTGACGTGTAGATATTTTCAAATAGAAAATCTGATACTATGTTTTTGTGATAAATCAACAAAAGTACTTGAGTTTTCTCATAATGTAAGTTAATTTTTAGAAATGAAGACTGCTATACCATTAGCACAACAAATTCTGAGATTGTACAAGAATGAAATGGTACAGAAATGCTACTGCCAAATAGCCGATCCTTTGTGATAAAAAATCCTTCCCAAAATCTTAAGTTTTGGTGGGAGTACTCTTGACTATTAAAGTTAGCTATTCCTATTTCTATAGAGTAGGTTGAAGGAGCGAGTATGTAATAAGTCTTCCAGTTCTCTTTCCTGTTCTCCCTGCTCCCTTCAAGACTCACCAAAGCACAGCTAACAAAGTCAGTCAACAAGCACAGCAGTTTACGCAGAAGGGCGCAAAGAAAAGGGCCTTAGCTGAATTCATACCAGAGTAAACAGTTTCAAGTATGGTGGTTCTAGTCTAAGGCAATTTATACAGGAACAAATCCTGCTTCACTGCTCCCAGGAAACCAATTGACCCACCTTTGGGGAAATGTGCCACCTAGAAGGCTGTGCTAAGTTCTCACTAGTCATTGTGCCTGTGTCATATCATGCAGAAACACCACCATGCCATTCAGAAAGGTTCATCATATATTTTCCTCTGAAAGTGAATGCAATAGCGCTACTGCAATATTAGAGTACATGCATTTCACTAGGTTCATAGTGTAGTTTGCAGGGAAAACTTACATTTATTTACTTACAATGTCTATATAAAATAATTAAACATATAACAGAGGACAGAGTAGATATTCAATCAAACTGGTTTTGTAAGATACTCTGAAGGTGCTTTCATTCTGATCAAAAGGTCAGTGCTTTGTGTCCTGATCCTGCAGTCGCTTAACACTTGCTTATCTGAAGGTCATGATTATTCCACTGAAGCTCCATACCTGTGCATGTGTATGAGTTTGGAAAATGAAAGGCCTTACCTCCAGATTCATGGAAGCATCTTTATGCAAACTTGGAGTAAGTTCAACCCATTTAAATGCTTTCCTGATCCGGGATAGTGGTGATCGGCCTAGTTTACATATCAAATAGGCAAATCATGGCATCACTGAAGCCAGTGGCAATACCATTGCAAATTTCAAGGGGAACAAGATTTGACACATGGATATAAACATGGATATAGAATACTGTTCTTTTAAGAAAATGTACTACTGTATACCTTCTTATGGACAACGCAAAATAGGAGTTAGTGTTGAGTCACCAAACTTGCATGGGGTATGGTGGCTTTAAGCCATGATTTTTGCCCTACCAACCCAGGATGTTATTCAAGGGGTTGGAAATGCTACCAATATAAACTAAACTGAATGTACGTAAAGGATGTAGAGGTAGAATGGCACCTTGCATGTAGAATCTCTGTTATTCAATTTGATTAATTGTCCTTCCCTAACTTTAAATTAATGCTATTGCCTATTAAATATAAACACGCCTCTCTGTAGCTTGTATTGAAATACAATATTATTAATCAATGACAGCTTCTCAACAAAGATAGATAGTGCAGAAATATTTGCAAATTAACATATAACCCATCTCAGAGAATTAGACATGTATATGCTCATCAAGTAGAGAAGCTTTATATCATTACCATCTATGCAAAAAGTAATAGCACTAATAGGTAGAGAAATGCTAATTTCTGTAAGCAAGCCAACTGATACGCTAGAGCTGTCTCTTTGGAAAATTCCAACTAATTTATGGAAGGTGCCAGAGTCATTTTACATACTGTATTTGCACCATTTGTGTGCAGCTGCCAACAAACAAATGAAAAAGAAAATAGCCAAACATAATTTGTCTCTTTTTTTAAAACAAGAAAGAATATTCTGACATAACACCTTGGTGATGGTTCATTAAGAAACTCTTGAAATGTTTCAAGAGAAATATTCAAAGCTAATGCCTCGTGCTGTGTAAATTCCATATAATATTAGGGAAACTCAGTATAATTACAGCAATTATATCTGTAACTGGTATACAGCTCTGGGATAATTTTGCTTGTGTAACAGCATTCCTGATTAAAAATTAAAGAAAAAATTAAAAATTATGCCCTATGTGTCAGCCTTCCAGGGGATAATATTTTCTCTTAACAGAGCACTTATTGAGTGAAATTAGTCTGTATCTAGACTTCTCTGGACCAACTGTTCTAAATAAATGCTAAATTCTTCCATGGAAAGGAAGTATTAATACCTAACAGTTTCACAACAACAAATAAATTATGCAACCACCACAGGCAGAGAAATAACCCCTTGATATAACAAAAAGAAGCAGCTGTGTAAATAACACACCTGAGAAGCTTCCACAGGCTCTGAGTTATAGAGGCTTCTTTGTGTTAAAAAAAAAAATAAAATAAACTGACCATCAATAGGAGTAAGGTCAAGATTTCAGGCTCGGTGTGTGTATTTCACGGCATCATGCTGTAATGACTATAGATAATGTCCAGTGTTCACATGGCGATATTAGCACTCTCATTTTACACACGGAAAAGAAAAAACCCCAAACATAAATATATTTGGGTTCATCTCACTGCCCAATTTTCTGGTTTGGTTTGTTCATTTGAAATGTCTCATTCTTACTTGTCTGGCAGGCTCCTTGGTAAGATCAAAGAATCGCAGAATGGATCTTTCCACACTCTGAGAAGTGTGTTGCCTAGCACGTGATTCTGTGCATTAGTCATGGAGGCCTGGTTCCCATTCTCCAAGCTGCCTGTCATTAGTTAGAAGCCTCTGTATTTGGAACTACTTGGATAGATTATTCTGTGCAATCTGTCTTAATGTAATCATTGTTCTAGCTTAAAATTGAACAAAGCTTAAAATTCAATAAATTTCCTATTTTAGAATCATAGAACGGTTGAGGTTGGCTTTTGAATATCTCCAAGGAGGGAGACTCCACAGCCTTCCTGGGCAACCTGTTCCAGTGCTCAGTCACCCTCACAGTGAAAAAGTGTTTCCTGATGTTCAGATGGAACCTCCTGTGTTTCAGATTGTGATCATTGCCTCTGGTCCTGTCACTGGGCACCACTGAAAAGAGCCTGGCTCTGTCTTCTTTGCACCCTCTGTCCTGGTTTTAGCTGGGATAGAGTTCATTTTCTTTCTAGTGGTTGCTGTGTTTTCAGATTTGGTGTGAAAGGAATGTCAATAATGCATATTGTTTTAGTTGTTACTAGGTGATGTCTATACTAGTCAAGGACTTTTTTCAGCTTCCCATAGAAGCTGAGAAGGAGCATAGAAAGAAAAATAGAATGGCCAATGGAATATTCCATACCATAGACATCATGCTCAGTATAAAAATGAGAGTTGGCCGGGGGGCGGGAATCGGCAGTCACTGCTTGGGACGGGCTGGGCAACCAATTCACCAGGCGGTGAGAGCAACTTGTGCCTTGTATATTCTTTTACCATTATTATTGTTATTTTCCTTTTCCGTTATTGTTCTATTAAACTGTCTTTATCTCAACCCACGAGGGTTTATTTTTTTTCCCTTTCCCCTCCTTCTCTCCCAACCCTTCTGGGGGGGCAGGGGGAGCGAGCAAGCGAGCGGTCGTGTGGTCCTAGTTGCTGGCTGGGGTTAAACCATGACACCCTCCCTTCATGTATTTATATACATTTATCCCCCCGAGCCTTCTCTTCTCCAGGCTAAACAGACCCAGCTCCCTCAGCCTTTCCTCATAGGAGAGATGCTCCAGTCCCTTAACCATTTTCGTGGCCCTTTGTTGGACTCTCTCCAGTAGCTCTATATCTCTTGTACTGGGGAGCCCAGAACAGGACACTGTACTCCAGGTGTGGCCTCACCAGTGCTGAGTAGAGGAAAAGGATCACCTCCCTCGACCTGCCGGCAATACTTTGCCTGATGCCGCCCAGGATACCATTTGTCTTCTTTGCGGCAAGGGCACATTGCTGGTTCATATTCAACCTGGTGTCCACCAGGACCCCCAGGTCCTCTTCTGCAAAGCTGCTTTCCAGATGGGTGGCCACCAGCATATATTGGTGCATGGGGTTGTTCCTCCCCAGGTGCAGGACTTGGCACTTCCCCTCGTTGAACTTCATCAGGTTCCTGTCAGCCCATTTCTCCAGCCTGTCAAGGCCCCTCTGGATGGCAGCATGACCCTCTGGCATATCAGCCACTCTTCTGAGTTTTGGTGCTGTCTTCAAAGTTGCTGAGCGTATGCTCTTCCCCATCATCCAGCTCATTAATGCAGGTCTTGATCATGACTGGACCCAGCATTGACCCCTGGTGTACGCCGCTAGTCACTGTCCTCCAACTAGACTTTGCACCGCTGATCACCCTCTGGGCCCGGCCATTCAACCAGTTGTCTGCTCATCCAGATATGTTGGGGATCCCGAGTACAGTGCTCACAAGTTTGAGCTGCACATTTCTGGAGCAAGTGGATATTTCCCGAAGGAACTGTGGCCTGTGGAGAGCCCATGCAGGAGCAGGTTCTCCTGGCAGGAACTGTAGCCCGTAGAGAGGACCCATGCTGGAGCAGGAGAAAAGTGTGATGAGGTAGGAGTGGCAGAGAGGAACTGTTATGTACTGACCACAACCCCCCATTCCCCATCTCCACTGCACCACTCGGGGCAGGAGGGAGGTAGAGGACTTGGGAATGGAAGAGTGCAGTTGAGGCTGGGAGCAAGGGGTGGGGGGAAGATGTTTTAGGTTTTGTCTTTGTTTCTCACCATCCTGCTCTATAATTTCAATTGGCAATAAATTAAATTAGTTTTCCCCAGGTGCCCACCAAGCCGCGCTCTCTCTCTCACTCCCCCTCCTCAGCAGGACAGGGGGAGAAAATAAGATGATGAAGCTTGTGGGTCAAGATAAGGACAGGGAGTTTGCTCACCAATTACCGTCGCGGGCAAAATACACTCAACTTGGGGAAGATTAATTTAATTTATTGCCGATTAAAAATAGAACTAAAACCACCTTCCCCCCACTCCAGCCCTTCTTCCCAGGGTCAACTTTGCTCCTTCATTCCCAACTCTTCTAACCTCCTTCCTGCCCCATGAGTAGCGCAGTGGAATGGGAAATGGGAGTTGCAGTCAGTTCATAACAGTTCATCTCTGCTGCTCCTTCCTCATACTGTTCCCCTGCTCCACCGTGGGGTCCCTCCCACAGGATACAGTCCTTCACGAACTAATCCAAACTGAGGTGGGCCAATAACTCCACACAACACACCACCTCTCCTGAGCAACCACCAAATCATTGGACTAAATGAACTCAATGGACATTTTATATGGGTGGCCCACAAACTAAGGGAATGACGTCTGTGAGCGAGAATGGAGGGATGGTTAATGAGGATGTATTGGATAGTGTGGGTCTTGAGCATGGCACAAATGGTATGGAATAAGGGGCTAAGGTTGTTCTTGTTTTGGCTGGGATAGAGATAATTTTCTTCATAGTAGCTTGAATGGTGCTATGTTTTGGATTTGTGATGGAAACAGCGTTGATAACACACCGATGTTTTAGCTGTTACTGAACATTGCTTGCACAGTGTCAAGGCCTTTTCTATTTCTGGCTGTGGACATTGTCTACCTAGACTTTCGAAAAGCATTTGACACTGTCCCCCATAGAATTCTCATGGAAAAACTGGCGGCTCATGGCCTGGATGAGCATACGATCTGCTGGATCAAGCACTGGCTGGATGGGCAGTCCCAAAGAGTGGTAGTCCAATGGAGTTAAATCCAGCTGGCGGCCGGTCACAAGTGGTGTCCCTCAGGGCTCAGTGTTGGGACCATTTCTGTTTAACATCTTTATTGATGACCTCGATAAGGACATAGAGGGTATCACCAGCAAGTTTGCAGATGACACGAAGCTAAGCGGGAGTGTTGATCTACATGAGGATAGGGAGGCTCTACAGAGAGACTTGGATAGATTGGACCGATGGGCCAATGCTAATGGTATGAGCTTCAACAAGGCCAAGTGCCGGGTCCTGCACTTGGGCCACAACAACCCCATGCATCGCTACAGGCTTGGGGAAATGTGGCTGGAGAGCTGCCTGGCAGAAAAGGACCTGGGGGTTCTAATTGACAAGCGGCTGAACATGAGCCAGCAGTGTGCCCAGGTGGCCAAGAGGGCCAATGGCATCCTGGCTTGTATTAGAAATAGTGTGACCAGCAGAAGGAGGGAGGTGATTGTCCCCCTGTACTCAGCACTGGTGAGGCCACACCTTGAGTATTGTGTCCAGTTCTGGGCACCTCAATACGAGAGAGATCTCGAGGTGCTGGAGCGAGTGCAGAGGAGGGCAACGAAGCTGGTGAAGGGCCTGCAGAATAAATCTTATGAGGAGCGATTGAAGGAGCTGGGACTGTTTAGTTTGAGGAAGAGGAGGCTGAGGGGAGACCTCATCGCTCTCTACAACTACTTGAAAGGATGTTGTAGAGAGGTTGGCGCTGGTCTCTTCTCACAGGTAATTAGCGATAGAACAAGAGGGAATGGGTTCAAGCTGCAGCAGGGTAGGTTTAGGCTGGACATTAGGAAAAAATTCTTCACAGAAAGAGTGGTTAGACACTGCAATAGGCTGCCCAGGGAGGTGGTGGAGTCACCATCCCTGAGTGTGTTTAAGAGTCATTTAGATGTGGTGTTAAGGGATATGGTGTAAGGGAGAACTTTGTAGAGTGGAGTTGATGGTTGGACTCGATGATCCCAAGGGTCTTTTCCAACCTAAATGATTCTATGATTCTATTTTTCACACTGCCCCACCAGCAAGTAAGCTGAGGGTGCACAAGAAGTTGGGAGGGGAAAGCTGACCCCAAACTGACCAAAGGGATATTCCATACCATATGATATCACTCTCAGCAGTCAAGGGAAAAGAAGTAGGAAGGGGAGACACAGCTAACAGAAGCAGGAAACAGATGTAGCAGTTTGTGCAGCAATCTCTGCATTGTTCTTTGTGAGCTTCTAGATCTTCTGGGGACAGGGTACAGGATCATCAAGGGAACTCCTATGAAACCTCTAAGAAACTTGAGGTTTCCTGCTGCTGTCAGGTAAGGATGGGGTAAGGGGAGCAAAAAGGGTGTGGACCAGAGGAAGCTCTAGCAGCTTCTAACAAGCTTGGTAGCTGCCCTTGACCCAGGGTGCCTGGAGCCTTTGTTGCAGCTACACCCTGAGTAGGGAGGGTCAAGCACCTGCTTAGCAAGTACCAGGCAGAGGCCTCTGTAAAAGCCATGTTCAGTGCAGCAGCTTATACAAAAAGTTGCAAAGAAGGGGTTCTCCTTTTAATTCAGACCAGCCTAAGTGTTTTCACTTACAGTGATGTGTCATGGTTTGGGCCAGGTTGGCCAATGACAAGACAACAGATGCTCTCCCCCACCTCTCGCTCCAAGGAGAGGAAGAAGAGAGATAAAGAGATTTGTGAATTTAGAAAAAACTAAACTGCTTTAATGAAATATTAATAATAAAATAAAAAAAGGAAATAATTAAATAGATACAATATATACAAATATACACAAAACCATATCAAGCTCCCAGGGAGATGTCACTGGCAGGCACTGAGAAAGTTCCAGACTGGACTCAGTGACAAATGGGAACTGGGACACACTGACTGGGGTCAAAAGGCATGCGCATGAATGAATTGGACTCAATGATCTTTATGGGTCCCTTTCAACTTGAGATATTCTATGATTCTATGAATAAAAGAATTACTTTTGTAATTCTATACTTTGCATCCTAGCCTCTCTCCTCCATCAACACAGGCCACTTGCAAAATTTTCATGACAAAGGCAAGTAAAATAACACCAGCTTTTACCTGCCCTCTACTATAAAGCTGCTTAGGGAGACCCATACTGGAGATCCTTTTCTGCTAACTCCTATCAAAGCAAAACCAGACTCAGCCCTTCATAGGATATGAAGCATATGAGCTCCATACATTAGCTGTGCCTGTAAGCAGAACCAAGTAACATCTCTAGAACACCATACAGAGATGCAGAAACAGTATAAAACCAAACCACCTCTGGTAGATTTAATTTTATGGTTGGGTTGACCTTCTCTGGATGCCAGGTGCCCACCAAGCCGCTCTATCACTCCCCCTCCTCAGCTGGACAGGGGAGAGAAAATATAATGAAAGGCTCATGGGTTGAAATAAGGACAGGGAGAGATCACTCACCAGTTACTGTCACGGGCAAAACAGACTTGACTTGGGGGAAATTAATTTAGTTTATTACCAACCAAATCAGAGTAGAGTAATGAGAAATAAAGCCAAATCTTAAAACACCCTCCCCCCACCTCTCCCTTCTTCCCAGGCTCAACTTCACTCCCAATTTCTCTACCTCCTCCCCCTGAGTGACACAGGGGATGGGGAATGGGGGTTGCAGTCAGTTCATCACACATTGTCTCTGCTGTGCCTTCCTCCTCACGCTCTTCCCCTGCTCCAGCATGGGGTCCCCCCCATGGGAGACAGTCCTTCAAAAACTTCTCCAATATGGACCTTCCCACAGGCTGCAGTTCTTCACAAACTGCTCCAGCGTGGGTCCTTTCCACGGGGTCCCAAGTCCTGCCAGCAAACCTGCTCCAGCATGGCTACTCTCTCCATGGGGTCACAGGTCCTGCCAGGAGCCTTCTCCAGCGTGGGCTCTCCATGGGGTCACAGCCTCCTTTGGGCGCATCCACCTTTTCTGGCATGATGTCTTCCATGGGCTGCAGAGTGGATATCTGCTCCACTGTTAACCTCCATGGGCTGCAGGGGGACAACCTGCCTCACCATGGTCTTCACCACGGCCTGCAGGGGAATCTCTGCTCCGGCACCTGGAGCACCTCCTCCCCTTCCTTCTTCGCTGACCCTGGTGTCTGCAGAGTTGTTTCTCTCACATATTCTCACTCTTCTCTTCTGGCTACTGTCGTGCAGAAACTTTTTCCCCTTCTTAAATGTGTTATCACAGAGGCGCTACCACCATTGCTGATTGGCTCAGCTTTGGCCAGTGACGGGTCCATCTTGGAGCCGGCTGGCTTTGGCTCTATCAGACATAGGGGAAGCTTCTAGCAGCTTCTCACAGAACTCACTCCTATAACCCCCTACTACCAAAACCTTGCCACGCAAAGCCAATACAGTTACTCCAGATCCAACAGACCACACCTAACTTTCAGTCTCTGTCATGATAAAGGCAATGGTCTTGTAGGGCATCTAAGAGATCATAAAGCTGTAGGTGCACATATGCAGTAGTGAAGCACATTATAAAAATGTTAGTGTTACACTCCGGAGTCACATGTCCTTTGGAGTGCTTCCACGATGCAATGGATGCATCCTTATCAATAAAATCACAAGAGGACAAGTGGGAAAAAAGAGGTAACTACAATTTGCCTGTCTGTCTTAAAATGGTGCTTGGATCTCTGTCCAAATTTTCTCCACAGAGAATTTTAAAACGGTTTTGCAATTTGCTGTATGGCAGGGGTTTTCTTAATATGTTCAGGCCACAAAACGGCATCTTCTTTCTTCCTGTAATCTTCAACATATTTAGCTTTTTTGACATCATCTGTGTACCAGGCTGGGTAGCCTGCAGCTTCCTGCTTCTGGCAGAGGTGGAGTTTTATATAACATGAGAAAAGGCTGTTATTCCTCTGTTCAAAATGCTAAACTTCATAGACTTCCCAAACCCTGTAGCCCTTCTCCTGAAACTTTTTCAGTTCCAGGGAACATCAGGTGACCACAAAGGCTCACTCTTCACCACTGTGGGTGCCAAGGGCCTGGCAGGTTTCAGCACAAGTGCAGCACAAGGGAAAAAATAGCTTGCCATTGACCCTCATGGGAAGCACAAGGAAAAACAGCTCTCGATGCAGGTACACCTATTCTCACTCCTCTCTCCCAGCTGCTGTTGTGCAGCAGTTTTTACCCTTTCTTAAATGTTATCGCAGAGGCGCTACCACTGTCACTGATTAGCTCAGCTTTGGCCAGTGGTGGATCTGTCTTGGAGCCAACTTGAGCAGATTCTATCAGACGCAGGGGCTGCTTCCGGCATCTTCTCACAGAAGCCACTCCTGTAGCCCCCCGGTACCGAAACCTTGCCGTGCAAACCCAATACAGCAGTGTGCCCCAGCAGCCAAGAGAGCAAACTGCATCCTGGGGTGCATTAAACACAGTATAAGCAGACAGTCAAAAGAGGTGCTTATCCCTCTGTATTTAGTATTGATGCAGCCTCACCTTTAGTACTGTGTGCAGTTCTGGGCCCCACAATTTTAAAAGGTGTTGTGGTTTAACCCCAGTTGGCAACTAAGCACCACACAGCTGCTTGCTCACTTCTTCCCCACCCAGTGGAATGGGGGAGAGAATCGGAAGGATAGAAGTGAGAAAACTCATATGTTGAGATAAAGACAGTTTAATAAGTAAAGCAAAAGCCACACACGCAAGCAAAACAAAACAAGGAATTCTTTTACCCTTCTGATTCTCTTCCCCATCCCACTGTGGGGGGAGTTACCAAGTGGCTGTGTGGTGCTTAGCTGCCTGCTGGGGTTAACCCACAACATCAATGTATTTTTAAATGATAATATATGCATAGTGCAAAACAGATTAATAGAGCCCCACATACTTACCACCTTAATATCACAGGTTTTGCTTTAGATGATTTCTTTAATGATTCCTTTTCAGAAATTAAGCATATTCTGAATTAATCTTGCCTAGAAGTGTGAAGTTTATTAGCAATCAAAATATCTCGTAGTATGTTTGCTATATTTGCATGCAGTATGAACATACACTTATAAAATTTACCTGGAGCCAAGGCATGCATTATAACATTTGATAACAGAAATGTCTCTGCTATGTATGACACATTATTGCAGGCAATGGGAAAATATGGAACAATTCTTTCCTTGTTAGCACAAAATGGCTTATTTCCAGATAAAAAGGTATTGCAATCGTGTGTTTTCTTCATAGTATTGTCATGGGTGACTGCCCTGGTTTGGGGTGAAGCAGAGCCAACTTTCTGTTCAGTGAGAGAGGCTCTTGCTTACACTTGTTGCTGTGGCAACCAGGGTCAGCTGACTTGGTTGTTTACCCTGTGGAAGGGTTACACCTGTGGACAGGTCAGGTGACCCAAAACTGACCAATAGGGTATTCCATCCCATCTGCCATGCTCAGTATAAAAGCTGAGGGATCAAAAGAATGAGGTTGTCTCCTCTCTGAGGACTCTTCTTCAGTGGCGCGTGCTCTCTTCAGTGGCGCGTGCTCTCTTCAGTGGCGCGTGCTCTCTTCAGTGGCGCGTGCTCTCTTCAGTGGCGCGTGTCTGAGGAGGACCCTGTCAGCTCATCTGCCTTTTGATCCCAGCTGATTTGTTCCAGTTCCCATGGAAGATGCACCTTTTATTATTTGAAGTGTTTCCAAACACGATCATCAGAACTGTTAATGAAAGGTTTCTGTTAAGGTTTTTCTAGCTTTCTTTTTTTATTGTCATCTCAACAGTAAAACCTAGACACAAACGATTTCAATTATCTAACTTTTCTGCAGTACAGAAGGTTAGGCATAACACTCAGTAAAAAATCATCCCCATTATTGTTTTGCACATGAAATCAATGCCTTCATACTTTTAAAATTAATTATATCCTCTGTCAAGACAGGAGTGATGACATGCGGCCCAATGGCTTCATGTTGCTAGCTTTAAAGGTATACACAGCAATCTTGGAACTGAAATGATCACACTGCACGTATACCCATTCTTTTCTTTCAGACACCAATTTCCCCTTGCTATAATGTTATTTGCCTCAAGAGTTTATTCTAATTGCAGAGGCACTGGGTCCTTTTGATAGAATCATAGAATGGTTTAGGTTGTAAGGGACCTTAAAGATCATCTAGTTCCAACCTCTCTGCCGTGGGCAGGGACACCTCCCACTAGACCAGGCTCATCAAAGCCACATCCAATCTGGCCTTGAACACTTCCAGGGATGGACCTCAACAAATTCCCTAGGCAACCTGTTCCAGTGCCTCACCACACTCATAGTGAAAATTTTCTTCCTAATATCTAATCTAAATCTACCTTCTTCCAGTTTGAAGTCATTACCCCATGTCCTATCAATACATTTCTTTGTAAAATAGTCCCTCTCCAGCTTTCTTGTAGGCCCCCTTCAGATACTGGAAAGCTGCTATAAGGTCTCCCCGGAGCCTTCTCTTCTCCAGGCTGAACAACCCCAACTCTCTCAGCCTGTCTTCATAGGAGACAGGCTCTTCTTTTCCCTCAGCCTGCTGGCCACGCTTCTTTTGATGCAGCCCAGAATGCAGTTGGCTTTCTGGGCCGCAAGCACGCATTGCCGGCTCATGTTGAGCTTCTCATCCACCAACACCCCCAAGTCCTTCTCCTCAGGGCTGCTCTAAAGCCATTCTCTGTCCATCCTGTATTTGTGCCTGGGATTGCCATGACCCAGGTGCAGAGCCTTGCACTTGGCCTGGTTGAGCTTCATGAGGTTTGCACAGGCCCACCTCTCAAGCCTGTCCAGGTCCCTCTGGATGGCATCCCTTCCCTCCAGTGAGTCGACTGTGCCACACAGCTTGGTGTCGTCAGTAAACTTGCTGAGGGTGCACTCCATCCCAACATCCATGTTGCTAACAAAGATGTTAAATAGTATCGGTCCCAGTACTGATCCCTGAGGAACACCACTTGTCACTGGTTGCCACTTGGACATCAAGCCATTGACTGCAACTCTTTGAGTGCAACCATCCAGCCAGTTCCTTATCCACCGAGTGGTCCATCGGTCAAATCCATGTCTCTCCAATTTAGAGACCAGGATGTCGTGCGGGACAGTGTCAAGTGCTTTGCACAAGTCCGGGTAGATGATGTCTGTTTCTTTGCCCTTATCCACCAACACTGTAACACTGTCGTACAAGGCCACCAAATTTGTGGATGCCCCCCCTTCCAACTCTAACCACTCTATGCTTCCATGCTTCTTATCATAGAATACCAGATTGGAAGGGACATCAAGGATCGTCTGGTCCAACCTTTCTTGGCAAAAGCACATTCTAGACAAGGCGGCCCAGCACCCTGTCCAGCTGAGTCTTAAAAGTGTACAATGATGGGGAATCCACCACTTCCCTGGGGAGATTATTCCAATGGTTGATTGTTCTCATTGTGAAAAAATTTCCTCTTGTGTCCAATCGGAATCTCCCCAGGAGTAACTTGTACCCATTACCATGTGTCTATTCCATGTGACTCCTTGTAAAAAGGGAGTCTACATCTTCTCTGTAGCCACCCTTTAAATACTGGAACACGGTGATAAGGCCTTCTTTTCTCAAAGCTGAACAAACCAAATTCTCTCAGCCTTTCCTCATGTGGCAGGCTTCCCAGTCCTTTGGTCCTCTTTGTGGCCCTTCTCTGGACTGTCTCCAGCCTGTCCACATCTTTTTTGCATAGTGGGGACCAAAACTGAACACGGTATTCCAGGTGTGGCCTGACAAGCGCTGAGTAGAGTGGGATAATGACTTCTTTGTCTCTGCTGGTGATGCCCTTGTTGATGCAACACAGTATCCTGTTGGCTTTCTTTGCCACAGCAGCAGCACAGTTCACTCATATTGAGCTTGTTGTCCATCAGGACCCCCAGGTCCCTTTCCACAGAGCTGCTCCCCAGCCGGGTAGATCCCAGCCTGTGCTGCACTCCTGGATTATGTTTTCTCAGGTGCAAGACCTTACACTTGTCCTTGTTGAACTTCATAAGGTTCTTGTTAGCCCACTCTTTCGGCCTATCCAGGTCTTCCTGCAGGGTGGTTCTCCCTTCCGAAGTGTCCACTTCCCCACTCAGTTTGGTGTCATCAGCAAACTTTGTCAGGGTACACTTGATCCCATCATCCAGATCACTTATGAAGATATTAAACAGCGTTGGGCCCAGTATCGATCCCGGGGGGACCCCACTTGTGACAGGTTGCCAGTTTGAAAAGGAGCTATTTACAACCACCTTCTGGGTGTGGCCTGTCAGTCAGTTCCCCACCCACCGCACAGACCACTTGTCTAGACTGTAACGCATGAGTTTCTCTAGGAGGAGGCTGTGGGGAACCGTGTCGAAAGCCTTGGAGAAATCCAGGTAGACAGTGCCCGCTGCTTGCCCCTCAGGTTACTTTGTTGTAGGCGGCAATTGGGTTTGTCAAGCAGAATTTGCCTTTGGTGAACCCATGCTGTCTTTTCCCAATCACATGCTTCATTTGACCTGTGATAATACCCAGGAGGATTGGTTCCATAACTTTCCCAGGGACTGAAGTAAGGCTGATGGGCCTATAATTTCCTGGATCCTCCTTTAGGCCCTTCTTAAAGATGAGGGTGACATTAGCCTTCTTCCAGTCTTCTGAGACATCCCCTGATCTCCACAACTTCTCAAAGATTATGGAGAGAGGCCTTGCAACATCATCAGCCAGCTCTCTGAACACCCTCGGGTGGATATTGTCAGGGCCATTGATTTGTAGGGGTCAAGTTCCTGTAATAGTTCATGTGGAGCATGGATTCACGGACTCTGGCAGGGTACAGACCAAAGACCTTTATTGCAACAATCCGACAGGCTTTATAGCTATACACACTCTCCACGCGCAAGTTGTGTCCTGCTGACAGGTTGAAGGCTGACTGCCACGCGCTTCTCTGCTTCTTCCGATTGGTTTCTGCTGTCTGTTCACGAGGAGCAGCAACTTCATTCTCGCGTCCTGTTTCTTGCTGATTCTTACTTGTTTTTCTGTTCTCTCAAGCCCTCTCTCAAGGACGCAGCTTTATCTCATCAAGGTCGAACAGACCTATGCTGCTCTCTATTCCCACAATTCCCCCTTTTTGTTTTTCTACTACAAAAGCTTGATTAATCATTCTTTGCATTATTTTCTGTAGGCAGCCTAAGATACAGGGCACAACAAGCATTAAGGCACACATAAAGAATAGCAACAACAATCCAGCTTTTACAATTGATGATAGCCATCCAGAAATACCCGAACTGTGCAGCAGGTTGTTTAGCCAGTCCCATTCATTGTCAATCTGTAGCTGATTAAACCCTTTTTTTCAATTGCTGGATACTTTTATGGATAGACTCAGAGTGGTCAGAAAGATTCATACAACACATACCTTCAAAACCTTCACACCCGTGGCTTTGTGCTAAAAGCAAAAAATCAATGACAGCTCTATTTTGAAGCATAGCATGCCGAATAGCGTCTACATCTGCTAATAACCCACTTAATGCTAACGATGTGGCATTGGTCTGTTTAGCCAGCCAACACCCTATTTTATTCAGCATAATTAATGCCGTTGCTGTTCCTAGCGAAGGAAGAATACTTAGCCCTATTCTTTGTCCGAGATTCGGGAATGTTATATGGTCATCACAGGATGGAGTAAAGGTATGAACTGTTCTCTTGGCTCTGTGGTTACTGTGTGCTCTGCTCACTGTGTCTTTGGCCGTACGCAGGCCTCTGCTCGTAGATCTGCCACATCTCCCCCTTTTTTGTTTAACACCAGACCATTTATTAACAAGGTCGCCATGACTTGTGCTTCTACTCGTTGTGACGCTCTTAGCAGGTTATATACTAAACACAATTAAAAACAGAATCAAAAAGAACCCTGCTAAGGCAATAAATACCCAGATTCCTAAATTTAGCCCAGAAAGCCAATTTCTTTGGATTTACCCACGAGAAATCCTTTTGTAATATTTCAAATGCATTGCGGTTCATTAAGTCTTGAATCTTTAGTATTTGAGCTTTTAGCTGATCATGGAAAGGACGAATATTTTGTTGCAACGACATGTCAAAAGCACCTTGGAGATGGTGTTTAACCATTTCCCAGCCATGTAGCAACGTATTCCAGGGGAGAGATGTAACACAAAGTCTTCGAGAGTTGTACTCCCAATCCCAATACAGAGAAAGACGTGTTTTTAACGCATTTTGCCGATTCCCTATCCATAGTACTGCTGTTTTATACCTTACTCGCGTTAAATTTACACAATAAGATTGATTACATTCTTGTATACTTGCATTTTGAGCCAAAGCAAACATACGGATGAGAAGTACAAATCATTACAGAATTTTCTTGCTCACAACTTCTATTTGTTGCAGTGTTATCTGTGGTTAGCATGCACCCCGGTTTAAGGTGCTTATAGTACACCTTCGGTTCTTCAGGCCATTCAACAGTTCTTCCAAAATGTCGCTCTACTGCTGTGGATGACAAAGAAGACATGTTTAGAAAATTTAAAACATGAGTTGCTTTATACAATCACTCCTGAGGTGTCATACCTACGGGATTCCCCCTTTTTTGTTTAGCAAGCATGGTTTTTAAAGTATGATGCATACGCTCCACAATTGCTTGCCCAGCCGGGGAATGAGGAATACTGGTGACATGTTTAATACCCCATGTCTGTAAAAAAAAAAGGCCTGTACTTTAGCGGACACATAAGCTGGTTCATTATCAGTTTTTATAGTTTTCGGTACTCCCATGACTGCAATGCATTGCAACCAATGTCGAATAACATCACAAGCCTTCTCTCCTGTAGGAGCAGTAGCCACAACAAAGTGAGAAAACAAATCAACTGAAACATGTCCAAATTCCATAATGCGCGTAACATCGGATTGCCAAAGTTCATCAGGTGTAAGCCCTCGCAGGTTAACCCCTGCAAATGATGGCAGAGGAGCCAGCTGCTGACAATCGGCACAAGTTCACACAATACCATGTGCTTGTTGTTGTGTTAAAGAAAATTGCTTCCTCAATGCCTTCGCATTTTGATGAAAAAAATCATGCGACATTTTAGCTTGCTGCATAATGTTCGGAGTTGTTACCGACAGAGTGTGATAATCTGCAACTGTGTTTCCCTCAGTTAAAGGACCAAGTAAACAGCTATGAGAGCGTATGTGGACAATAAAAAAAGGAAACTGTCTTTTTCATAAAAGCAACATTAATTGCAGTAAGAGATTAAATAACAATTGGTTCTCTACTTGATTTATAAACGCTCCTTCAAGTCTTTGAACAATATCAGTAACATATTGAGAGTCTGCTACTACATTTAACGGTTCCTGTTGAAATAAGTCAAAAGCCTTTACTGTGTCCCTGAACCATCTACAAACACCGTACGGGTGCCAGCAAGAGGCTTTGGCCCTAGCAGGATGCGTGGCTGTAAAGGAATTTGTGAAAGTGACTGTAATAGTCTGTGCCAGGGCAAAGAATAATTTATTTGCCCAATATAATCTACTAAGGCAATTTGTAGGTTAAGACTTTGTGATAACCAAGGGTCAAGGTCGTCCTTTTTGACGGGGACATGTATGTGGCTTGGATCCATTCCAGAAAGCTGCTGACGGCACAAACAACCCTGGAAAAACAATCGTGGTAACATTTCAATCATCATAGCTACCGGTTTTGAAAAGGTATGTGGCAAAAATACCCACTCTAATGCAGTCAGGCTCTTTGTGAGTGCATCATCCCACTGTCCTATCAGGGCGTAAGGTTGAAATTCTTGATATATCACAAACAGTCAGATAGGAAGGTGTTCAATGCGTCTTGCAGCAGTAGTAGACTATATCGTATCTTGCAACGTGCTGTAATGCCTTCTGAGCTGTTGGGGTTAATGAACGTGGAACTTATTGGGGGGGGAGCAGGGGGGGGCCAGACACAGGGCTTCAGGGCGTCCCCTGTATCTTCAAAATGTGCTCATGTCTCTCCCCCTCTCTGACCCGAGACAGCCCCCTTACATCCTGCACTGGATTGAGTGGAGAAGTACAGGCTAGAGTCGCTGCACGCGTGGCCAGCGTATGCAGTGAGTCTCACCAAACTCATGATCCAGCTTTGCTAACAGCGGCTGTCTGATACCTGACTACACTGCTGTACTCCCTTCTTGTTATCTTCTTCTGTGAAGGTCAGGTTCTCATGGATACACACATAGTTTTTAGAGCAACATATTCTACAACTCGTACAAGGGTACGACGCAAAGCGGCATCTACAACTGATCGTATAATGCTTATTAAACACGGCAAACAGCATACTAAACATAACAGACAAATTCCTTCCACACAGGCGATGAGTATAATTTGCTTCAACCAACCCCACCCCCAAGTCCATCCAGCAAAGAGATTTCACCCAGTGGTCTCCACAAGTTGCTGGTTCGGTCGGTGCAGTTCCTGCAACTGGGCATGGATGGATTTGGAGTGGTCACTTAGATTCATACCATACAGTCCTTTAAAATCTTGACAACCATGTCTGTGAGCTGAAAGCAAAAAATTAATTGCAGCTCTGTTTTGCATGTCGAATACTATCTACATCTAGCAATAACTCAGAAATAGCTGTACTAGTAGCATTGTTAAACTTATCCTTGGCAGCAAGAGAGTCCTTGTTAGCAAGAATCCTTGGCAGCAAAAGAGTCCTTGTTAGCAAGAGCGCATGCGGACTCCCTGTTCTCGCTGGTACTGTGCTTTGATCTTCTTCCACAACAGGCCAAGATTCTCAAGCAGCTGGATAAGGTGTCTGTGAGTCCATTACAGGCTTATGTCATCCAAATGTTTTTCTTGCCAGCACCCGAGGCTGAATAACAACTGGTGTGATATATGTGTTTTCCAGCACCCAGGTGCGAGTCCCTTGAGTGTATTTACAATCCTCCTTGCCGATCTTCCATTGCTTTCCCATATTCCACCCCCTTGCTCAAGAGACCGCTTCTGCTGGGGTTCATTTTAGTCTCGCAGGGTATAACACAGAGCAATCTACTAAGGCATGCAATAACATAGACACATATAGGAAAAAAACCAAAAACATATCTCTATGGTACTGCTTTGAATCAGGTGTCCTATTTCTCTTTTTCTGCCGCTTTCTCGTAGCGCGTATGGCATACTTTTGTGCTAACGTGGCACATTTCCCATCTAATTGTTCCTGGGGTTTTTTTCCTTTTTTTTTTTCTTTTTTTCCTTTTTTCTTTTTTTTTTTCCCCCCATCACTTACGACTGACATAAAAATCTGCCTTTGCAACAAGAGCTCAGTTTCTCATTTTTCCTTAAGTTTCTCATTTTCCTACAGAGCATCCTATAGATTTTGGCTCAACTCCTTTTCCCAATCAACCATGATCTTATAGACAAACAACAAACAACTAGCCGTACGCCCTGCACGGGCGAGCCGTTCCCGAGAGCGTAAGCGTGTCGGCTGGTGAAAACTCCCCCAATATTTCAGGACTTCCATCGGTTCTACGGCCCATCCTGGTGTATCTACCTGGGGCGCGCTTGCCTTACGTCTATAAACATTGTGTATACACAAACTTCTTCACTTGACGGAGTGTCAGCCCTAGTCGCGTACGAGAACAGTACCACACCGGGCAGAACACCTGCTCAAGGGGAGTCACCTAACGACACTGCTCACAACAAAAAACAAACAGTAGCACAGATGCTGATCAGCAGGTATAAGCTGGCGCCCGCACACACTTACACAGCAGACATACAAAACCAGCACTTCTATCTCAGGGAGACAACTGGGGAGGGGAGGGGAGGGGCTGAGGCGGGCGGTGGCAGGAGCAAAACATCTCCGGCTCCATCCTTCTCTGCTGACATTCTGACAATACACCGCAATACCCCGATTCCAGCTGTGCACGTATAAGCGGTTGATAAGGAGGAACAGATGCAGCACCGGTTGCCCCAGATGGAGCAGCATCGTTATTGCTCGCAGCTTGTCTGATATCCTCCTGTTTCCTTATCATCTCTAGAATTTGCCGCCAATCTGTTTGATAAGAGATAGATCCCACTCGGTTGCAAGCTTCTGTCATATCTATTAAGCCTGGATTCTTTAAGGCTTGTAATATACGCCTACCCATAAAAAGAACTCGCTGTGTTGGGGTAGAAATAACTTCGGCTAGCTGCTTGATATCGAATGGAGTTAGTATGTGTCCTTTCATAATGTTATTTAATAGTCCTTGTGCATAAGGGGAGGTTAGTCCATGCTGCCTAATTGTTTTCCGCATTTCTCTAACCAGCTCCCACCTTATCGGTTCCCAGGTGTTCGGTCCGTTTTGATTAAACAGTACCGGACAGGCGATGTCAGCAGCGGCTTCCATATCGCCGTCCTGTAATGCCTGTTTACGTAAGTTCTGCCAGTGTTGAGCAGGATTATAAATTGCAGTGACCGCCGGACTTGGTGCCGGACTTGCCGGACCCTTGCTTTTTAGCCACGCCAGTAAAAGTTGAAAAGTTCCTTCATCGTATTGAATACCCCTTCTACTTAAAAACTTTTCTAATATACATACAATTGCTTTTTCCTCTGAGGAAATTTTCGATCCCATCCTCACACGTCCCCGGCTGCTCACCTTTTCCTGGTGATTATTCGTCCGGACTGCAGCTCTCCTTCCCGCTGCCTTTTTTCTCGTTCAGCCGGGCTGCTCCACCGGTCGTACGTTCCTACGATTTAAGTCCCTGTTCGGGCGCCATTTGTGGAGCATGGATTCACGGACTCTGGCAGGGTACAGACCAAAGACCTTTATTGCAACAATCCGACAGGCTTTATAGCTATACACACTCTCCACGCGCAAGTTGTGTCCTGCTGACAGGTTGAAGGCTGACTGCCACGCGCTTCTCTGCTTCTTCCGATTGGTTTCTGCTGTCTGTTCACGAGGAGCAGCAACTTCATTCTCGCGTCCTGTTTCTTGCTGATTCTTACTTGTTTTTCTGTTCTCTCAAGCCCTCTCTCAAGGACGCAGCTTTATCTCATCAAGGTCGAACAGACCTATGCTGCTCTCTATTCCCACAAGTTCACATACCAACTCTTCCATCACTGGTGGTGGGTCTGTGTTTGCATCAACCTGGATTTTTGTTCCCAGGGCCTGCGGCCCAACAGTGCTGGTAAAGACCGAGGTGAAGAAAGTGTTGAGAAATTCTGCTTTTTCAGCGTTGTTGGTGACTAATTCACATCTCCTGTTTAACAGTGGACCAATATTTTCCTTCTGTTTCTGCTTGTTTTTTATGTACCTGAAGAACCCTTTCTTGTAGTTTTTGACATCTCTGGCCAATTTCAATTCAAGCTCAGCTTTTTCTTTTGTAACTGCATCTCTGCACGCCCTGGCAATGCCCTTGTAGTTCTCAACAGGTGTTCGTCCGCTTTTCCATCTCTGGTACGCTTCTCTCTTGGTTTTGAGCAGACTCGGAAGCTTACAGTTAAGCCAAGAGGGTCTCTTGCTCCGCCTATTTCCCTTACCTTTAAAGGGGATGAACTGGTTTTGCGCTTCCAGGAGAGCGTTCTTGAAAAACTCTCAGCACTCGCTAGCTCCTTTATCCTCCATAGAAGCTTCCCATGGAATCCCTCCCAATTGAGCTCTGAGTGAGCTGAAGTTTGCTCTTCTAAAATCTAACACCTCTGTCTTCGTACTGACCTTCAGTGCGCTCAGCAGGATCCCAAACTCCACAATATTGTGATCACTGCAGCCAAGGCTATCACTAACTGAGATATTACAAAGCAGGTTTTCTTGGTTTGTGAGTAGCAAGTCCAGCAGTGCCTCGTTCCTGGTCGGCACATCTAACATTTGTATGAGGAAGCAGTCCTCTGCGCATTCCAGGAACTTGATGGATGACGTGTGAGCTGCTGTATTGTTCTTCCAACAAATGCCTGGGTAGTTGAAGTCACCTGTAAGAACCAGGTTCTGTTGACCTGAAGCTTGCTTAAGTGACTTGCATAATGCTTCATTGGCCTTTGCATCTTGGTTTGGAGGTCAGTAGCAAATGCCTACTGTAAGATCCCCCTTGGAGATGACCCCTCTGATCTTGACCCAGAGGCATTCGATAGGGCTTCCACAATCACTGTAGTTGACTTCTATACATTCAAGGTTCTCCTTACCATAGAGCGCGACTCCTCCTCCTCTTCTTCCCTGCCTGTCTTTACGAAACAGCCTATAGCCATCCGTTGCGATCCTCCAGTCATGTGAGTTGTCCCACCATGTTTCACTTATTCCTATGATATCATAACTTTCTGACTGTTCCTCCTGTTTGTTCCCCAGGCTCCGTGCATTGGTATACATACACTTGAGGTGGTTGATCTTCTGGTTCTCATCTTGGGAGGCAGCTAAGGAACATTTGTCACTGCTCTGCTTGGCCTGGTTTATTCCCCAGTTGGTTGCAGTAGCGTGAGCGTTGACACTTTGGACCCCACGCCCCAAGTCCTTCATTTTAAAGCCCACCTCACCAAGTTGGCCAGCCTGCTGCCAAAGATTCCTTTGCCCCTTCTAGACAGGTGGATCTCATCCCTCTCTAACAGGCCATATTCATCAAAGAATGTTCCATTGTCATAAAAGCCAAAACCCCCATGACAGCACCAGCCACGTAGCTGGGAGTTGATATGCATCATCTGCCCGTTTCTGGCTGCTTCCTTTCCTCTGACTGTTGAAATGTAGGAAAAGATGACTTGGACACTAATTTTTTTCACTTGCACCCACAGGGCTTTATAGTCTTCCTTAATTCTGCCCAGGTTCTGGTTTGCAGTGTCATTCCTGCCCACATGAAAGAGTAACAATGGGTAGTAGTTTGTGTTCTTGACGAGTTGTGGCACCCTCTCTGCAACACCTTGAATCTTAGCTCCCAGGAGGCAGCATACCTCACGTGACTCCCTGTCAGGACAGCAGATGGGCGTCTCAGTGCCCTTTAACGGGGAGTCACCCACTACTAGCACTCGTCGTTGTTTTTTACCATATCTATTGTGTGTGCTGGTGCAGGTCCTCCTGGCAGACCTTGCTCCTGGTTGTCTATAGCTGTTAAAGCTTCATATCGTTAGTTTGGTTTGATGCCAGAGGGTGGGGGCTGAAGCGTAGTCCTGCTTTTGTGGGTCACCAGGGTCCAAGGTGCCTCATTCTCGGTAGTATCCACTGCAGGAGCATGGTTATGAAACCACCTATCTATCTCTGTCTCAGCTCCTCTGATACTACACAACCTTTTAATCATTTCTTGCAACTCATCCACCTGACGTAACAGATCATCAACCTGTGCATGCCGTGTGCAAGTACTTACCTTACCGCCAGGAGAAGGAGAAGGGTCTGGGCACTCACTGCAGCCTACCACCTGTACTGAAGTTTCCCTCCTTACCAGTTCCATCTGGGTGGATGCATCACACATCCGAGGGGCCTTCTCTGTAGGAGCACCCGTTTTAGCTCTGAGGCGAGTGCCGACCATTTTGTCAGAGACCTTGAGCGCTTCCCTGGGCTGTGGACCAACAAGCAGAGTGCAGGGCCCTTCTGCGTGAACTGCCACGCAAATTGCTGCGCCACGCCCTGTTTTGCCGCCCTGTTTGCAGCACTCCTGGTCGCTAGTGCTTCCTAGGGCCATTTAAATGTCCCGTGGTTGCTTCCAACAACGTCCCCTCTGCCACTTCAACCTTGCTCGCATTAGCTGCTGGCTCCTGGCAGGGCTCTCTGCTCTTCCTTGGGTTTCCCTGGCTCTGGGAACCCCCTGTCCACCTCGATCTAGTGCCCAGCTGCAGAACTTACCATGTCCGCTGCTGTGTTCCGCGCAGACTGAATGTTACTTTTGGTTTCGCCACGTTTAATGAATGGCTCAAAGCTGCGTCAGGGGAGGTTCAGACTTGACATTAGGAAAGCTTTCTTTACCGAGAGGGTGGTCAAACACTGGAACAGGCTTCCTAGAGAGGTGGTCAATGCCCCATGCCTGTCAGTCTTTAAGAAGCTTTTGGACAATGCCCTCAATAACATGCTTTATCTTTCGGTCAGCCCTGAATTGGTCAGGCGGTTGGACCAGATGATTATTGTAGGTCCCTTCCAACTGAACTATTCTATTCTAGTCATGGTGGTCTGCTGAAGTTCCCACTGACTGGAAAAGGGGAAACGTAACCCCCATTTTCAAAAAGGGAAAAAAGGAAGACCTGGGGAGCTACAGGCCAGTCAGTCACACCTCTGTGCCTGGCAAGATCATGGAGCACATCCTCCTGGAAAATATGCTAAAAGTCACATGGAAAATGAAGAGGTGATTGGTAACAGCCAACATGGCTTCACCAAGGGCAAGTCATGCCTGACAAATTTGGTGACGTTCTATGACGGGGTTAAAGCGTTGGTGGATAAATGAAGAGCAACTGACATCGTCTACCTGGACTTATGCAAAGCATATGACACTGTCCCGCATGACATTCTGGTCTCTAAATTGGAGAGACATGGATTTGATGGATGGACCACTCGGTGGATAAGGATCTGGCAGAATGGTCGCGCTCTAAGAGTTAACGGCTTGATGGCCAAGTGGAGACCAGTGACAAGTGGTGTTCCTCAGGAGTCAGTACTGGGACTGGTACGATTGAACATCTTTGTTGGTGACATGGACAGTGGGATTGAGTGCACCCTCAGCAAGTTTGCCGATGACACCAAGCTCTGTGGTGTGGTTGACACGCTGGAGAGAAGGGATTCCATCCAGAGGGACCTGGACAGGCTTGAGAGGTGGGCCTGTGCAAACCTCATGAAGTTCAACGAGGCCAAGTGCAAGGTCCTGCACCTGGGTCACAGCAATCCCGAGCACAAATAAAGGTTGGGCGGAGAATGGCTTGAGAGCAGCCCCGAGGAGAAGGACTTGGGGGTGCTGGTGGACGAGAAGCTCAACATGAGCATCCTGGGCTGCATCAAAAGGAACTTTTGATGGGACTTAGGAATAAAAGGAGGGTTTACCACCTTTGGAAGAAGGGACAGGCAACTCAGGAGGAGTACAGAGATCTCGTTAGGTTATACAGAGAGAAAATTAGGAAGGCAAAAGCCCAGCCGGAGCTCAACTTGGCCACAAACCTTAAGGAGAACAAAAAAAGTTTTTATAAATACATCAACAAAAAGAGGGCCAGGGAGAATCTCCATCCCTTACTGGGTGCGGGGGGGAAAGTTGCAACCAAGGACGAGGAGAAGGCTGAGATACTTAATGCCTTCTTTGCCTCCGTCTTCAATAGTCACACCAGCTATCCCCAGGGTGTTCAGCCTCCTGAGCTGGAAGATAAGGATGGAGAGCAGAACAACCCACCCATAATCCAGGAGGAAGTAGTCAATGATCTGCTTCTGCACCTAGACGCACATAAGTCTATGGGGCCGGATGGGATTCACCCAAGAGTACTCAGGGAGCTGGCGGGAGAGCTCACCAAGCCTCTCTCCATCATTGATCAACAGTCTCGGTCAACAGGGGAGGTACCAGATGACTGGAGGGTGGCTAATGTGACGCCCATCTACAAGAAGGGTCGGAAGGAGGATCCGGGGAACTACAGGCCTGTCAGCCTGACCTCGGTACCTGGAAAGATCACGGAGAGGATCATCTTGAGTGAGCTCTCACGGCAAGTGCAGGGCAGCCAAGGGATCAGGGCCAGCCAGCATGGGTTTAGGAAAGGGAGGTCCTGCTTAACCAACCTGATCTCTTTCCATGACCATGTGACCCGCCTTCTGGAGGCGGGGAAGGCTGTGGACATTGTCTCTCTGGACTTTGGTAAGGCCTTTGACACCGTCCCCCACAGCATTCTCCTGGAGAAGCTGGCGAATCATGGCATAGACAAGTGTACTCTTTGCTGGGTAAAAAAATGGCTGGATGGCCGTGCCCAGAGAGTTGTGATCAATGGGGTGAAGTCCTCTTGGCGGCCAGTCACCAGTGGTGTCCCTCAGGGCTCAGTCTTGGGGCCAGTTTTGTTTAATATCTTTATCAATGATCTGGACGAGGGGATTGAGCGCGCCCTCGGTAAGTTTGCAGACGACACCAAGCTAGGTGGGAGAGTTGATCTGCTTGAGGGTAGGGAGGCTCTACAGAGGGACCTGGACAGGCTGGATCGATGGGCCAAGGCCAACTGTATGAGGTTTAATAAGGCCAAGTGCCGGGTCCTGCATTTCGGTCCCAACAACCCCAAGCAACGCTACAGGCTTGGGGAAGAGTGGCTGCTGGAAAGCTGCCCAGCAGAAAAGGACCTGGGGGTGCTGGTGGACGGCCAGCTTAACATGAGCCAGCAGTGTGCCCAGGTGGCCAAGGAGGCCAACAGCATTCTGGCTTGTATCAGGAATAGCGTGGCCAGCAGGAGTAGGGAAGTGATCGTGCCTCTGTACTCGGCACTGGTGAGGCCTCTCCTCGAGTACTGTGTTCAGTTCTGGGCCCCTCTGTACAAGAGGGACATTGAGGTGCTGGAGCGGGTCCAGAGGAGAGCTACCAGGCTGGTGAGGGGTCTGGAGACCAGGTCATATGAGGAGAGGCTGAGGGAGCTGGGCATGTTTAGTTCGGAGAAGAGGAGGCTGAGGGGAGACCTCATTGCCCTCTACAGCTACCTGAAAGGAGGTTGGAGAGAGGTGGGTGTTGGCCTCTTCTCCCAGGTGAATAATGACAGGACCAGAGGAAATGGTCTGAAGTTGCGGCAGGGGAGGTTTAGATTAGACATTAGGAAGAATTCCTTTACTGAAAGAGTGGTCAGGCACTGGAACAGCCTGCCCAGGGAGGTGGTTGAGTCACCATCCCTAGAGGTATTTAAGAAACGTCTAGATGTGGCACTTCAGGGCATGCTCTAGTGGCAGAGATTGTAGGGGGTTTTGTGTGTGTGTATGGTTGGACTCGATGATCTCAGAGGTCCTTTCCAATCATGAAGATTCTATAATTCTACGAAAAGAAGCGTGGCCAGCAGGTCGAGGGAGATGATTCTTCCCCTCTACTCCACTCTGGTTAGACCCCACATGGAGTACTGTGTCTAGTTCTGGGGCCCCCAACATAGGAAGGATGTGGACCTTTTGGAACCAGTCCAGCAGAGGGCCACGAAGATGACCAGAGGGCTGGAGGACCTATGCTATGAGGACAGGCTGAGAGAGTTGGGCTTGTTCAGCCTGGAGAAGAGAAGGCTCCAGGGAGACCTTATAGCAGCCTTCCAGTACCTAAAGGGGGCCTATAGGAAGGATGGGGAGGGACTCTTTATCAGGGAGTGTAATGATAGGACAAGGGGTAACAGTTTTAAACTGAAAGAGTGTAGATTTAGATTAGATATCAGGAAGAAATTCTTTACTGTGCGGGTGGTGAGGCAGTGGAACAGGTTGCCCAGGGAAGCTGTGGATGCCTCTTCCCTGGAAGTGTTCAAGGCCAGGCTGGATGAGGCTTTGAGCAGCCTCGTCTAGTGGGAGGTGTCCCTGCCCATGGCAGGGGGCTTGGAACTAGATGATCTTTAAGGTCCCTTACAACTCACACCATTCTATGTTTCTATGATATTCTGGAGTGTGGTAATATCTATTCTTTTGTTGTAATGTTATTTTGTGGGTACTGTAGGAAGTCTCTAGGAGGTATCTGAATAAGCATGGGGCAGACTGGCAAATTGGAAGACAGTCCTGTGTCTCTCAAATCTAGCACTTCTCAGGTCATTGTAGATGCTAATAATTTACATCACTGTGCAAATTGTGCAAGTATCCATTATAACCACAAACAGTCATATGTTTTTGCTTCCTCTCAACACAGAATTCATGTCAGCTTTCCAATATCCTCTTTGCCTCTTATTATACTGCTGTATTCTCCCAGAGTAGAGTGTGAGGTTCTTTTTCCTTTGAAATAATTTCCCATGACATTCTTAGACCTTGGTCACATTCCAAGTCTTCCCTAATCAATCTAGCATTGTAAAATGTCAGATTTCATTTTCTTTCCTATGAGCCTATTTGACTATACCTTTTATATTTGTAGCATAAGAGTAAACTTTCTGTTCCTGTCTCTTGTTCATTAGTTCCTTTCATACCCAAGAGATTTTCTTCTCTTATTCTTTGCCTTCTTACTGAATCATCACCACTTCCTTCCTCTGCATAATGTAGCTGTGAGAAGATTTTCACCTAAAGAGAAATCAGCAAGGTGTCTTTCCTGATGTTATTGCACTTATCAGAGGTTCTGTGCTCTGTCTTGGGAAAAAATGCATAAGAAAAGGGTCAGTCTACAATTTTATTTCAGGCCTGTTGCACTAAAGCCAAAAAAGTCATAAATCCAGAATAACAGAGAGCTTGTAAGTTTTCCTCTTGTGAAAAGGCTGGCACTGACTTTAGGGCTAGACCATGTCCTAGATGAGTTAGTTCCATGAAAGCTTAAGAAAAGGCCTTGGTTTAAATTTACTTTTCTTTCTTTCCTTCTTTCTTTCTTTGGCCAGCTCTTTCAGTATCCTGGGATGAATCCTATCGGGCCCCATAGACTTATGTGCATCCAGCTGGAGCAGCAAGTTTCAAATGAGTTCAGAGTCGACTGTGAATTTATCATTCTCCTAGTCCTCCAACACAGGGCTCCAGGGGTCCCAGGGCCCAGAATCTGTGTTAAAGACAGAGGCGAAGAAGGCATTAAATGTCTCTACTTTGTCTACGTCCCTATTTATGGGGTGACCGACCTCATCAAGTAATGGATCAATGTTATCTCTGATCCTCCTTTTGCTGTTAACATATTTTAAAAAGCCCTTTTTGTTGTCCTTCACAGTGCTGGCCAGCTTGAACTCTAATCGAGCTTTGGCTGCACGAATTTTCTCCCTACAGTGGTGAACAGCATCTATGTAGTCCTGTGTCACCTGTCCTTGCTTCCAATGTCCATACACTTTCCTTTTCCACCTAAAGTTCCAGAAGAAGATCCCTGCTCAGCCAGGTCGTCCTTCTGCATCTCTTGCTTGACTAATGACACTTTGGAATTGCCTGCTCCTGTGCTCTTAAGAGATGGCTCTTAAAAAGTAACCAACACTCGTGGACCCCAATACCTTCAAAAGCAGATTCCCAGGGGATCTTACTAATTAGCTCCTTCAGCAGCCCAAAGTCTGGTCTCCCCATATCCAGGGTCAAAATTTTGCTGGCAGAAAAAAAGATAAAGCAGAACCAAGAAAGACGTATTGTTCTCCCCACCCATACTTAATGTGCAGTGATTGCACACTCTAATACACAATGTAGTGATTATTTTCTTCTATGCTGTTGAGTGGTGGAGTTCATTGGCTTTATATTGGGAGCTTCTATGTTTCCTAGCTGATTTTGTAGGGATGAGATGAGTTAATTTTATAGAATCATCAGCCAGCAAGGGCTTGGTACAGCATATTCTGGCTGTGAACCTTTTCTGCTTTTTTCTTGGCCGAATAGAACTGGCAAAACCAAATATTTTCATTACTCTGTTTGTTCCCTCCACCATCCTTCTTTAATGTGTGTAAATAGTGGTTCTCAGGATGACAAACCTGACACAATCAAGAAAGGAACATCATGTTTTTATTTAAAGCAAGATTAAATTTTTTAAAAAATATAATATCTTCAAAACCTGGAGATTTTAAATTATGAAAAATGACGTTTGGGGATTTAGGTTGAAAAGTTGGTTTAGAAAGCCTTATAAATCAAACTAAACATTGTCTATAATCTATGAGCCAATCTAAGGCAACCCTATCGTGCATGGAACTCATTTATCTACATCCACTGGTATCCATCTGCCAAGATGCCAAATTCATCTTGTGTAGACTACTGACAAAATTGTGAAGATGTCCCAGAAAACCAACCTGGGAATGGTTCCAAGCTGCATCAGGGGAGGTTCAGACTTGACATTAGGAAACATTTCTTTACCGAGAGGATGGTCAAACACTGGAACAGGCTTCCTAAAGAGGTGGTTGATGCTCCATGCCTCTCAGTGTTTAAGAGGCATTTGGACAATGCCCTTAATAATATGCTTTAACTTTTGTTCAGCCCTAAAGTGGTCAGGCAGTTGGACTACATGATCATTGTAGGTCCCTTCCAACTGAACTATTCTATTCTATTCTATTCTGTTCTATTCTATTCTATTCTAAAAGGATGATGTCTCACATCTAAAACTTGATTTTTGAAGAGAAAAATAATAATTAGTTGGGATACAAACAACATAATGAAATAATGCTCTGCTCTTCTGGAACAAATTTTGTTAACAAACATTTTCACTTATCACAGGAAAGAAATAATTGCATCATCAGAGATAATTGCACCATCAGGATGTATCGAATAATACATTCATTCAAGAATATATTAATTATTTTTTTTTTAGAGTACTGCATTTCTTTTGATTTGAGCCAACATATATTTGCAGGGAATTAAGGGGAGGAAATGAGTATAAAGCAGAATGACTGGTCAATAAACACCATGGTGATCGTTTCTCTTCCTTGCTTAGTATACTGCATCACTGTACCCTGTATGATAAATTGTATTAAGGAGGACACAACTTTAATTGTAGTCACAAGAGGACACACATTCTTAGCAAAGCTGACATTTTGACAGAAAAAGAGATGAGGGGAGACATATGCCCATAGATGATGGTGGTTTTTGTTAGACAAGAGTTCAGTTTAAACTAAAAGAGGGTAAATTCAGACTAGATATAAGGAAGAAATTTTTTATGATGAGGGTGGTGAAACACTGGAACAAGTTGCCCAGAGAGATGGTAGATGCCCCATCCCTGGAAACATTCAAGGTCAGGTTGGACAGGGCTCTGAGCAACCTGATCTAGTTGAAGATGTCCCTGGTCATGGCGGGGGGAGTGGACTAGAATCATAGAATGGTTCGGGTTAGAAGGGACCTTAAAGATCATCTAGTTCCAACCCACCTGCCATGGGGTCCTCCATAGGCTGCAGGTGGATATCTGCTCCTGCTCCACTGTGGATCTCCATGTGTTGCAAGGGGACAACCTATGTCACCATGGTCTTCACCATGGACTGCAGGGGAATCTCTGCTCTGGCACCTAGAGCACCTCCTCTCCCCCCTCCTTACTGACCTTGGTGTCTGCAGGGTTGTTTCTCTCACATATTCTCACTCCTCTTTCCCAGCTGCTGTATGAGATTTAATAAGGCCAAGTGCCGGGTCCTGCATTTCGGTCCCAACAACCCCAAGCAACGCTACAGGCTCGGGGAAGAGTGGCTGCTGGAAAGCTGCCCAGCAGAAAAGGACCTGGGGGTGCTGGTGGACGGCCAGCTTAACATGAGCCAGCAGTGTGCCCAGGTGGCCAAGGAGGCTAACAGCATTCTGGCTTGTATCAGGAATAGCGTGGCCAGCAGGAGTAGGGAAGTGATCGTGCCTCTGTACTCGGCACTGGTGAGGCCTCTCCTCGAGTACTGTGTTCAGTTCTGGGCCCCTCTGTACAAGAGGGACATTGAGGTGCTGGAGCGGGTCCAGAGGAGAGCTACCAGGCTGGTGAGGGGTCTGGAGACCAGGTCATATGAGGAGAGGCTGAGGGAGCTGGGCATGCTTAGCTTGGAGAAGAGGAGGCTGAGGGGAGACCTCATTGCCCTCTACAGCTACCTGAAAGGAGGTTGGAGAGAGGTGGGTGTCGCCTCTTCTCCCAGGTGAATAATGACAGGACCGGAGGAAATGGTCTGAAGTTGCGGCAGGGGAGGTTTAGATCAGACATTAGGAAGAATTCCTTTACTGAAAGAGTGGTCAGGCACTGGAACAGCCTGCCCAGGGAGGTGGTTGAGTCACCATCCCTAGAGGTGTTTAAGAAACGTCTAGATGTGGCACTTCAGGGCATGCTCTAGTGGCAGAGATTGTAGGTTGGTTTTTTTGTTTGTTGTTTTTTTGTGTGTGTGCGTATGGTTGGACTCGATGATTTCAAAGGTCCTTTCCAACCATGAAGATTCTATGATTCTGTTACAAAACACCATCATTAATAACCTGGATGATGTGACAGAGTGTACCCTCAGCAAGTTTGCAGATGACACGAAACTGGAAGGAGTGGCTGATACATCACAGGGTCGTGCTGCCATCCAGAGGGACCTTGACAGGCTGGAGAAATGGGCTGACAGGAACCTGATGAAGTTCAACGAGGGGAAGTGCCAAGTCCTGCACCTGGGGAGGAACAACCCCATGCACCAATATATGCTGGTGGCCACCCATCTGGAAAGCAGCTTTGCAGAAGAGGACCTGGGGGTCCTGGTGGACACCAGGTTGAATATGAACCAGCAATGTGCCCTTGCCGCAAAGAAGACAAATGGTATCCTGGGCGGCATCAGGCAAAGTATTGCCGGCAGGTCGAGGGAGGTGATCCTTTTCCTCTACTCAGCACTGGTGAGGCCACACCTGGAGTACAGTGTCCTGTTCTGGGCTCCCCAGTAGTACAAGAGAGACATGGTCATGAAGGAAATAGGAGACCCGGTCACCCGGGATATGGAGAAAGCTCAGGTACTGAATGACTTTTTCGCCTTGGTCTTCACCAGCAAGGGCTCCAACCACACCACCCAAGTTGCAGGATGCAAAGGCAGGATCTATGAGAATGAAGAACCACCCACTGTAGTTAGAAGATCAGGTTCGAGACCGTCTGAGGAACCTGAAAGTGCATAAGTCCATGGGGCCGGACGAAATCCATCCACGGGTCCTGAGGGAGCTGGCAGACGAAGTCGCTAAGCTGCTTTCCATTATATTTGAAAAGTCGTGGCAGTCTGGTGAAATTCCCACTGACTGGAAAAGGGGAAAAATAACCCCCATCTTCAAAAAGGGAAAAAAGGAAGACCCGGGGAACTGCAAATCGGTCAGTCTCACCTCTGTGCCCAGCAAGATCATGGAGCAGATCCTCCTGGAATCTCTGCTAAGGCACATGGAAAATGAGGAGGTGATTGGTGACAGCCAACATGGCTTGACCAAAGGTAAATCGTGCCCGACAAATTTGGTGGCCTTCTAAGATGTTGCCACGGCATTGGTGGATAAGGGGAGAGCAACCGACGTCATCTACCTGGACTTATGCAAAGTGTTTGACACTGTCCCGCATGACATCCTGGTCTCTAAATTGGAAAAGCATGGATTTGATGGATGGACCACTGGAACTGGCTAGATAGATAAGGATGGATAAGGAACTGGCTAGATGGCCGCACTCAAAGTAAGTAATAATAGAATAATAAAAATTAAAGAAAAAAGCATACAATATATACAAAACCGTCTCCAGCTCCCAGGATGACGATTGCGTCACCAGCAGATACAGGGAAAGTCACAGACTGGAGTCAGCGACGGACAGGAGCTGAATTCCGGAACTAGAGTCAGGAGTGCTCGGATCGGGATCAAAGGCAGACGAACAGACAGTGTCCTCCTCAGATGTCAGCCACTGAAGAAAAAAAACATGAGCCAGAGCCCCCTTGCCCCTTTGATCCCTCAGCTTTTATACTGAGCATGATGCAAATGGGATGGAATACCCTGTTGGTCAGTTTTGGGTCACCTGTCCCGTCTGCTCCTCCCTGTGGGTGGGACCCCTCTACGCTTCTCCGCTTCCGACCCTCTAACGGGGCAAAACAGCGAAGTTAGCTGACCTTGGTTGTTATAGCAATAAGTCTAAGCAAGAGCCTTTGTGCATCCCATTCCTTGGTATAATCAGGCCTTATCACTCTGAGGGTGAACAGTTTCTGAACAATATGCTGTTCATTTCAGACTTTAGTCAGTTAGAAGAGGCCCAGCTAAAAAGTAAAATTACAAATCAGAAAATTGGTTCTGTTTTACCTCAAACCAGGACACCCACCAAGACGCTCTTTCGCTCACCCTCTCCAGCGGGACAGAGGGAGAAAATAAGATGAAAAAGCTCATTGGTCAAGATAAGGACAGGGAGATCTCTCACCTGTCACGGTCAAAATAGACTTGACTTGTGGAAATTAATTTAATTTGTTGCTACCAATTGAAAATAAAGTAGGATAACAAGAAACAAAACAAAACTGAAACCACCTTCCCCCCACCCCACCCTTTCTTCCCAGACTCACCTTCACTCCTAACTTTTCTACCTCCTCCACCTATGAGAAGCTCAGGAGGGATGGGGAATGGGGGTTGCAGTCAATTCATAACAGTTCCTCTCTGCTGCTCCTTCCTCCTCACACTTTTACCTCTGCTCCAGCATGGGGTCCCTACCACAGGAAACAATCTTTCAAGAACTGCACCAACATGGGTCCTTTCCACAGGGTACAGTCCTTCAGGAACAGACTGCTCCAGTGTGGATCCCCAATGGGACACAGTTCCTGCCAGACAACCTGCTCCTACTGGCTCTGGAACTGGCTCTGTCTGGCACAGGGGTGGCTCGTTTTCTCAGAGAGGTCACCCCTGCAGCCCCCGCTACCAAAACTTTGATATGTGTCACGGTTTAGGCCAGATTGGCCAATGACAAGACAACAGATGCTATCCCCCACCTCTCGCTCCAAGGAGAGGAAGGAGAGAGATAAAGAGATTCATGAGTTTAGAAAAAACTGAACTACTTTCATGAAATATTAATAATAAAATAAAAAGGAAATAATGAAATAGATAGTATATATACAAATATATACAAAACCCTATCAAGCTCCCAGGGAGATGTCACTAGCAAGCACTGGGGAAGTTCCAGATCGTACGCAGTGACAGATGGGAATTGGATTCCAGATCTTGATTCAGGAACCCACGGACCGGGATCAAAGGCAAACAAACAGACAAGGTCCTCCTTGGGCATCAGTCATTGAAGAAAGAGAGCCATTGAAGAAGCCAAACCATCGAAGAAGAGACTGACCCTTTGATCCCTCAGCTTTTATACTGAGCACGGCAGATGGGATGGAATACCCTAATGGTCAGTAACTAACCAGTTGGCTTGTGCTAAATGCTTGTCCCAGTTTTTAAAGGATCCACCACCCATTGCTTTCAGGGTAGTGTTTACCAATCCATTATATCGCTCGATTTTCCCAGAAGCTGGTACATGATAGGGGATATGATATACCCACTCAATGCCACGTTCTTTTGCCCAATTACTTATAAGACTGTTTTTGAAATGAGTCCCGTCGTCTTTCTGGAGTACCATGTCGCCACAAGACTTGCTTTTCAAGGCCCAGGATGGTATTCCTGGCAGTAGCATGGGGCACGGCATAGGTTTCCAACCATCTGGTGCTTTCTTCCACCATAGTAAGCACATAGTGCTTACCCTGGTGGGTTTGAGGGAGTGTGATATAGTCAATTTGCCAAGCCTCCCCATACTTATATTTTAACCATTGTCCCCCATACCAAAAAGGTTTTAATGTTTTAGCTTGCTTGATTTCGGCGCATGTTTCTCAGTTGTGGATAACATGCGCAATAGCATCCATGGTTAAATCCACCCCTCGGTCACAGACCCATTTATATGTTGCATCCCTTCCTTGATGACCTGAAGTGTCATGGGCCTACCAAGCTAAAAACAGTTCACCTTTATGTTCCCAGTCCAAATCTGTCTGGAAAATCTTAGCAGCCTGGTCCACTTGCTGATTGTTTCAATGTTCCTCAGTGCCCCGACTCATGGGTATGTGGGCATCTGCATGGCATGCCTTCACGACTAGTTTCCCTAGCCAGTCATCAATATCTTGCCATAATTCAGCAGCCCAGATGAGTTTACCTCTGTGCTGCCAGTTGCTCTGCTTCCACTGCTTTAAACATCCCCACAGAGCATTGGCTACAATCCATGAGTCAGTATAGACATATTGGCCACTTTTATCATTCAGCAATGTCTAATGCCAGCTGAATGGCTTTTACCTCTGCAAATTGACTTGATTCACCTTGTCCGTCAGCAGCTTCTGCGACTTGTCATGTAGGACCCCACACAGCAGCTTTCTACCTTCGATGCTTTCCTACAATACAACAAGACCCATCAGTGAACAAGGCATGCTGTTTCTCATTATCTGAGAGTTCGTTATATGGTGGGGTTTTCTCAGCAGGAGTCACCACCTCTAGTGGCATTGTGAAGTTTTTGCCTTCAGGCCAGTTAGTGATCACTTCTACGATTCCTGGCTGATTGGGGTTTCCTATTCGAGCTCGCTGTGTGATTAAGGCAACCCATTTACTCCAGGTAGCATCGGTGGCGAGATGAGTAGAAGGAACTTTACCCTCGAACATCCAGCCCAGCACTGGTAATCAGGGCACCAGGAGGAGCCGTGCTTCAGTACCAATTACTTCTGATGCAGCTCTAGCTCCTTCATATGCTGCCAAGATCTCTTTCTCTGTTGGGGTATAGTTGCCCTCGGAGCCTTTATATCCTTGACTCCAGAATCCTAGGGGTCGACCTCGAGTCTCCCCTGGTGCTTTCTGCCAGAGGCTCCAGGTAGGGCCGTTGTCCCCGGCTGCAGTGTAGAGCACGTTTTTAATGTCCTGTCCTGTTCAGACAGGTCCAAGTGCTACTGCAAGCACGATCTCTTATTTAATTTGCTCAAAGGCCTGTCGTTGCTCAGGACCCCACATAAAATTATGTAAAATCATTTTTCTTTCGAGTCACTTCATAGAGAGGTGTCACAATCTGACTCTAACCTGGAACGTGCATTCTCCAGAAACCCACAACGCCTAAAAAGGCTTGTGGTTCCTTTTTGTTAGTAGACGGGGACATAGCTGTTATTTTGTTAATCACATCCATTGGGATCCGGCGACGCCCATCTTCCCACTTAATTCCCAAGAACTGGATGTCTTGTGCAGGTCCCTTGACCTTACCTCTTTTTATAGCAAAACCTGCTTTCAGAAGAATCTTGATTATTTTCTTACCTTTCTAGAAAACTTCTTCTGCTGTATTACCCCACACAATGATGTCATCAATGTATTGAGCAACTGACGTCATCTACCTGGACTTATGCAAAGTGTTTGACACTGTCCCGCACGACATCCCGGTCTCTAAATTGGAAAGGCATGGATTTGATGGATGGACCACTTGATGGATAAGGAGTTGTCTAGATGGCCGCACTCAAAGGGTTGCAGTCAATGGCTCGATGTCCAAGTGGAAACCAGTGACGAGTGGCATTCCTCAGGGGTCAGTACTGGGACCGGTGCTGTTTAACATCTTTATCAGTGACATGGACAGTGGGATTGAGTGCACCCTCAGCAAGTTTGCTGATGACACCAAGCTGTGTGGCACGGTCGACACGCTGGAGGGAAGGGATGCCGTCCAGAGGGACCTGGACAGGCTTGAGAGGTGGGCCTGTGTGAACCTCATGAAATTCAACCAGGCCAAGTGCAAGGTCCTGCACCTGGGTCGTGGCAATCCCAAGCACAAATACAGGTTGGGCAGAGAATGGCTTGAGAGCAGCCCTGAGGAGAAGAACTTGGGGGTGCTGGGAGACGAGAAGCTCAACATGAGCCGGCAATGCGTGCTTGCAGCCCAGAAAGCCAACCGCATCCTGGGCTGCATCAAAAGAAGCGTGGCCAGCAGGTCGAGGGAGGTGATTCTGCTCCTCTACTCCGCTCTGGTGAGACCCCACCTGGAGTACTGCATGCAGCTCTGGAATCCTCAGCCCAAGAAGGACATGGACCTGTTAGAGTGGGTCCAGCAGAGGGCCACGAAGATGATCAGAGGGCTGGAGGACCTATGCTATGAGGACAGGCTGAGAGTTGGGCTTGTTCAGCCTGGAGAAGAGAAGGCTCCGGGGAGACCTTATAGCAGCCTTCCAGTACCTAAAGGGGGCCTACAGGAAGGATGGTGAGGGACTCTTTATCAGGGAGTGTAATGATAGGACAAGCGGTAATGGTTTTAAACTGAAAGAGGGGAGATTTAGATTGGGTATTAGGAAGAAAATCTTTACTGTGTGGGTGGTGAGGCACTGGAACAGGTTGCCCAGGGAGGTTGTGGATGCCCCTTCCCTGGAAGTGTTCAAGGCCAGGATGAATGAGGCTTTGAGCAGCCTCGTGTAGTGGGAGGTGTCCCTGCCCATGGCAGGGGGGTTGGAACTAGATAATCTTTAAGGTCCCTTCCAACCCGAACTATTCTATGATTCTATGATTCTATTGCAGGTGTTCTGGAGCTCCACCCTTCTCCAGTGCTGTCTGGATCAGCCCATGGTAAATAGTAGGGCTGTGTTTCCACCCCTGGGGCAGTCAGTTTCAGGTGTGTTGGACGCCCCTCCAAGTGAAGGCAAACTGTGGCCTGCACTCTGCTGCTAAAGGAATGGAGAAAAATGCATTAGCAATGTCAGTTGTAGCATACCATTTGGCTGCCTTTGACTCCAGTTCATATTGGAGTTCTAGCATGTCTGGCACAGTAGCACTCAGTGGTGGTGTGACTTCATTCAGGCCACCAGAGTCTACTGTTAGCTGCCAGTCTCCATCAGACTTTTGCACTGGCCATATAGGGCTGTTAAAGGGTGAGTGAGTCTTGCTGATCACTCCTTGGGTCTCCAGCTGATGAATCAGGTTCTGAATGGGAATCAGGGAGTCTCGGTTAGTGCAATACTGTCATTGATGCACCGTGGCAGTAGCAATTGGCACCTGCTGTTCTTTAACCTTCAGCAGTCCCACCACAGAAGGGTCATCTGAAAGGCTGGGTAAGGTAGACAGCTGTGTGATATCCTCAGTCTCTACAGCTGCTATACCAAAAGCCCACCTTTTGGGTCTTTGAAATACCCTCTCTTGAGGCAGTCTATGCCAAGGATGCACAGAGCATCTGGGCCAGTCACAATGGGGTGCTTCTCCCATTTGTTCCCAGTTAGGCTCACTTCAGCCTCCAATACAGTCAGTTCTTGAGACCCGCCTGTCACACCGGAAATAGTGATGGATTCTGTCCCTTTATGATTCGATGGCAATAGGGTGCACTGTGCACCAGTGTCCACAAGGGCTTTATACTTTTGTGGCTCTAATGTGCCAGGCCATCAAATCCACACAGTCCAATAAACTCGGTTATCCCTCTCCTCCTCCTGGCTGGAGGCAGGGCCCCCCTAACTTTGAGGACAACATCTACCATTAGCAGATGAGTTCCTGTCTGGACCAGAGAACTGCTTACCATGGACTGTATCAGCCACCCTCCTGAAAAAATTCTTTTTGTTGCCACAGCAACAAGTATAAGCAAGAGCCTCTCTCACTGAACAGAAAGTTGGCTCTGCTCCATCCCAAACCAGGACAATATGTAAATCTAATACATGTGCCTACACCCTCGTTCTGACTCTAGTAGCTGACACTTAGTCCTTGCAAGAAACATACACATGGGATAGAGAGTGGGATTACGCAGAGAGACAGTTGAGAAAAGATTTAATAAGAAGATAGGACAGACTGCAGTGGTCAGGCACAGGGCTCAGCTAGACAAGCATACTGACCAGCCCTGTATTTAACCCTTTCTTTCTATCCTCTTCTTTGTTTCTCCCTGCTTTCCATTTTCCCAACATGTCCCTTTATGGGTTTGCATAGTACTATTGATTCCCTTACCCCTCCCAGTCTGGTGTCCAGGATCTACCCTGGTTTATAATCTTAGTCCTCCTGGAAGTGGCGCCCGTAGTTTCTTGTTAGCCTATCAATTAGTGTGAGTGGCAAGGTTTGTTTCTTCTCACTCTTTCCGTGTTTGTTTTGTCAAGTCTGCCTCTTTGCATATTTTGTTTCTGGCTTCCCCCTTTTCCTTAGTTTCCCAACTGACAAGGTCCCTGATTAGATAACCTTGCTGGAATAAACATTCTCACACTCCACATGTCCTCATCAATTAGTATGACTTACCAGGTTTGGTTCTCATCACTGCCTTCCTTATTATTTGTTAGTCAGGTTTGTGTCCCTGTATATTCTTGTTTATGGTTTCCTCCTTTACTTATTACACCTTTTTTGCATTGAAAAGGTCCTTGACCAGATACCCTTAAAGGAACAGACACTCTCTTTCTACATATGCTTACAAATATCACTCATTTTTTTTGTATATAATCCTTGAGACTTGTTTTGTTTACATCTCTCTCACTTTTTCAATAGTATTTTGTTTCTTCAGGTTAATACTTAACACTTAAGTGTTTTCCCCTAGAGTGTTTTTAATTGTTACTAAACTTTAATTCTAGTTTCTCTTTCTCTTAGGTGGATGAAATTCCAGATGGAGCAGTAAAACCTCCTGTGAATAAAATGCCTATATTCTTTTTTGGCACTCATGAGACGTAAGTCCTTTAGACTAAAGGGCATATTGTTTTCATTGCAGGATGTCTTAACAGTAGCTTAACAGTTTGCATCGTGTGTTTGAAAATTATGTGATTCAGTAGCAGACTATATTTTCTTAAATTAATCTCCAGTGGTAAGATAGGCAGCTTTCTTTCCACATTTGCTATGAAATGGTGTGGTTATAGTCTACTATCCCCTGCAACACGCACTTTTTCCTGCTCAGTAAAAAAGCAGGAGCCTACCCAAAGTGGTATGATTGATATATCTATCTTTTGTAAGGGATTTTAACTATAGTCCCGTGTATCCTCAAAACTGTGTTCTAAGGGTAGATGAAATAAAGCTGAAAAATCAAAAATATGGAATAAGTAGCATTTGAGTCCTTTGAGGGGGAGAAGGGGAAGGTTTGAGAATAAGTCAAGAGGTGCATTTGAAGCCCAGGGTCTCATCCCAGTTAGTTTCATGCCTGCTATTATGTTAAGTATCCAAGAAAGACAGAACACTAACATTTTGGTAACACTAACATTTTGCAATGGAACATGACATTTCCTTTGAAAGAACCTGATTTTTCCCACTTCTAAATATGTTTTTATGCTATTCTCTGACTATTATAGTGAAATTTGTCATGCTACTTCATAATGTTGTTCTACTGTAGATTACAGAGATCTTTAATTCAGTGTTAATTTCCTGTTTGACTTTTGGGGGAAATGCTGTTTTTATTCCCTTTTTTTAATAAGCTGCAAATAGTATTGTAAAGCAGGTCACAGAGCTAGTTGTTGTCTGTATAATTGTTTCATTTCTTGTACAGCTTGCAGAAAGCTTTTTTTGTCCTCCTTAAGACCATTAAGAAATCTATAAAAATCTCTCTAAGGTGGTACTTCCTACCTATCTTTAAAAATAGATGTGGTAGAGAAAACACAGCATTCTTATGAATTAAAAATAAAGCACTATCAGCCCTCACTGACACTACTTTCTATTTGACTCTCTTTAAGAAGTGACTTCTCTGTCAGTGAGCTTTGTGCATGTTTGACTCCTATAACCATGCATTTCATTGACTGTTCACATCACTCCATATAGTTCTATATAGGTTCAATTATTTTTTGTGGTTTTGTGGGGAGAGGAAGCAAGACAGAAATGTTGAGCATTTAATGTAAAGCATTTAATAAAATTGTATATTTTTTGTTAGATTTCCGTGTCTTTCAGGATAAACTATATATCATTCTTACAAAGATCTAGGCAAATCATTCTATTCCAACTTTGTTTTGTCATCCCAGTCATACTGGTTTTAATTTAATAATTTTGAAAGATTTTTCTTTGGCTTGGAGCCATATCTTCTTATACTTGTACTCATCTTTCATTATGTTTCCAGGATTTAAGGAATCTTTATTTCTTCACATTTTAGCTTGGTTTGCTAAGGAAGCAATGGCTCTTTCTGTACATCAGTCAGTTGCTCCATTTTTAATCATTGTTTGACAGTGGTGGGTGGCTCTGTCAACTGTGATCTTAACAAGACTTAACATTCAAGACACAGCATTGGCTGTTTCTTGCTGGAACACTGAACACCGAACACCTAGGAGAGAGCAGTGGGTGTGGCAGTACTAATGGAAAACTGGATTTGTTGAAAGCAAAAGCTTAGAAGGCTAAAGACGCTTCAGTAGCAGCACTTCGCTGATTACAGACTATCACTTCAGATGCCTCATTAATGAATATTATTATTTTTTATAATATCTGGTACTAAAGTTAATTTGAAGAGTAGCAATTTAAAAATGTGATGTTTCTGGTAACTAATGTTTTAATCTCTTGAAGGGCATTCCTGGGACCAAAGGATATATTCCCTTATTATGAAAATAAAGAAAAATATGGCAAACCAAATAAAAGAAAGGGCTTTAATGAAGGATTATGGGAAATTGACAACAATCCCAAAGTGAAATTCTCTCATCAGCAGGTAAGTGATTCAGAGTCTGTGAATACTTTAATCTGTTTTGTCATATTGTTGTAAAAAAGCAACAATGGCTTAGCTGCTATAGGGGAATAATTTATTGATCTGCATCACTGAGTTGCAAGTTGGACTGATGTTGCTATTGTTATTTACAATTTACCTCAGATTTTCTGCAAAATAGGAGAAAATTGCTCTTCTGTATAATTGTGGATGCCATTTTATTACAGTAAAGTTAAGGAGAGATCCTGTTAATAGCTTCAGGACATAAGGATAAAGTTACGTTAGTTACCAGGGAGGTCCCAGTTGACTGGAGGTTAGCAAACGTGACGCCCATCCACAAGAAGGGCCAGAATGAGGATCTGGGGAACTACAGGCCTGTCAGTCTGACCTCAGTGCCTGGGAAGGTTATGGAACGGATCATCCTGAGTGCCATTATGCAGCACATGAAGGACAACCAGGCGATCAGGCCCAGTCAGCATGGGTTCATGAAAGGCAGGTCCTGCTTCACTGACCTGATCCTATGACAAGATGACCCGCTTGGTGAATGAGGGAAAGGCTGTGGATGTTGTTTACCTGAACTTTAGTAAAGCCTTTGACACTGTTTCCCACAGCATCCTCCTGGAGAAACTGGTGGCCCATGGCTTGGATGGGTGTATTCTTCACTAGGTAAAAAAACTGTCTGAAGGGTCGGGCCCAGAGAATGGTGGTGAATGGAGTTAAATCCAGTTGGCAGCCAGTCACAAGTGATGTTCCTCAGGTCTCAGTATTGGGGCCAGTTCTCTTTAATATCTTTATCAGTGATCGGGACGAGGGGATCGAGTGCACCCTCAGTAAGTTTGCAGACGACACCAAGTTGGGTGGGTGTGTCGACCTGCTGGAGGGTAGAAAGGATCTGAAAGAGGGATCTGGACAGGCTGGATCGATGGGCCGAGGCCAATGGTATGAGGTTCAACAAGGCCAAGTGCCGGGTCCTGCACTTGGGTCACAACAACCCCATGCAGCGCTACAGGCTTGGGGAAGAGCGGCTAGAGAGCTGCCTGGCAGAAAAGGGCCTGGGGGCGTTGGTCGACAGATGGCTGAATATGAGCCAGCAGTGTGCCCAGGTGGCCAAGAAGGCCAACAGCATCCTGGCCTGTATCAGGAACAGTGTGGTGAGCAGGACTAGGGAAGTGATCGTCCCCCTTTACTCGGCACTGGTGAGGCCCCACCTCGAGTACTGTGTTCAGTTTGGGGCCCCTCACTACAAGAAAGATATTGAGGTGCTGGAGAAGGACAACGAAGCTGGTGAGGGGTCTGGAGAACAAGTCTTATGAGGAGAGGCTGAGGGAGCTGGGATTGTTTAGCCTAGAGAAAAGGAGGCTGAGGGGAGACCTTATCGCTCTCTACAACTACCTGAAAGGAGGGTGTAGAGAGGTGGGGGTCGGTGTCTTTTCCCAAGTAACAGGTGATAGGACAGGAAGAAATGGCCTCAGGTTGCACCAGGGGAGGTTTAGACCGGATATTAGGAAAAAAATTTACACTGAAAGTACAAATCATTACAGAATTGTCTTGCTCAGAACTTCTATTTGTTGCAGTGTTATCTGTGGTTAGCATGCACCCCGATTTAAGGTGCTTATAGTACACCTTCGGTTGTTCAGGCCATTCAACAGTTCTTCCAAAATGTCGATCTACTGCTGTGGATGACAAAGAAGACATGTTTAGAATATTTAAAACATGAGTTGCTTTATACAATCACTCTTGAGGTGTCGTACCTACGGGATTCCCCCTTTTTTGTTTAGCAAGCATGGTTTTTAAAGTATGATGCATACGCTCCACAATTGCTTGCCCAGTCGGGGAATGAGGAATACTGGTGACACGTTTAATACCCCATGTCTGTAAAAAAAAAAAGACCTGTACTTTAGCAGACACATAAGCTGGTTCATTATCAGTTTTTATAGTTTTTGGTACTCCCATGACTGCAATGCATTGCAACCAATGTCGAATAACATCACAAGCCTTCTCTCCTGTATGAGCAGTAGCTACAACAAAGTGAGAAAACAAATCAACTGAAACATGTCCAAATTCCATAATGCGCGTAACATCGGATTGCCAAAGTTCATCAGGTGTAAGCCCTCGCAGGTTAACCCCTGCAAATGATGGCAGAGGAGCCAGCTGCTGACAATCGGCAAAAATACCCACTCTAATGCAGTCAGGCTCTTTGCGAGTGCATCATCCCGCTGTCCTGTCAGGGCATAAAGTAGAAATTCTTGTAGGAAGGTGTTCAATGTGTCTTGCAGCAGTAGTAGACTATATCTTATCTTGCAACATGCTGTAATGCCTTCGGAGCTGTTGGGGTTAATGAACATAGAGCTTATGGGGGGGCGGGCGGGGGCAGACACAGTGCTTCAGGGCATCCCCTGTATCTTCAAAGTGCACTCATGTCTCTCTCCCCCTCGCTCACGTCTCTCTCCCCCTCTCTGACCCGAGACAGCCCCCCTATATCCTGCACTGGATTGAGTGGAGAAGTACAGGCTAGAGTCGCTGCATGCATGGCCAGTGCATGCAGCAAGTCCCACCAGACTCTCCTGCACTGGATCGAGTAGAAAAGTACAGGCCAGAGTCGCTGCACGCGTGGTCAGCGTATGCAGCGAGTCTCACCAAACTCATGATCCAGCTTTGCTAACAGCAGCTGTCTGATACGTGACTACATTGTTGTAATCCCTTCTTGTTATCTTCTTCTGTGAAGGTCAGGTTCTCATGGATACACACATAGTTTTTAGAGCAACATATTCTACAACTCGTACAAGGGTACGACGCAAAGCGGCATTTACAGCTGATCGTATAATGCTTATTAAACACGGCAAACAGCATACTAAACATAACAGACAAATTCCTTCCACACAGGCAATGAGTATAACTTGCTTCAACCAACCCCACCCCCAAGTCCATCCAGCAAAGAGATTTCACCCAGTGGTCTCCACAAGTTGCTGGTTCGGTCGGTGCAGTTCCTGCAACTGGGCATGGATGGATTTGGAGTGGTCACTTAGATTCATACAATACAGTCCTTTAAAATCTTGACAACCATGTCTGTGAGCTGAAAGCAAAAAATCAGTAGCAGTTCTGTTTTGCAACATCGCATATCGAATACTATCTACATCTAGCAATAACTCAGAAATAGCGGTACTAGTAGCATTGTTAAACTTATCCTTGGCAGCAAGGGAGTCCTTGTTAGCAAGAATCCTTGGCAGCAAAAGAGTCCTTGTTAGCAAGAGCGCATGTGGACTCCCTGTTCTCGCTGGTACTGTGCTTTGATCTTCTTCCACAACAGGCCAAGATTCTCAAGCAGCTGGATAAGGTGTCTGTGAGTCCATTACAGGCTTATGTCATCCAAATGTTTTTCTTGCCAGCACCCGAGACTGAATAACAACTGGTGTGATATATGTGTTTTCCAGCACCCAGGTGCGAGTCCCTTGAGTGTATTTACAATCCTCCTTGCCGATCTTCCGTTGCTTTCCCATATTCCACTGCCTTGCTCAAGAGACCGCTTCTGCTGGGGTTCATTTTAGTCTCGCAGGGTATAACACAGAGCAATCTACTAAGGCATGCAATAACATAGACACATATAGGAAAAAACCAAAAACATATCTCTATGGTACTGCTTTGAATCAGGTGTCCTATTTCTCTTTTTCTGCCACTTTCTTGTAGCGCGTATGGCATACTTTTGTGCTAACGTGGCACATTTCCCATCTAATTGTTCCTGTTTGGTTTCTTTTTTTTTTTCTTTTTTTTTCTTTTTTTTTTCCCCCCCATCGCTTACGACTGACATAAAAGTCTGCCTTTGCAACAAGAGCTCAGTTTCTCATTTTTCCTTAAGTTTCTCATTTTCCTACAGAGCATCCTATAGATTTTGGCTGAACTCCTTTTCCCGATCAACCATGATCTTATAGACAAACAACAAACAACCAGCGATACGCCCTGCACGGGCGAGCCATTCCCGAGACCGTAAACATGTCGGCTGGTGAAAACTCCCCCAATATTTCAGGACTTCCATCAGTTCTACGGCCCATCCTGGTGTATCTACCTGGGGCACGCTCGCCTTATGTCTAAACATTGTGTATACACAAACTTCTTCACTTGACGGAGTGTCAGCCCTAGTTGCATACGAGAACAGTACCACACCGGGCAGAACACCTGCTCAAGTGGAGTCACCTAACGACACTGCACACAACAAAAAGCAAACAGTAGCACACATGCTGATCAGCAGGTATAAGCTGGCGCCCACACACACTTACACAGCAGACATACAAAAACAGCACTTCTATCTCAGGGAGACGACTGGGGAGGGGAGGGGAGGGGGCGAGGCGGGCAATGGCAGGAGCAAACAGCTCCGGCTCTGTCCTTCTCTCCTGACATTATGCCTCCTCCCTCGGCCTCAGGTGGAGCAGAGGGGATCAGCAGGGGATCGTCCCAGACCTTCGGACCTGGCCTGTTCGATCCCCCTCCCGTGGGTTGTAATGCTGCAAAAGCCCCGGCTGCCGTGGCTCGTTCCGCCTTCATATCTTGTAAGGTCGATAACACCAACCACCATGTCATCGCTAACGGTGATGCCTCTTTGTCTCCTTTACTTAGCACTTCCCACAGTTTTTTCCCAACAGCCTCCCATATTTCTGGTTTAAAAGCTGTCTGGGGCTCTGGTGCGAATCCGTTCTCTCTGCACCAGGTTAACAAACTTCGGAGCATACGCTCATTGTATTTCACCCCTCTCTTAGAGAGGATATGCAGGAGAAGTCTTAATATAGCCCCTTCTTCTTTTGTTACTTGTTGCCCCATCTCCTGCCCCGGCTGCTCACCTCTCTCTGGGTGTCCGTGGCCACGTCGTCTGTTTATTCCGGATTGCCGCCCAATCCACCCGGTCTCAGTCCAGCTGAGCCGTCCTCCAGCCGGTGCATCTCCTTCTGGGTCTTCCGCCCCTCGCATTCCGTTGCTCAAGCCAAGCGCCGATCGGTATCACGTCAGGGTCACCATCTGAGGAGAAATAACTGGACTCCAGACGATCCAATGTGAATCAACAGAAGCCGTTTATTAAGCACAGATCATCATCTTTTATACCCTGTGTTGTAGCCGTACACGCGACTCGCCTATTTCTGATTAGCTAGTTACACTGTCCACGCGCTGTCCATGCAGTTCATTCACAGATCAGATTGGTTACAAGAATTCACATAGTAAATTGCTTAGTCATTAGCACAACATGTTTTCTACCTTCTCAGTTCCCGTTTTTCCCATGTACTAATTCCATCTTCTGCCACCTGTTTTGCCCTTAATCTAATCTCTCATAGTAGGGAGGCTGGCTCACATGGCCATTTTCTCTCAGATACATTCCTATACTGAGTGGGGATCTTATCACTGCTTATAAATACTTAAAGGGTGGGTGTCAGGAGGGTGGGACCAGGCTCTTTTCAGTGGTGCCCAGTGACAGGACAAGGGGTAACGGGCACAAACTTAAACACAGGAAGTTCCACCTAAACGTGAGGAGGAACTTCTTTACTTTGAGGGTGTCAGAGCACTGGAAGAGGCTGCCCAGAGAGGTGGTGGAGTCTCCTTCTCTGGAGATAGTCTAAACCCACCTGGACACGTTCCTGTGCAACCTGCTCTAGGTGACCCTGCTCTGGCAGGGGGGTTGGACTAGATGATCTCCAGAGGTCCCTTCCAACCCCTACCATTCTGTGATTCTGTGATCTTATTACCACCAAAATTGTCACATAGCCTGCTTGAATCAGTCCTTGTCTGTCAGTGATCCCCTGTTTCATAGCCATCTGATAAACTTTTTGGGCTTAATTTATAGCCAGCCAGCCATCAGAAGCCCCAAAGTTACTCTAAAGACAAAGAAATTGTCCTCTTGCTGCTTATTTTGTTTATACTTACCTGCTCAGAACATTGTAAAGACTACAGGCCATTTTTGTGGACCTTGATCACAATCTAGGGCCTCTGGATAATACTGTAATACAAATAAGAATAATTGGTCTCTCTGAATGTTTGTCATTACTTTCACGTGAAATTCTAGATATCCTTTTTGCATTTGTAGTCTCCTCTTCACAAGGCTTCTCTAGTTACTGTGTGTCTAGTTTAAAGAAGAATATGGCTAAAGAAAGAGTTTGAGTTTCCGAAGTAAGACCAGCAGATCAGATATCCTCTTCTGGATGAGTATTTTCTCTGCTTATATATACAGAAAGGTGTTTATCCGCTCATGGCAGTGGAGAAGGACTGTATTAATAAGGGACATGTATTTTTCCCTATTTGGAAAAAAGGAGTCAGTATACTTTTTCACCATTACCTTGTGTCATGGATGGATTGATGCACTTCACTCGTAAAAGAGAAGCAGCAATATATTTATTGATATAAAACAGTGATTTAACAAAGTTTGATAATAAATGTGACAGGGGTTTAACAAGATTCGATGGCAAGGTACACTTGGTTATTTACTGCACAGAGGACAGGGTCAGACAAAATTGTCAGGGAGACCCTCCCATTGAATCATGAGATTCAGAAAGGACCCCCTTGCTTTCTGAACTGCTTCTCAGGGAGGAGTCTAGGTGCAGCTGGATCCAATCCTAGTCCCAGACTTGGTTAACGGTTTATGCCTAAAGGATTATATATGCGCAATCAATCCTTTATATCACTTAGCTAAGATTTCAAAGTTTAGCGTGCTATTAATCACTTACCAAGAATCTGTTGCGGCAAGGAATCTCTAAACCTTGAGGAGTAACCTTGAGAAGCATCTCTATTCAAGAGGACATCCTGCCATGCAGCTCCCTGCTGCGCAGGAGAGCTCAAGGGGCTCTTGGGCTTTTCACTATTTATGGGGGTAAGATGATTGACTCATAGTCATATTTGCATACCAACTAGATGTTAGTTTCTTCCAAATTTGGCTTGAATTGGACATTGATTGACCAACACTATGGTTAGGTGGGTGCATTGCCATAAATTAGCCCTTGGCTATTGTGTTGTTAACTGTCTCCCCGAATCCACTTTGACCAGACACATCCATCATGACTGCCACTGGTGGTTATTGCTTGAGCAGGGTTACAGGAAAAGGTCAGGTCGGGGCGAGGGAGAGCACACCGTCACACCTTGTGAAGTAAAGTAGTAACAATTTCAGTTCACACTGCAGTACCACCCAGCAACCCTAGTCATAAAGAAAAACCTTTATTGCATATGGCATTCTACAAGTGCAGAAAAGAATGATAGCCCTTTCTCTCTCTTCAGAGAGAAAACAATGGGTGAAGGGAGCATGAAAAAGGATGGAAGGATGTTCATCATCCTGACTGATAGGCCATAATCTCTGCATCTGGCATAATTAACAATTAACCTGTTTCTTTTGTTTTGTTTTCTTCTTAGTGGGGGAAGGTAAATAAGTTCAAATAAGAATTTGATGCAAGGTAGTTGTGTGGTTTTATGGATATTTATGAGGAAGCTTTTGCTCATTTTGGTAGCAGCATAGGAGGAAACAAAATTGGTTGAAAGTGGCAGAGGCAGAAGCTGAGACCTCGGTAGCTGATGAGGAGGGGTCCAAAACAGGGTGAAAGTAGGAAGTGAAAGGTCTTGAAAGCTAAAGGCATGCAGTTTCTCATGAAGAATGAAGAATCAGTGGAAAAGTGATGTGGACAATCTGACAAGCTAGGAAAATTGATTTTTCCAGCAGTATTCAAAGTAGGACTGTGTATAGCCAGTACACTGTAGTAATCACTACTTGTGTTTATGAGTAGACTGGCAAGGTTTTTAGCTGTGTTGTTGGAGAGGAAAACACACATATTAAAGATGTTATTTGATCTACATATGCATATATTTTTTTTAAAGTTTGTACCTACTTAGAGGAGGCACAGCTTTTGGGACAGTAGCAGGGAAGACAATGTAGCTATCCCCAGTGTCTGGAAAACGAAGGATGAATAGAGAACTCTGGCCATATGCAGAATAAGTTAATAGTGGGATATTCAGACTGAGATGTCAGAATAATTTAATTTTTAATTTGGATGTGATATGGGCTTGGAGTAAAAGGATAATACATTAGTCATTACTAGGGGATGATTAATTTTTATTTCACATACTTTATTGTTGTTATTATTTCTCCCTTCCCTAAGCATACTTTATGTTGATAAGTCTTTGAGAGCTTAATTTTATGTTGAGCTGACAGAAGTAGCTAGAATGTTCCAAATGCATTATTTATACTTTGCAGAGGTAATTGTAATTGTTAGGGAGGTGGAGGGTAAAAGGTAGCTTGTGGCTTGGGTTTTAAGCTAGAGCCACTTTCTCAAGGGGAGGAAAAAATTAAGAGTTGAGGAAGTTCTGACAGTTTTATGAAAAAGAGCTAAGATTTAATAATGAGAACATTATTCATAAAGTAATCTAATTAAAAATAGTAATTTTGCCTTCTCCTCCTCTACTTCCATGTCTTTTACTTCAGTTCTTCAGACTTTTGAAATATTAATCTACTAATGTTTTCAGGAAAAGAATAATTGCTTTCTGTGCTCACTTAGTATTGACAGCTAATTAAAAAATTGATTCCTTGGCCAGGAAGAAGGTTAAGCATGCCTTTTGGTATTATTTAAAATAAAAAAAAAACCTGTACAAAAGTTTTAAATAGTGGATTTTGGTTTCTTGCATTTGTTGATGATGAACTGCTGATTGACTCATTTATAGATATATACAAGAATGCACTTGTGGAGTTTGCCATATGTTTGGAAAAGGCACCCCATGGTGAATTTATTTCTAGTGTAACTTCATCTCTTGCCCAAAAATCTTGACAATTCATGTTTGACTTGGAGCTCTTCCATTTATAAAACTGAACTTCAGAAAATGTTCCCCTGCAGTATTTATAACATAAATATAAGCTGCTGTTAGTGCATGAGAGCTTGAAAGGTAGATAATGAAAATACTGTCACTTCTCAATTTAAATTGAGAATTAATAAATTAGACAAGATGTTTTAACATTCTTGCAGCTTTAACCAGAGGTTACTTAGATCTGCAGGTACAGTGCAACTTTTAATATCATTATTCTGTAGTTTAGGAAGGTATTTAGATTTCAAGTGTGATGTTTTTGTATTTTAGTCCCATCCAGCTATTAAAAGTGCTGTCAAAGAAACTATTTGCGAGAGTTGTCAAGAGCCTACTGAGGGCAATGAAGAAAAAGGAGAAGCCAAAAGGAGGAAGTCTGTTATTTCCAGAGTGAGTGGCTATTTAATTAGGTTTGTTTTATCAGAAAATCTTTCAAGTTTAAAAATGTATTGTTAAAGTCATAATTACTTTAAATTAGCAGCACATCAGTGTTGTGACTGTTCTTTTTTCTTGTTTTCAGGCTGGAACATTATAACATTTTTGTCCTTCTGTAGTGCTTTTCAGATGCTATAAATATTTGTGAAACTGAATTACCGATCTAGTTTTCTAAATCAGAATACACATAATGAAAACTTATACAGCATTTTTAGCTAAGTGAAAGGGGAAATGACTGTCAAGATTTAGTATTGTTTCACAATTTCTTTCTGAAGGCTGTTTAATAGCTTGAACAGGTAGGGATCTCTCTGTGACAACTTTGGCTTAAAAATCTACAACAACATTAGATTCCATTTAGGCTAAAAGAGCACTCTTTCACTAAATAGATTTTTTTTAAGAGTCAATTTAAATTACTACAAATCTTCATATAAATGCATATAAGGGTTTTCATACTCTTATCAAACTTTTGTGTCAGGAAGTCTATCAGTAACTGGTATATGCTAGTTTATGTAGACAAAGTTTTTCTTTTTGGCTTGCATAAGCATGTATTGTTTTAAAATCCTACTGAAACTAGATTGTGTCCTTTTAAAATATATTGTATTTGAACTTAAACTGCATTTATCTGAAATGTCTGTTGTTTATTGCTGCTGTATGTAGTCTCTACTACAAGGGAGAGAGGGAAAACCTTTCTACTTCACTATGCATTTGGTATTACAGTGTATCTTTAGATTTACATCCTTAGTTTTTTTAGCTCTGTTCATGTGATGTACACATGCACTCACACACACAGGCACATACATACACAGAGTAATGAAGAGAGGTGTGTGGTCTCTTTTCATGAAGTTGTTGGTGGTATGTGTGGTCTAAATAACCCTGAAAGCACAAAACTAGGTGAGGATGGTAGTGATACATCTGTAGTATCTCAGTTATCTCTAACTAATTTCTGGAAACTACTATATTACAGGATATCAGTGTCCTTTTATTTTAGGAGTTCCGTTCTCAACAGTTTTAGATACTACATTGATGGATGTTGTCAAGAGTTCTTTTGTTACAATGAGTTGGTAGTAGGAAGGAGACCATAGGTATGTCAGGATTTCTTATTTTCTAGATTATCTCCTAACTTCTGGTTGCTTTGAGGTTTTTCTTTAATGCTTCTGACCCATGTTTCTAAGGACAGTATGATTTGGCTTCTCTGCTACACATTAGGGGCACAGTTTGATAAGTAACTTCATGGTAGTATTACTCAGCCTGTTGCTGCTGCTCTTTCCTGCCATTGTACTGTGCTGGTAAAAGCATTTGTTCATTGATGTAAGGAGCTGACCCTGCTTTTGGGAGTGGAGGAAACAATTTTATTTATTTTTTTAAGCTGGACTGCTTAGCTGGGAAGCTGTGCAAAAGCTTGTGTGGTGCTGGAGGTGGCAGTGGGCTTAAAGCCACAAGTGTTTTTTCGAACTGTCTCAAGTTGGTGCCACCAAGGTAAATGGGCAGAAGTATATGGAGAGCCCTTGAAATGAGAAGATGGGATGATAAAAGCCTAATTCGTCTTTTAATCAGGTAATCAAGGGCAAGTTAAGGACCAGTTTTACTAGCTGTCTCTCTCTCTCAGTGTGGGTGTATGTGTGGCTGCCTCTCTCATTGTGTGTCTGTCTCTTCGTTGTCTCTCTCTAGTTCTGTCTGTCTCTTGTCTCTCGCGCACCTCTCGTTCTGTCTCTCTCTCTCTCTCTAGTTGTGTGTCTGTGCCTGTCTCTCAGGCCTGTCTGTCTCTTGTCTCTCGCGCACCTCTCGTTCTGTCTCTCTCTCTCTCTCTCTAGTTGTGTGTCTGTGCCTGTCTCTCGGGCCTGTCTGTCTGTCTCTCATGTCTGTCTCTGTCTTTTGGTGCCTGTCTCTCGGGCCTGTCTGTCTCTTGTCTCTCGCGCACCTCTCGTTCTGTCTCTCTCTCTCTCTCTAGTTGTGTGTCTGTGCCTGTCTCTCGGGCCTGTCTGTCTGTCTCTCATGTCTGTCTCTGTCTTTTGGTGCCTGTCTCTCTCATTGTGTCTCTCTCATGTGTCTGTGTATCTCATGTGTGTGCCTGTCTGTCTCGTGTCTCTTGTTCTTCTCTCTCTAGTTCTTTCAGTCTCGTCTGTCTGGCTCTTGATGTGGCCGTCTCCCACTGTCTCTCTCTCTCTCTCCTTGCTCTATCATGCCTGTCCCATTGTCTCCTGTGTCTCTCTAGTTGTGGGTCTGTCTCTCATCTCTCCCTCCCGGCACTCTCTTGTTGTGTCTCATATCTGTCTTGTGTCTCTTGTGCTCACTCTCTCTCATTGTGTCTCTCCTGTCTGTCTCTTGCGCCTCATCTTTCATCTCTCTTGTTATGTGTCTGTCTTGTGTGTTTGTCTCATTGTGTGTCTCTTGGCTCTTGTCCAGTGTCTCTCTTCTTGTCTCTCTCTCGCTAGTTGTGTGTGGCGCTCTCATCGTGCGGGTCTCCATCTCGCTCTGGAGGTCCGTCTCTTGCTGTGTGCCTCTCTCACATCTTGTTCTGCCTCTCTCGTTTGTCTGTGTCTCTGTCTCATTGTGTGTGTCTCGTGTGTCTGTCTCATCTCTCTTTCTTGTGTCTGTTTCTCTTGTGTATCTCGTTCAGTTGCGCTCTCTAGCTGTGCCTGTGTCCATCTCTCGTGTCTCTCTCATCTCACGTTCTGTCTCTCTATTTGTGTGTGTGTCTCTGTCTCATTGTGCCTGTCTTGTGTCGGCCTCGTGTGCTTGTCACCTCTCGTTCTGTCTCTCTCTTGAGTTGTGTGTGTCTCATGTGTCTGTCTCTCGTGTGTCTGTCTCTCTCTCTCATGCATCTCTTGTGCCCACCTCATTGTATGTCTGTCTGCCTCTTGTCTCACGTTGCCTCTCACATTTTCTCATGTTGTCTTTCATGTTGTGTGTGCCTCTCAAGCTCGCACGCTGTCTCTCTCCTGCTGTCTCTTTTTCACATTGTCTGCGTGTCTCTATCTCTCATGTTGCGTGTGCACGCCTCTCATGTTGTCTGTGTGTCTCCCTCCCAACTTGTCTCTCTTCCTCCCTCCACCTTGTCTCCCCCCACTTGTCTATCGCACCTTCTCTCTCACCTTGTCTCTCTCCCTACCTTGTATGTCTCCCCTCTCTCCCTCTCCCTGCTTCCCTCCCCCTCTCTCTCCCCCTCCTCCCCCCCCAAAGCTCTTTATGTCTTTTGACCACTCTCTCAGTGTCATCCAGTCCCGTCCAGTCCCCCGTCCCCCGTCCCCCCGCCTCTCTCTTGCTCTATTTCACAGTCTCTCAATTTATCTCACTCTCAGGCCTTTGGTCTCTCTCTCTGTTGGGCTCTCACCCCAGCTATCCCTCTCTGCCCCTCCATGTCAGTCTCTCCCGATCTCTCTCTCTCTCTCTCTCACACACAGTCTTACTCTCTCAGTCTCTCTACCCCTCTTACCTTCCCCTCTGGCTCTTACTGTTTCTCACAGTCTCTGTCTCTCTGTCTCTCTGAGTCTCTCCGAGTCTCTCCCCTGCCCCCATCTGTCTCTTGCCATCTCTCCTCCCACTCCCCTCGTCTCTCTCCCCCCCACCCCCACCCCCTCCATGCATGCTCCCTTTCCCCACTCTCCTCACCCCGCTCGGGCTGTCCTCTCCCCCTCCTCGAGCTCTTGCCCCATCTCTCTTGGCCCTTCTCTCAGACTCCCTCTCACTCACTTTCTTTCTTCCTATCTCTCTTTCTCAGTCTTGCTCACACTCTCGATCTCGGTCTGTCTCTTGCCCCCAGTCTCTCTCCCATACTCTCTCTCGGTCTCTCTGCCTCTTTCTATCCATGTATCTCAGTTTCACTCTCTGTCTCTCTGGCTTTCTCTCTATCAGTATATCTCTCTCAGTGTCTTTTGGTCTACCCCACCGCTCAGTCTCTCTCTCTCAGAGCCTCCCTCAGCACCTCTCTCCCTTGTTTTCGGCCTCTCCCTCGCTCACTTTATCTCTCTCCATCTTGCTCTCTTGGGGTCGCTCTCCCCATCTCTCTCAATTTCTCTCTCTCATTCTCAGTCTCAGGACCCCCTTCCCCCATCATTTTCTCAGTCTCTCTCACATGCTCTTGATCTCTCTCACACTCCCTCTCAATGTTGCCTGGTCTGTCTCGGTGCGCCCCCCCCCCCCCCCATCTTAGTCTCTTTCTCTCTCTCCATCTCCATCTCTCTGTCTCTCATTCATTCATTCTCCTTCTCCCTTTCCTTCTCCTGGTCTTAGACTCTCTTTCTCTGACTCTCTCCCTCTCTTTCTTGTTTGCACCCATCTGACTTTCTTGGTCTCCGTTTCAAAAGCTCTCTTGCGCTCTCACACCCTCTCTCACTCACCACCTTGGTACCTCCTCCCTCTCCCCCGCCCTCGGTCTCCCTCTGTCTTGGGCTCGGCATCTCTATTTGTCTTGATCACTCTCTCAGTCTCTATGTGTGTGCGTGACTCTCAGCCCCCTCCCTTTCTCTTTTGGCCCCCCCTCCTCTCTCAGACTTGGACACCCCCCCCTTCCGGTCACAATCACACGCTCTCAGTCTCCCTCTGACTTGGTCTTAGCCCCCCCTCCCTCTCTGTGCTACCCCACCTCTCTCTCTCCCCATCGTCTCTGTTCCCCCCCCTCCCCCCCCAGCTTTTTTTGGTCTCGATAACTCTCTTTGCCTACCTGCTTCTCTCTCCCTCTCCTCCATCTCTCCCTTCACCCTCCCCTCTCCCTTTCCCCCTCTCTCCTTCTCTTTTCCTTTTCTATCTCTCTTTCCTTCCCTTTCTTTCTCTCCCACTCTCTTTTTTCTTCTCTTTTCCCCTCTCTCTTTCTCCCTAAGGTGATTATTTCCCAGTATTACAAACTCTCGATCATCAAACTTAGATATATCTCTAAAATAGATCTAAATATATATCTCTAAAAACCAGCTCATCTAAAGTTTTTTTTTGTTGTTTTTAAAGCATAGCATTGTCAAAATACAGTTACTGATGATCACTGTTACCAGATTTTAGCTCATAAACCATTAAATACCTTGTTTGTAGTCTACTGCATTTTGTTTGTACACCTTTACATTCATAACGTTTACTCGTTCTGATCCATGACTCTTATCCATATACATAGATAAGCAGTTGTCCAGATGAATTCTCTTAGTATTGGTTTGAACATTTAGAAGTACTGATATGAAGAAATGTAATGATGTTATCACGAACATAAAATGGAATAAAATAAGTGCTGGTGTAATTTTTTATTATATTTTTTTTAGTTCTGTCATGGTATGTTGCAATATTTTTGACCTGCTCTGACAACTGTCTGTAAATATGAAAGAAATGTAGAGAGCAAGAGGTACACATATGAAAATGAACATGCTTGATTTGGGGGGGTATTGATGTCTATCTAAAGAAGCAATGTGCATATATATGCATAAACTATTTAAACCGAAAGTGCAAAGCAGTCTGATAGTTGAGTTCCTCTTTTTCACTTCTGTTTTTCTATAAATTAACTAACTCCATGTTAATTTTTCCATTTTCAGTCATCAAGTAAGCAGGATAATAATGTACCTACAGAAGACAAAGAGATGGATACTGTCAAAGAAGATGACGTCCCCTTTGAAAAATTCAGTAGCAAAGTATGTGGAATGTTACTCTTTTTAACCTAAAGAAGTTAACTTTAATACTGTGTACTTTGACTTGCAACTGTATCTTTAAATACTTAGAAGCTACAGTTGCTAGCACTGTGACTGTCTTGGGAGTGGTTTAAAATGTAAAGTTTCATATGAATTCAGATATATTTATACCACTCATTGAAGCTAATGGGAATTAGAGATATCATCAGAGAGCAAACTTTAATGTAATGATAAGGGGTCGGAAGGAGGATCCGGGGAACTACAGGCCTGTCAGCCTGACCTCGGTACCAGGAAAGATCACGGAGAGGATCATCTTGAGTGAGCTCTCAGGGCAAGTGCAGGGCAGCCAAGGGATCAGGGCCAGCCAGCATGGGTTTAGGAAAGGGAGGTCCTGCTTAACCAACCTGATCTCTTTCTATGACCATGTGACCCGCCTTCTGGAGGCGGGGAAGGCTGTGGACGTTGTCTCTCTGGACTTTGGTAAGGCCTTTGACACCGTCCCCCACAGCATTCTCCTGGAGAAGCTGGCGATTCATGGCATAGACAAGTGTACTCTTCGCTGGGTTAAAAACTGGCTGGATGGCCGTGCCCAGAGAGTTGTGATCAATGGGGTGAAATCCTCTTGGCGGCCAGTCACCAGTGGTGTCCCTCAGGGCTCAGTCTTGGGGCCAGTTTTGTTTAATATCTTTATCAATGATCTGGACGAGGGGATTGAGTGCGCCCTCAGTAAGTTTGCAGACGACACCAAGCTAGGTGGGAGTGTTGATCTGCTTGAGGGTAGGGAGGCTCTACAGAGGGACCTGGACAGGCTGGATCGATGGGCCAAGGCCAACTGTATGAGGTTTAATAAGGTCAAGTGCCGGGTCCTGCATTTCGGTCCCAACAACCCCAAGCAACGCTACAGGCTCCTGGAAAGCTGCCCAGCAGAAAAGGACCTGGGGGTGCTGGTGGACGGCCAGCTGAATATGAGCCAGCAGTGTGCCCAGGTGGCCAAGGAGGCCAACAGCATTCTGGCTTGTATCAGGAATAGCGTGGCCAGCAGGAGTAGGGAAGTGATCGTGCCTCTGTACTCGGCACTGGTGAGGCCTCACCTCGAGTACTGTGTTCAGTTCTGGGCCCCTCTGTACAAGAGGGACATTGAGGTGCTGGAGCGGGTCCAGAGGAGAGCTACCAGGCTGGTGAGGGGTCTGGAGACCAGGTCATATGAGGAGAGGCTGAGGGAGCTGGGCATGCTTAGTTCGGAGAAGAGGAGGCTGAGGGGAGACCTCATTGCCCTCTACAGCTACCTGAAAGGAGGTTGGAGAGAGGTGGGTGTTGGCCTCTTCTCCCAGGTGAATAATGACAGGACCAGAGGAAATGGTCTGAAGTTGCGGCAGGGGAGGTTTAGATTAGACATTAGGAAGAATTCCTTTACTGAAAGAGTGGTCAGGCACTGGAACAGCCTGCCCAGGGAGGTGGTTGAGTCACCATCCCTAGAGGTATTTAAGAAACGTCTAGATGTGGCGCTTCAGGACATGCTCTAGTGGCAGAGATCGTAGGTTGTTTGTTTGTGGTGGGTTTTTTTTGTTTTGTTTTTTTTTTTGTGTGTGTGCGTATGGTTGGACTCGATGATCTCAAAGGTCCTTTCCAACCATGAAGATTCTATGATTCTATGATTCTATGATTTACTAACAGAAAGCATCTTGATGTGATGAAAGTTTTTGCCTGTCACATATCAGAAGCTTCAGTTATGTGATTTCCCTGAGAAATTCTCAATCATTTAAACTATATCTTAAGTTTGCTAAGACACTTTATTTTTTCTTATCTTCATAGGATGTGATGAAAACAAATGATATATGCATTCCTAAAGTTGTTAGAAGAGGAAGGAAGAGAAAGGTAACAATATATTTAACTAACTTAAAGAAAGATGCAGCATTTGTATGTCCTTATGAGAATTACTTCTCTTTTTTAAAGAACAGAGTTTAAATAAATCCAGTCTCCAACCTAGGACACTGAGGAGCCAAAAAGATTGTGTGGGTGTGTTGGGTTTTTTTAACTTCCCAAAGGGACAAAAACCTCTCAGATGACACTCTGAAAGAGAGATCTCATTCTTGAACTTTTTAAACACTCGAGCTTTCTGGTTCTTTGGCCTCAAAATGGCTTCCAGGCCCAAGATGTTTTTCTCTGTCAGGCATGTGCAGCTCTGCTCAGATGAAAAAGGTGTTTGAAAACTTCTCCCATAAGTTCTTTAAAATGAATTAAAATTTTTATTTTTTTAAGTCTGAGCCTGACCGTATTCATATAAAACTAGACTAATTGCATCCATCCCCATGTCAGTGGTATGAGCTAGAACTAGTTTTGATACTTTTGGTACGAACAAGGCTACAAGTATATGTAGTGGACAAAGATGTACAAAGGGGTACATTTTCTTTAATCTTCCTTTTCTGTCCAACGTACCTGTAGTACGTGTGACAGTCAGGTTTGTCTCTGTATGTCCTTGTTTATGTCTCCTTTGACCAGATACCCTTAAAGGAGCAGACACTCTCCTTCCACATATCCTTAAAAAGACATGCAGCTAACTGCCCGCACTAACACAAGTGCTCACAGCCAAGTTCTCTTGTCAACTACACTTGCTGTTTGCAGCCCATTCTTGCGTTGCAAGACAAGAGTTTTGGCTACAAGACAAGAATGGGCTGCAGAAGGGAAGCGTAGGCAGGTAGGAGAATTTGTCTGTGAATATTGTGTTGGCATGGGCAGTGTCTGCAGGTCATAGAATCACAGAATTGTCTAGGTTGGAAGAGACCTTTCATGTCATCGAGTCCAACCATCAACCTAACACTGACAAAAACCATCACTAAACCATATCGCTAAGCACTATGTCTACCCGTCTTTTAAATACCTCCAGGGATGACGATTCCACCGCTTCCCTGGGCAGCCTGTTCCAATGCTTGACAAACCTTTCAGTGAAGACATTTTTTCCTAATATCTGATCTAAACCTCCCCTGGTGCAACTGGAGGCCATTTCCTCTTGTCCTATTGCCTGTTACTTGGGAGAAGAGACCGACAGCCACCTCTCTACAACCTCCTTTCAGGTAGTTGTAGAGAGCGATAGACAAGGTCTCCCCTCAGCCTCCTTTTCTCTAGGCTAAACAATCCCAGCTCCCTCAGCCGCTCCTCATAAGACTTGTTCTCCAGACCCCTCACCAGCTTCGTTGCCCTTCTCTGGACACGCCCCAGCACCTCGATGTCTTTTTTGTGGTACAGAGGGGCCCAAAAGTGAACACAGTACTCGAGGTGGGGGTCTCACCAGTGCCGAGTACAGGGGGACGATCACTTCCCTAGTCCTGCTCACCACACTATTCCTGATACAGGCCAGGATGCTGTTGGCCTTCTTGGCCACCTGGGCACACTGCTGGCTCATATTCAGCTGGCAGTCGACCAACACCCCCAGGTCCTTTTCTGCCAGGCAGCTCTCTAGCCGCTCTTCCCCAAGCCTGTAGCGCTGCATGGGGTTGTTGTGACCCAAGTGCAGGACCCGGCACTTGGCCTTGTTGAACCTCATACCATTGGCCTCGGCCCATCGATCCAGCCTGTCCAGATCCCTCTTTCAGATCCTTTCTACCCTCCAGCAGGTCGACACACCCACCTAACTTGGTGTCGTCTGCAAGCTTACTGAGGGTGCACTCGATCCCCTCGTCCCGATCACTGATAAAGATATTAAAGAGAATTGGCCCCAATACTGAGACTTGGGGAACACCACTCCTGACCAGCCACCAACTGGATTTAACTCCATTCACCACCATTCTCTGGGCCTGGCCATCCAGCCAGTTTTTAACCCAGCGTAGACTACTCCCATCCAAGCCATGGGCAGCCAGTTTCTCCAGGAGGATGCTGTGGGAAATGGTGTCAAAGGCTTTACTAAAGTCCAGGTAAACAACATCCACAGCCTTTCCCTCATCCACCAAGTGGGTCACCTTGTCATAGATGGAGATCAGGTTTGTCAAGCAGGTCCTTGCACAGTCAAGAGAACAGCTTGTTGGTAAAGATGGCTTTTGGCTGGTGAGCGAGGAGAATGCCCGGAGCTTCAGTCAGAAGTGCAACAAGAATTAGCTGCAGAAGGCAGTTGTAGGCAGGAAAGAGAAAATGTCCGTGAGCACTTGTGTTGGTGTGGGCAGTGGCTGTGCGTCCTTTTTAAGTGAGCAGTTGAGATGAGCGCTTAGTGGTAGACACGAGTTTCAGCTGTCAAGCAAGGGGAAGCAAGGTGCTCGACTACAGTCAGAGTGCAACAGAATGGGCTGTGGAAGGCGAGGCACATGCAGGAAAGAGAAGTTGGCTCTGGGGACTTATGCTGGCGTGGGCAGTGGCCGTGTGTCCTTAAGTAGTGCACAGTTCAGATGAGAGCTTATCAGTAGAAGTGAGTTTTGGCTGGTGTCTGTGGGGAAGCCCAGAGCTTGGGTCGGCGTGTGAGAATTTACTGCAAAAGGCATTGTAGGTGCTCAAGAGAATTTGACTGCAAGATTGTGTTGGAGTGGGCAAGGGCTGGCAGGGAGGATAAGGGTTGGTCATGAGAGGAGTGGGCTGGTAGGGTAGGGTTTTGGCTTGGAGGAGTTGGTGTGCAGGGTAAGGGTTGGTCTTGGAGTAGTTGTCAGGTAGGGTATGGGTTGGGCTTGGAAGAATTGGTGGGTAGGGTAAGGATTGGTTTTAGAGGGGTTGCTGGTAGGTTATGAGTTGGGATTGGTGAGCAGGGAAAGGACTGGGCTTGGAGGGGTGGGTGGGTAGGAGAAGGGTTGGAGCTGGAGGGATTGGGTAGAGTATGGATTGGACTTGGAGGAGATGGTCTTGGAGAGGTTTGGCTTGCTTTGAGGGGTTGGGTGTGGAATGGTTAATGGGAGGGATAGGCTTGGAGGGGTTGGTGGGAAGGGCAAGGGTGGGCTTGGAGGATTTGGGGTTGGGGTGAGGGTTGGGCTATTTGGGTTTGGAGGGTTTGGCGGGCAGGGGTTGGTGGGTAGGATAAGGGCTGTACTTGGAAGGGGTGGGGTTGAAGGAGCTGGTGGGCATGGAAAGGGTTGGGCTTGGAGTATTTGGGATTAGGGAAAGTGCTGGGCTTTGACAGGTTGACAGGCAGGGTAAGGGTTGAGCTTGGAGGGGTTGGCAGCAGGGCTTGGAAGCATTGGGCTTGGAAGGCTTGGTGGTTAGGGGAAGGGTCAGAGTAAGAGGGGTTGGCATTTGGGTTGGGTAAAGTGTTGGAGTTTAAGGAGTTGGGGGGTCAGGCTGAGGGTTGGGCTCAGAGGGGTCGGCGGTTAGGGTAAGGGTTTTGGTTAGAGGGGTGCAGTTAGGGTAGAGTGTTGGTGTTAGCAAGTTTGGTGGTTAGACTAGGCCTTGTGTTTAGAGGGGTTGGGGGTTAGGCTGGGGGTTGGGTTTGAGCTGCTTTCAGTTGGGATTAGAGTGGTTGGGTTTTGGGCTAAGGGTACAGGTTGGGCTTGGAGGAGTTAGCAGGAAGGGTAAAAGTTGGGGTTGGAGGGTTGGCTAGGCCCTGGGCTTACAGGGGTTGGTGGTTAGAGATGTTGGCAGTTAGAGGAGTTCGGGTTTAGGCTAGAGGTTGGGCCGAGAGGGGGCTGGTGGATAGGGTGAGGTTTGGGCCTAGAGTGCTTGGTACTTAGGGTTAAGAGATGGGCCTGGAGGGGTTGGGCTTTGAGAGGTGAGCAGCTAGGTTTAAGGGTAGGTCTTGAGGGCTTGACCGTCTGGATATGGGTTGAGCTAGGAGGGCTTGATGGATAGGGTAGGGGTTGGGATTGGAGGGATGGGTAGACAGGGTAAGGGTCGGGCTTTGAGGGTTTGGGTTTGGAGGGGTTGGCAGGCAGAATAAAGGTTGGGCTCGGAGGGGTTTGCTGGCAAGGTAAGAATTGGGCTTGGAGGGGTTGATGAGCTTGGATGGGTTGGGCTTTGAAGTCCTTCATGGGTAGGGGGAGGGTTGGAGCCAGAGGGGTTGGCAGTTAGGGGATGTGTCAGGGCTTGGAAGAGGTTGGTGGGTAAAGGAAAAGTTGGGGTTGGCTATTAGTGGAAGTTTTGGGCTTGGATGGGTTGGCGGTTGGAGTATGTTTGGGGGTTAAAGGACTTGGAGGTTAGGCTAGGGATTGGGCTTGGAGGATTTGGGGTTGGGGTGAGGGTTAGGATTGGAAGGGTTAGTGCATAGGGGAAGGGTTGGAGAGATGTATTGGGCATAATTGGCAAGGTTTTGGTAGCAGGGGCAGGCTGCAGCGATGACCTGTGTAGGTCATGGACTGCCCTGTGCTGGTCATAGCCAGTTCCAGCCGGCTCAGCAACAGACAAAATGGACTGACTGTGCGCCGATACTGAACCACTCCGATGACTTTACAGCGCCTGTGCAAAAATATATTTAAGGGTGGTAAATGCTGAGAAAACAATGCCAGAGCAGGATGACCGGCCCGTGGGGAACCCATGATGGAGTAGTTGTTCCTGAAGGACTGTACCCTGTGGAAAGGATCCACGCTGGAGCAAGGGAAAAGTGTGAGGAAGGAGCAGCAGAGACAAACTGTTATAAACTGACCACAACCTCCCATTCCCCGCCACCCTCCCCTGCACCGCTTGTTGGGGCAGGAGGTAGAAGAGTTGGGAACAAAGGAGTGAAGTTGAGTCTGGGAAGAAGGGGCGGGATGGGGAGAAGGTGTTTTTAGTTTTGTCTTTGTTTCTCACCATGTTTTTAATTGGCAACAAATTGAATTATTTTTCCCCAAATCGAGTCTGTTTTGCCCATCATGGTAATTGGCGAGTGATCTCCCTGTCCTTATCTCAACCCATGAGCTTTTCCATCTTATTTTCTCCCCTTGTCCTGCTGAGGAGAGGGAGTGAGAGAGCGGCTGGGTGGAGATCTGGTAGCTAGCCAAGGTCAGCCCACCACAGTGTGTATGTTTATTTGTATTGTATACCTCTGTTTGTTTGTGTGCCTACTGGGAATACATGCTTAGCCTTGCTACTGTCGGACCTGGGGACATGGAGCTGTGGCAGCCTCGCTTCTCTCAGGCTGTCTGATTCAGAAACCCCTAACATTGGGGAGAGAGAGAGAGGGGGGGAGGGCAGAAAGAGGGGGAAGATAGAGAGGGGCAGAAAGAGAGAGGGGCAGTGTCGTGGTTTAGGCCAGGACAGACTAAATGCATGCATTAATTACTATGCAATAATTGTATCCATGTGAAGGAGTTTGGCAATTTATTGCCTCTGTGAAAGAGGGATTATTAATGCATAGAACCCTATCTCAAATGTCTACAGGGACAATTTTGATTTGTTCACTGTCTATTCATAGCCATGGAGATGTCAAGCTATGTGTCCATAACTGACCAGCCATTATGCCTGCTAATTCCACTCCTTGGACGTATGTAGCCCACACAGGTTATTTTTTCCACCTAATTCTTAGAAGTACCGTCCTGGTTTCATCTGGGATAGAGTTAATTTTCTTTCTAGTGATTACTGTGTTTCAGATTTGGTATGAAAGGAATGTCAATAATGCATATTGTTTTAGTTGTTGCTAGGTGATGTCTATAGCATTCGAGGACTTTTTTCAGCTTCTCATAGAAGCTGAGAAGGAGCATAGACAGAACAATGGAATGGCCAATGGAATATTCCACACCATAGACATCATGCTCGGTACATAAATGGGGGTTGGCCAGGGGGTGAGAATGCGCGATCACTGCTCGGGAGGGTGTGAATTCACCAATTTACCATGTGGTGAGAGTGATTTGTGTCGTTGTTATTATTGTTATTATTGCTATTTTCCTTTTCTGATATTGTTCTATTCAACTGCCTTAATCTCAACCCACGAGGTTTTTTTCCTTTTCCTTTCCCCTCCTTTTCTCCCTCTTCTCCCTACTCTTCTTGGGGGGGAAGGGGGAGAAATGCATGAGTGGCTGCCAGCTGGGGTTAAACCACGACAAGTGCCCTCACATCTTAGGTGTGCAGCTCACAGCTAAGTACTTCTCCTATTGAGGTATTAGGAAGATGTAACACATGGGCTCTGCTATCCCAATGTTTTCCTTTGCAGATTAACCGTACTTGTTCATTATTAGTAAAGCGGCCAGCTGCATACTTTGGCAGGTAGTGTCCAAAGAGTCATTCTGAACAGCAGTAGTAATAGTCTTGGATACATTTTTCATGACTTCCCAGGTCTTTCTTTTCAGTGCAATTGGAGGTGAGACATTTCTAATCGGATAGCAGCTTTAGCTAGCCCCTGAAGGTGCTGAGAGGTTAGTTGTCCAACCAGTTGCAGCTGGGCTTGGAGGGCTTGGATATCCATGTTGTTTAGGGCAACTCCTCCAAGTCCTAGCATTCCTGATATGTCTCTTAGTTCTTCTGCGGATGCCTTATTCAGGGAACATGGCATGTTGAAACCTTATAATAAAAGGCGCACAGGTGGCATTGTGTCAACTTACATTCCAGTCCCACTTGATGTGGTACTCTTTGTCTTATTGGATTGCTCCAAGTAAAGTTTGCCACTTGCCTACGGTAAACATATCGGAGGGTGGTATTACAAATTGTGGGGTTCACCATGTTCTTTGTCAAGATAATATTGAGGTTAATTCACTAGTGTTGGTTTGTGTTTCTTCCATTAGATACGGTCTCATATTTAAATTCTAATCTTTGGTTGTTTTGGCTACATTTATAAATACTTGTGAAGTTGGTGGTCCAATTAAGTCTAGTCATCATACTGGTGAGAAGTCCTTTATGTTCACTAATATCGCCTACATACCAGGCTTCGTTTTTACCTGCTCCGCTCTGGCTGCTATTCTGAGTTAACTGGGTTGTATTATCATTAGGGATTATTATACAGTAACACATTCCCCTTCAATTTCCTACCATACCGTGAATCCTCCAATATATTTTTTTTTGTTACGGTTCATTTGATATGATTCCCTCTCATTCCACGGTGGCGTGGTGGCTTGTGACCAGCACTGAGGGGTGGCTGTGCCACTGTTAAGGTCAAAGTCCAGACTGCTGCCCATACCAAAATAGGGTTCATCTTCCTTTGTATAATGAGGTTCACAGTGGGTTAATTACAGTTAGTGTGTGTGTAGGTACACATTTAATTTTTCTGTTTTGTAATATTACTCATGTTGTATGTCCCAGTCCATGTGCAAACACCACCAACCCCCCCCCCCCCCCCGTGTTTTCCCTTTCCCTAAGGGAGTGACAGTCCAAACAATCATGTTTCCCTCTGATGGGAACCAGAGGTGTGATGAAAACTCTTCAAGGGCCGAAGTATGGTGTGAGCACTAACTGGGTTATATCGTTGCTCTGGTATGCAAACTGCTTGTGCTTAATTAGGAGTAGGTAGGAGTATCAAGGCTAAAGTAAGATAATTCTGTCCAAAAAGCATATAATGGAAACGAAATATAACCAGCATGGACCATAGAGTGAGAAGGGAGTTGTTGTGAGTTAACCCCAGTAGGCAGCTAAGCACCACACAGCCACTCGCTCGCTCCCCACCCCACCCCCCCACCCCCAGTGGGATGGGGGAAGAGAAAAAGAAGAGTAAAAGCAAGAAAACTCATGGGTCGAGATAAGAATTAATAAGCAAAGGAGAAGTGGAAGAGGAGAGGAAGAAAACAAAACAAAGCAAGTGGCAATCACTCGCCACCTCCCATGGGTAGACCGATGCCCAGCCAGTTCCTGAGCTAACCTACCTAAACCCCTCTCCTCCCTGTTTTATTACTGAGCATGATGTTTTATAGCATGGAATATTTCTTTGGTTAGTTTGGGTCAGCTGTCCTAGTTGTGTCCCCTCCCAACCTCTTGCGCACCCTCAATCTGTTCACTGGGGTGGGGGGGGTGAGGGCGGTCAGAGTGAGAAACAGAGGCCTTGACGCTGTGCAACCACTGTTCAGCAATAGCTAAAACATTGGTGTGTTATCAGCATTGTTTTGGTAACAAACCTAAAACACAGCACCATACAAGCTGTTATGAAGAAAATTAACTCCATCCCAACCAGACACAGTACAGGAGTCTTGGGATGCAAGGCCACCTTCATCTAGGTAACTGTATCAGTAATACCGTAATACCATATTAGGCTGAAATTGCCTAGGTAACAGTGTTGGAAACACTGAATTTGGGTACAGATGTAACAGAATTGGGACCAATGAGGAAAAAGTAATTAGGGGTGTGTTGTTTGTTTGGGATGTGTTTGGGTGGAGAAAAGGAGGTTGCGGGGGTGGTTAAAAGGTGTGTTCAGGAAAAGAATAAATGGGGAATAAGGTATAAAATCAGGCGGAGGACAAAGAACTGGGGGATTTTGCAATGGTAGAAGTGCAGAGGCCTACAGACGGTGGTGAAGCTGACCTGCAGACCCAAGCTCCCCAGGACACTGGAGGGAGCCCCCTTGGACAACCTGCTGGACTCTCCATCAGGCCTATGTCCAGAAGACTTGGTGTGGGAGGATGGAGTAAGAAGGAATAAACTTGTATGGAGGGATAGACTTGTGCCTTACTACTAAGTGCAGGAGGAAAGGCAATAAAATTGCAACTTAATAGTACTTATATGTGTGGTTTATGTTTTCTTTATAGTAATATAACTGTGTATCAATAATAAGCAATAGAATCGTAACTCACTATTACTTGCAGTGATATAATTGTGTACTAATATTACTAATAATAGTGGTGAGTTTGTTAGCCAACTAAGGTATTATTAGCTTTTTAAAGGTGTGTCGCTTGATCAGTAAATCTAACCATCTTGATCACCTATGTCTCACGTCTCCAATCTAAAAAGGGGGGAGTTGGACTTAGGGAGGTAATGCAGGTCTAGCCTGGCCTGGGCCTGGTTGGGATGATGCCTCTCCAGTGTTTACAAGTGATGCAGTGAAATGCCAAAGTTAAGACTCAATAGCCTTGGTGACTATTAAGCAGGTATTCTTTATTGCAGCGCCGGGCGCACAGGGGATTGCTCCACCTAATGTGCGCGCCGACTGATTTAGTTGTACAGTTTAAATACATACTATGTATGCATATTCACTAGTTTTCCAAGAAATGACTACCTATTCATTAACTCATTATTACAGGTTACTGCCCACTCCCGCATGCGCACTAGAGTCTCTCGGTGGTCTTCAGAGACATCTGGTGGTCGTTTACTTCCTCCACTCCTCTTCATCGTTGTGACCTTCTGGTGAACTGCAGGCCTCTACTCTACTTCTTTATTCTTGCTGGCACATCAAAAGTGTTAGCTTTGACTAGTCTCTGCATTCCTCAGTAATCCTGGGCCCCTTGTTTTGAGAGATAAGCTTCTACTGCAAGGTTATATTGTCCTAAAGCATTCTGTCTTAAAAAATAAGAGATAAGTTCTGACATTTAGCACTACAACTGTTGCATCTGCTCTTTGTACAGCCTTAAAGCGCCTGGTCTCCTAAATTAAGCTCCTACTCTAATTTACAGTTCTAATGTATTAAGCCCCTACTTCAATTATTTTACAGCTTTAATATGTCAAGCCCTACTTCACAAGCCAAGTGGCTTCTGCCAAATGAACATCCCAATTTCTCATATCCCCTTTTCCCCAGGCTTGTAGCATGGTTTTCAGGAGTTCATTATGCCATTCTACCTTTCCCAAGGCCTGGGGATAATAGGGAATATGGTATATCCAGTCAGTTCCATGTTCAGCTGTTCCTAACTTCATAATTTCATTTTTGAAATGACAGCCATTGTCAGACTCAGTTCTTTCAGGTGTACCATGTCTCCACAAACTTTGTTTTTCGAGACCTACTACTCTACTGTGCTTTTAGTGGTGACACGGGTCACTGTGTAAGTCTCCAGCCAGCCTGTAGTCATTTCTACCATGGCTAGGACCTATCAATGCTCCCTAGTAGTCCTGCACAAAGGTCCAATGTAGTCTACTTGCCACGCATCTCCAAATTGGTGGTTTAGATGTCATCTTCCATGCCTCAATATTTTTTGTCGTTTAGCTTTTTCACTAGTGCACAAATTTCAGTCCTTTGTTATTTGTATAATAGAGTCTTTCGAAAAGTCCACCCCTCGGTCTCTTGGCCAGCTATAGGTGACATCTCATATGTCCTGACGTTTCATGAGCCCATCGAGCTACACATAGTTCCCCTTTATGTTCCCAGTCCTGGTTGCCCAGGGGAGCTGTGGATGCCTCTTCCCTGGAAGTGTTCAAGGCCAGGCTGGATGGGGCTTTGAGCAACCTGATGTAGTGGAAGTTGTCCCTGCCCATGGCAGGGGGTTTAGAACTAGATGATCTTTAAGGTCCCTTCCACCTCTAACCGTTCTATGATTCTATAATATGCATTCTCCAGAAACCCACAAGGCCTAGGAAAGCTTGTGTTTCTTTTTTGTTATCTGGTAGGGACATAGCTGTTATCTTATTGATCACATCCATTGGGATATGACGATGTCTATCTTGCCATTTTATTCCTAAAAACTGTATCTGCTGTGCAGGTCCTTTGACCTTGCTTTGTTTTACGGAAAAAACAACTTTCAGAAGGAAACACAAACACTTCCTCTGCTGCGTTGTGCCACGTGACGATGTCATCAATGTATTGCAGGTGTTGAGGGGCTGCACCCTGTTCCAGTGCAGTCTGGATCAGTCCATAGCAAATGGTAGGGCTGTGCTTCCACCCCTGGGGCAGTCGATTCCAGGTGTACTGGACACCCCTCCACCACATGAAAGCAAACTGTGGCCTGCACTCTGCTGCTAAAGGGATCAAGAAAAATGCATTGGCAATATCAGCTGAGGCATATCACTTGGCCACCTTTGACTCCAGTTCATATTGGAGTTCTAGCATGTCTGGTATGGCAGCACTCAACGACAGTGTGACTTCGTTCAGGCCACTGTAGTCCACTGTCAGCGTCCACCCTCTGTCAGACTTTTGCACTGGCCATATGGGACTATTAAAGGGTGAGTGAGTCTTGCTGATCACTCCTTGGCTCCAGTCGATGACAAAAGAATTCATGGATGGGAACCAGGGAGTCTCGGTTGGTGCAATATTGCTGCCGATGCGCCATCACGGTAGCAATTGACACCTGATGTTCTTCAGCCCACAGCAAGCCCACAACGGAGGGATCCTCCAAGAGGCCGGGCAAGGTAGACACCTGTTTAATCTTCTCTGTACCCATGGCAGCTACACCAAAGGCCCACTGGTACCCTTTTGGGTCTTTGAAGTACCCACTCCTGAGGTAGTCTATGCCAAGGATGCATGGAGACTGAAGGCCGGTCGCAATAGGATGCTTCTGCCACTTGTCCCCTGTTAAGCTCACCCCAGCCTCCAACACAGACAACTGTTGGGATCCCCCTGTCACTCCAGAAATCCAGATGGGTTCTGCCCCCTTGTACCCTGATGGCATTAGGGTACGCTGTGCACCGGTGTCCACCAGAGCCTTATAGAATCATAGAATCATAGAATCTTCATGGTTGGAAAGGACCTTTGAGATCATCGAGTCCAACCATATGCACACACACAAAAAAAAAAAAAACACAAAAACAAAAAGACCCACCACAAACAAACAACCTACGATCTCTGCCACTAGAGCATGCCCTGAAGTGCCACATCTAGACGTTTCTTAAATACCTCTAGGGATGGTGACTCAACCACCTCCCTGGGCAGGCTGTTCCAGTGCCTGACCACTCTTTCAGTAAAGGAATTCTTCCTAATATCTAATCTAAACCTCCCCTGCCGCAACTTCAGACCATTTCCTCTGGTCCTGTCATTATTCACCTGGGAGAAGAGGCCAACACCCACCTCTCTCCAACCTCCTTTCAGGTAGCTGTAGAGGGCAATGAGGTCTCCCCTCAGCCTCCTCTTCTCCGAACTAAACATGCCCAGCTCCCTCAGCCTCTCCTCATATGACCTGGTCTCCAGACCCCTCACCAGCCTGGTAGCTTGTTGCGTGAAAAGGGGCCAAGCGGTTTTGGCAGAAGATAAACCCCCTTGCGTTCTAACACTCCTCACCGAGGTGGGAGGCTGGGTGCGGCTAGGTTTAAATTCTGAGTGATGCCCAATTCAGCACTATCAGTCCAATCGCGTTTAATATGTATTAAACTGTTACGATTTGGATACACTAATAGTGGACTGCACCTTCAGTCTAGTCGTGCTCCTGAACTAGCACGGCCACCTTCGAGTCTTTGGTCGCGTTCAGTGAGAAAGCGAAATGACTAGCTACTTAAACAGTGCAGTTTATTTAAACAACAGATATACAGGTTCTTTAGGATTGCCGGTGATAAATACACTGTCTGCAAAGCACGTGCAAATAAAGATATTGTTAAGTATACAAAACGCGCGACAAAATTATAAACGATACAGCCTGGCTATAAATGTAGGGTAGAGATTCTCTAGAGAAATTTCTAAGTCCCCGAGAAAGCACTCGGTATAATCTAAGTCTTACCCAAAGGCGTCCCTATCGGGGGGAAGAAAGGCTCAGCCCGTCCACTGATCCCAGAAATCAGCGATGGAATTCTTCGTGATGGTGTCTTCCCTGGCATCCCCTCTCTCTTGGGCTATTTTTATACTATTTTTTTTATCTTCAAAGTGGAGTTTGAGTGACTTTAGTCATACGTACTTTTATTATGATTAATGTACTCAAGGAGGAGTGTTCGCACCTCGGAGGTGGATAGTCTCCGGGATGGAGGTGTGTTTTGGTACATTGTAGTGAGCAAAGTTCGCACAAAGGACAGCATTTCATCAACATTTGACGAAATGTTGGCTCGGGTAGCGTGTAGGCCGCTTATCTGTTCCGTAGTACCATCTCGTCCCCATATCTGCTATTCGTCACAAGGGAAGGCCACGGAACAAGCGTGTTCCGTTCCATCCCTCGTGTAGTTTCGCAAACAACCTTGTACAGGGAATCACAGATGTTGCATTCTTTGCGTGCCAACTGCGGCTGTATTCTACCTCAGAAGCCTCTTGATTTTATGACTTTCCTTAATGTGTGAACAATGCTGTATTTTTGTATTCTTGGCCCATTTAGTAATCATTCCACATAGCTCTCCTCTGGACACGCTCCAGCACTTCAATGTCCCTCTTGTACAGAGGGGCCCAGAACTGAACGCAGTACTCGAGGTGAGGCCTCACCAGTGCCGAGTACAGAGGCACGATCGCTTCCCTACTCCTGCTGGCCACGCTATTCCTGATACAAGCCAGAATGCTGTTGGCCTTCTTGGCCACCTGGGCACACTGCTGGCTCATGTTAAGCTGGCCGTCCACCAGCACCCCCAGGTCCTTTTCTGCTGGGCAGCTTTCCAGCAGCCACTCTTCCCCGAGCCTGTAGCGTTGCTTGGGGTTGTTGGGACCGAAATGCAGGACCCGGCACTTGGCCTTATTAAACCTCATACAGTTGGCCTTGGCCCATCGATCCAGCCTGTCCAGGTCCCTCTGTAGAGCCTCCCTACCCTCAAGCAGATCAACTCTCCCACCTAGCTTGGTGTCGTCTGCAAACTTACCGAGGGCGCGCTCAATCCCCTCGTCCAGATCATTGATAAAGATATTAAACAAAACCGGCCCCAAGACTGAGCCCTGAGGGACACCACTGGTGACTGGCCGCCAAGAGGACTTCACCCCATTGATCACAACTCTCTGGGCACGGCCATCCAGCCAGTTTTTTACCCAGCGAAGAGTACACTTGTCTATGCCATGATTTGCCAGCTTCTCCAGGAGAATGCTGTGGGGGACGGTGTCAAAGGCCTTACCAAAGTCCAGAGAGACAACGTCCACAGCCTTCCCCGCCTCCAGAAGGCGGGTCACATGGCCATAGAAAGAGATCAGGTTGGTTAAGCAGGACCTCCCTTTCCTAAACCCATGCTGGCTGGCCCTGATCCCTTGGCTGCCCTGCACTTGCCGTGAGAGCTCACTCAAGATGATCCTCTCCGTGATCTTTCCAGGTACCGAGGTCAGGCTGACAGGCCTGTAGTTCCCCGGATCCTCCTTCCGACCCTTCTTGTAGATGGGCGTCACATTAGCCACCCTCCAGTCATCTGGTACCTCCCCTGTTGACCGAGACTGTTGATCAATGATGGAGAGAGGCTTGGTGAGCTCTCCCGCCAGCTCCCTGAGTACTCTTGGGTGAATCCCATCCGGCCCCATAGACTTATGTGCGTCTAGGTGCAGAAGCAGATCATTGACTACTTCCTCCTGGATTATGGGTGGGTTGTTCTGCTCTCCATCCTTATCTTCCAGCTCAGGAGGCTGAACACCCTGGGGATAGCTGGTGTGACTATTGAAGACGGAGGCAAAGAAGGCATTAAGTATCTCAGCCTTCTCCTCGTCCTTGGTTGCAACTTTCCCCCCCGCACCCAGTAAGGGATGGAGATTCTCCCTGGCCCTCTTTTTGTTGATGTATTTATAAAAACTTTTTTTGTTCTCCTTAAGGTTTGTGGCCAAGTTGAGCTCCGGCTGGGCTTTTGCCTTCCTAATTTTCTCTCTGTATAACCTAACGAGATCTCTGTACTCCTCCTGAGTTGCCTGTCCCTTCTTCCAAAGGTGGTAAACCCTCCTTTTATTCCTAAGTCCCATGCGAAGTTCCTTATTCATCCAGACTGGCCATTTTCCCCCGCCCTTTAGACTTGTGACACTTGGGGACGGCCTGCTCCTGGGCCTTTAAGATTTCCTTCTTGAAGAGCGTCCAGCCTTATACTCCTGTGGGTCCAATGTGCCAGGCCATCAAATCCATACTGGCTGATAAACCCCATTGTCTCTTTCCTCCACCTGGACGGAGGCAGGGCCCTTCTATTCCTGGTCGGAGTATTCATTACCTGACTCCTGTAACTGTAAACCAGAAGTCCCTTCATTAGGATCAGGAGGAGGATCGGCCCTTCTACTCTGCCTGGGGAATTGCTCAACAGCAACCGGGGCAGTAATCTTCCTGGATGGACCCTTTTTGGCCCCTGTTTTTCCTCGCAAGCCACTTACCTGATCTTCTAGGTTCGAGGTAGGTGCACCATCCCACTTTCTCATGTCCTCCCTGTGGTCGTGCAGATAGAACCACAGAGTGGCATGAGGCGTGCGCCCACAGTACCCTTTCCCTTGAGAAGAGAAAGGCAGGCCAGTCTAGCCACAGTTGGTTCCTCGATGTCCGCCTAATCCATTATCACCAGGGTATTGGCATATGATGTTGCTGCACTCCGTACAAACTTCCGCCACATGGACCACATGCACTGGACTTCATCCGGGTCTTTGGATCCCTGGTCATTGTCCAGGTTGCTGTAGATCACCTCCACCACTGCTTATTCCCTCAGATACTGGATGCTGCCCTCAGTGGTGGCCCACTTGCCTTGGTAGTTTACAAGATCTTCCTTGAGGGGATACCTTGCCTTCACGCTCGACAGGAGCTGCCTCCAGAGGCTGTGGATTGTTGCCCCTCTTCCAATCCCTTTGTCAATACCCCAGTCCCTAGCGAAGGATCCCAGCTGCTGGGCTTCCTTGCCCTCTCATTCCTGACTGTTGGCCCCAGTATCCCATCATCGGAGCAACCAGGTGATAATTTGCTCACCTGGATGACAGCCAAAATCTTTCTGCATATCTCGCAGCTCACTCAGGGATAGGGACCAGGTGGTTTCTGACTCGCTTATGATTTCTGTCTCTTCCCCCTCCTGTTCTTGTGACTGCTCTGCTGCAGAACAGGCTGTCTCTTCTGATTCTTCCTCTCCTGCTCCCTCTTAGGAGAAGCTTCTTCCTCCCTTAGTAACTGAGTTGACTTCCCTTTCCATTATTTCTTCTTGATTATAGGAGCGACAGTTGAGGGTTAGGTCTCTGGTTTAGCCACAGTGTCCATTTGTATGTCTTCAGATCCAGAGACCCTCTCGCCCCCTTGAGGGTGCTGAACAGTGGCTTGGTAGGCATAGGCCAGGCCCCAGCACAGTGTGAGAAGTTGTGTCTCTTTGGCATAGCCAGGGCATCCTTTTTTTGAGTGTTCCGTTACTTCATCAGGATTCCGTACTCGTTCGGGAGTGAAGTCCCAGACCATCGAAGCTGAAAATCGCTCTAGCTACCTGCCCATATTCTCCCACGTACCTTGCCACCCATGATCAGACTGCGTCTGTGTGATATTCCTAAATAGTCAGTTAATTTTGCTTTTTCCAGAAGAGCCGGAAACAGATTCTTGACCATACTGATTTTGGCCGGGATAGAGTTAGTTTTCTTCATAGTAGCTTGTATGGGGCTATGTTTTGGATTTGTGCTGAAAACAGTCTTGATAATACAGGGATGTTTTAGTTACTGCTGAGCAGTGCTTACACAGCGTCAAAGCCTTTTTTGCTTCTTACACTGCCCTACCAGTGAGTAGGCTGGGGGGTGTACAAGAGGGGACACAGCTGGGCCAGCTGACCCCAAATGACCAAAGGGATATCGCATACCATATGACTTCATGCTCAGCAATAAAAGCTGCAGGGAAGGAGGAGGGAAGAGGGGGACGTTTGGAGTGATGGCATTTGTCTTCCCCAGTAACCATTACACGCGATAGAGCCCTGCTTTCCTGGACATGGCCCTAAACACCTGCCCGCCGATGGGAAGTAGCGAACGAATTCCTTATTTTGCTTTGCTCGCGCACACAGCTTTTGCTTTACCTATTAAACTGTCTTTATCTCAACCCACGAGTTTTCTTACTTTTACCCTTCCGATTCTCTCCCCCATCCCACTGGAGGGGGGAGCGAGCAAGCGTCTGTGTGGTGCTTAGTTGCCGGCCGGGATTAAACCACGACATTGACACGCACCAATATGAGCATTCTGATTACCCAAGGATGTTCAAGAAACTGAAGAGCCATTGTAACAAGGCAGAAAACATCTACCCCACAGGAGAAGGCGGCGAAGGTGCCATTTTTTGTTTCCTCCACAAATTGGCTCTGGGAGAAGAGGAAAAAGGTGTAATTGTTAATTCTCTCCACCAGATGGTTCCCGAAGTACTGGGACAGCAGCATTGCCGGGCCCAAATACCTGATTAGGCTCAAGGCCAGTGCTTTTATCATAACCCTGCCAGGCAAAACACAACAAAGTAATAAACAGCACAGCAAACTGCAGAAGCCAAAACCAGCCTTTAACAAGCCCTCAAATTTGATGTACAGAAAGAGAGGAAGTATCCCATGGATACATGGTAAGGGAACAAATAAACCAGTGTCAAGAACAATTAAGTCAACATCGTGGCCAGCAACAGCAAGTAACAACTTGTCAAGCAACAGCTAAACAGGTATAACAACTGTAAATTCCATCTAGCATGCTAAGGTCAAATCTGTTGTTATCTCAAACCCCTCAAGCCCCATGTTAGGTGCCAAAAAGGACCGTGGTGGGTTGACTCCAGCTGGGGGAGATAATTGGAAGGGCCAAAGTGAGAAAACCTGTGGGTCAAGATAAAGATAGTTTAATAAGGGGCGGAGTGAGAAATTAAAAACAAAACAAAACAAAACAGTGATGCAAAAACAATCACTCGCCACCAGCAGACCAATGCCCAGCCAGTTCCCAAGCAACAGCTACTTTGGAAAGACTCCCTCCACCTCCCCCCCCCAGCCTTTTATTGCTGAGCACGTCGTTATATGGTATGGAATAACTCTGGTCAATTCAGGTCAGCTGTCCCGTCTGTGTCCCCTCCCAGCCTCTTGCCCACCCCCAGCCTACTCCGGGGGAGGGGGGGCAGAGTGAGAAACAGAGAAGACCTTGACACCGTGTAAGCACTGTTCAGCAATAGCTAAAACATCGGTGTGTTATCAATCAGCACTGTTTTGGTCACGAATGTAAAGCACAGCACCATAGGGGCTGCTATGAAGAAAATTAACTCCATCCCAGCCAGACCCAGTACATGCATCAACGTGTCACGCTGGTACATTAAGTTTTTCCAAATCCTGTGTGATGTTTTCCCTTGAGTTAGCCATCCAAATAGGTTTTCCTTGTCTCTGCCACTTCCTCTGTTTCCTCTGTGTGAACCAGCCCCAGAGGGCGTTGACCACCATCCGGGAGTCAGTATACAGGTATAACCTAGGCTATTTCCTCTCTAATGCTACATTGATGGTATATTTGGAAGGAGTATGCTGTCACCCTGGCAATTCCAGGGAGACACAAATCACTGCAATGTGCTGGGGCCTGGCCCATGCCTACCGAGCCCTGTTCAACACTATTCGGTAGCCTCAAGGGGAAGAGAAGGTCTCTGGATCTGATGACAAAGCAACAGGCACTGTGGCTACTCCAACCCCCACGACAGACACTGCAGCTGAACCAGAGAACCAACCCGTGCCAGTATCGGTCACCCCTATACACAAGAAGAAATCTTGACTATATCAGGAGAGGGTATTTCAAGGACCCAAGAGGGTACCGGTGGGCTTTTGGTATAACCACTGTGGAGATGGAGGAAATTAAAACAGTTTTCTACCTTGCCCGGTCTCCTGGAGGACCCTTCTATTGCGGGGCTGCTGAGAGTCGAATAACAATGGGTGCCGATCGCTACCACAACGGTGCATTGATGACAATATCGCACAAATCGGGACTCCTTGATTCCCATCCATAAGCTGATTCGTCGACTGGAGAGCCAAGGAGTGATCAGCAAGACTCGCTCACCTTGCGAAAATCTCATGGAGACTGGAGACTAACGGTAGAATATTGCGGCCTGAATGAAGTCACGCCTCCGCTGAGTGCTGCCGTGCCAGACATGCTAGAACTTCAATACAAACTGGAGTCCAAGGCAGCCAAGTGGTATGCCATAATCGATATCGCTAATGCATTCTTCTCAATCCCTTTGGCGGCAGAGTGCAGGCCACAGTTTGCTTTCCCGTGGAGGGGCATCCAGTACACCTGGAATCGACTGCCCCAGGGGTGGAAACACAGCCCCACCATTTGCCATGGACTGATCCAGACTTCACTGGAAAAGGGTGAAGCTCTGGAACATCTGCAATACATTGATGACATCATCATATGGGGCAACACAGCAGAAGAAGTTTTTGAGAAAGGGAGTAAAATAGTCCGAATCCTTCTGAAAGCCGGTTGTGCCATAAAACAAAGTAAGGTCAAGGGACCTGCGCAGGAGATCCAGTTTTTAGGAATGAAATGGCAAGATGGACGCTGTCAGATGCCAATGGATGTGATCAACAAAATAGCAGCTATGTCTCTATCGACTAGCAAGAAGGAAATACAAGCTTTCTTAGGCGTTGTGTGTTTTTGGAGAATGCATATTCCAAATTACAGTCCGATTGTAAGCCCTCTCTATCAAGAACCGTTTCAAATGGGGCCCTGAGCAATGACAAGCCTTTGAACAAATTAAACAGGAAATAGTTCACGCAGTGTCGTGGTTTGGCCTCAGACAGCAACAAAGAACCACGTGCCGCTCTCTCGAGCTCCCCCCCACACGGGGAAGAATCGGAAGAAAAAGGCAAAACTCGTGGGTTGAGACAAAGGCAGTTTAACAGAACAGCAAAGGGAACAAGCAAACAACAACAGTAACATGGACAGAGGAATATACACGCTTACGGTACCACTGCTCACCGACTGGACCCGGGACGCCCCAGCCCGCTCCCAAGCAGTGACTTCCTGCCCCCTCCCCCGGCAGCTCCCGGCTACAGCCTGGGCATGGCTCACATGGGATGGAATACCTGTGTCCCTGCCAGAGCCTGGGGAGAATTAACCCTATCCCCACCGGAACCAGGACACACAGTAGCCCTTGGGCCAGTCCGGAGAGGACAAGATGTTAAAAATGTGCTCTGCAGCACAGCCAGGGAGAATGGCCCTACCTGGAGCCTCTGGCAGAAAGCACCAGGAGAGACTAGGGTTTTGTAGTCAGGGATACAGAGGATCCACGGCCCGTTATGCTCCAACAGAAAAAGAGATATTGGCAACATATGAAGGGGTTTGAGCTGCTTCGGAAGCGGTTGGTACAGAAGCACAGCTCCTCTTAGCACCCCAACTGCCGGTGCTGGGCTGGATGTTCAAAGGAAGAGTCCCCTCTACACATTATGCAACTGATGCTACGTGGAGTAAGTGGATTGCACTGATCGCACAGCGGGCTCGAATAGCTTGAAATTCCCAGTCGCCCAGGAATCTTGGAAGTGATCATGGACTGGCCAGAAGGCAAAGATTTTGGAATATCACCAGAGGAGGAGGTGACACATGCTGAAGAGGCCCCACCGTATAATAAACTGCCAGAAAATGAGGAGAAATATGCCCTGTTCACTGATAGGTCCTGTCGCATTGTGGGAAAGCATCGGAGGTGGAAGGCTGCTGTATGGGAGTCCTATACGACAAGTCATAGAAACTGCTGAAGGAGAAGGTGAATGGAGCCAATTCGCAGAAGTGAAGGCCATCCAGCTGCCTTCAGACATTGCTGACCGAGAAAAGTGGCCAGTGCTCTCTCTCTCTAATACTGACTCATGGATGGTGGCAAATGCTCTGTGTGGATGGTTACAGCAATGGAAGCAGGGCAACTGGCAGCGCAGAGGCAAACCCATCTGGGCTGCTCCGTTGTGGCAAGGTATTGCTGCCCAGGTAGAAAACTTGGTTGTAAAAGTACGCCACGTAGATGCCCGCGTACCCAAGAATCGGGCCACGGAGGAACATCAGAACAACCAGCAGGTGGATCGGGCTGCTAGGATTGAAGTGGGTCAGGTGGATCTGGACTGGCAACATAAGGGTGAACCATTCATCGCTCGGTGGGCCCACGACTCCTCAGGCCATCAAGGAAGAGATGCGACATATAGATGGGCTCGTGACCGAGGGGTGGACTTGACCATGGACACTATTGCACAGGTCTGTGTTAGGGATAACAGAGGATGGTCCGAGCGAGACACGACGGAAAATTACTAGTTGAACCAAACCCAGTATACGTGCTGAGAAAAAGGACCTCAGTACTGTTGCTGCAAAAACTATGTGTGTATCCGTGAGAACCTGACCTTTGAAGAAGAAGATAACAAGAAGGGAGTACAGCAGTGTAGTCAGGTATCAGACAGCCGCTGTTAGCAAAGCTGGATCATGAGTCTGGTGAGGCTCGCTGCATGCGCTGGCCACGCGTGCAGCGACTCTAGCCTGTTCTTTTCCACTCAATCCGGTGCAGGATATAAGGGGGGCTGTCTCGGGCCGGGGAGGGAGAGAGAGACATGAGCGCACTTTGAAGATACAGGGGACGCCCTGACCGTGCTGTGCCTTGCCTTCCTCTGCGGTAACGATGCGTCTCCTCGTTATCCTGCTGCTCAGCGATGCTACTACGGTCTATGAGGTTGGTAAGACTCTTGAGTAACTTTTGGGACATTTGGGAACTGCTTAGCAAGGCTTCGCAATAAAGCTGAATTCACTGCTTTTTTTTTTCCTGTAGCAAGGCTTCACAATAAAGCAGAGTTAACCTTTTTTTTCCTTTGTGTGGGCTCCAGTTTGTTCGTCGGAATCTTTAAAAAAGAACCGGTTACAAGGTCATCCATGAATGTGAGACATGCGCTGCAATCAAACAAGCCAAGCGGTTAAAGCCTCTTTGGTATGGAGGACGATGGCTGAAATATAAATATGGGGGGGCCTGGCAGATTGATTATATCTCACTGCCACAAACCCGTCAAGGCAAGCGCCATGCGCTCACAATGGTGGAAGCAACCACCGGATGGCTGGAAACATATCCCGTGCCCCATGCCACCGCCCAAAACACTATCCTGGGCCTCGAAAAGCAAGTCCTGTGGCGACATGGCACCCCAGAGAGGACTGAGTCGGACAACGGGACTCATTTCCGAAACAGCCTCATAGACACCTGGGCCAAAGAGCATGGCACTGAGCGGGTATATCACATCCCCTATCATGCACCAGCCTCCGGGAAAATCAAACGACACCATGGACTGTTAAAGACTACACTGAGGGCAATGGGTGCTGGGACCTTCAAACATTGGGGTGCGCATTTGGCAAAGGCTACCTAGCTAGTTAACACCAGGGGATCTACCAATCGAGCTGGGGCTGCCCAATCAAAACTTCCACGTACCGTAGAAGGGGATAAAGTCCCTGTAGTGGACATAAAAATATGTTAGGGAAGAGAGTCTGGGTTATTCCTGCCTCGGGCAAAGGCAAACCCATCCGGGGGATTGCTTTTGCTCAAGGACCTGGGTGCACTGGGTGATGCGGAAGGATGGGGAAGCCTGATGTGCAGTCAAGGGGATTTGATTTTGGGTGAGACTAGCCGATTGAATTGTATGATGTTAATTGCTATATAATACTGTATGTCATCACTACTGCATTTGCCATATCAATGGTGCTACAGTAAGAATCACCCAGATTAATGGAGAATGAACTTTGATGAAATCGAGCAAAGTGCAGCGATGATAGAACCGGACAAGCACAGCGATAATGGAACCAGAACTGGCTTCAGCATGCAACAGTTCAACACCACACACCATCTCTCCTGCCCTGAAGGACTTATGACAGATGGAGCCAAAAGTCATGGGCTAAATGAACTCAACGGACATTTTAGAGGGATGGCCCATAGACTAAGGGACTGATATCTGTGTGTATATATCAAAAGACAGGAAAAGTGGTGGTGATTAATTGGAATGGATTGGAAAGTGTGGGACCTGGGCATGACGTAGGTGGTATAGAATAAGGGGTGGATATTGTCCTGGTTTCGGCTGGGATAGAGTTAATTTTCTTCTTAGCAGCTGCCATAGTGCTGTGTTTTGGATTTAGTATGAGAATAATATTGATAACACATTGATGTTTTAGTTGTTGCTAAGCAGTGCTTGCACTAAGTCAAGGACTTTTCAGCTTCTCATGCTCTGCCAGCAAAAAGGCTGGGGGTGCACAAGAAGCTGGGAGGGGGCACAGCCAGGACAGCTGACCCAAACTGGCCAAAGGTATATTCCATACCCCATAACATCATGCTCATCATATAAACTGGGAGGAGTTGACTGGGGGGTGGCTGCCGCTGCTCGGGAACAGGCTGGGCATCGGCCAGTTGGTGGTGAGCAATTATTTTTCATTTGCATCACTTGTCTTCCTTGGGTTTTATTTATCTCTCTTTTTGTTATTTTCCTGTTCATCACAATTTATGATTTTTATTTTATTTTATTTTATTTTATTTTATTTTATTTTATTTTAATTCAATTATTAAACTGTTCTTATCCCAACCCACAAATTGTTCCACTTTTAGTCTTCTGATTCTCTCCCTTATCCCACGGGGGGGGGGGGTGAGCGAGTGGCCATGTGGAGCTTAGTTGCTGGCTGGGGTTAAACCACGACAGATGACCATTCTTATGGCTTGGACTTCAGCAAACTGACTCAATTGTCCTTCACCTTCATCTGTTTTTATCACCCATTGGACAGGATTCCAAACGGCAGGTTTCTATCTTCTCTAATTTGTCAAGAGCTGCCAGTGAACAGGCCATATTGGCGCTCTTCTTCAGATAGCTTGTCATATCCTGAGGCTACTCGAGCATGTTGGTAATACCCTGGGCGAGATGCCAAAATCACAATTTTTCAGGCCATTCCATCAACTCTTCTATCAGGCCCGGACATCTCTGAGCCCACTGGGTAATCAGGGCTGTCCGTTTACTCCAGGTAGCACATGTTGAGCCGAGGGCATTTCTCCTTTCAGCATGCAGTGAAATACTGGTAGCCGAGGTGCCAGCAGCAGTTGTGATTCCGTCCCCACCGCTTCAGATGCTGCCCACATTCCCTCATAGGTGGCTAATATTTCTTTTTCCGTTGGGATATAGTTTTTGTCAGCAGCTTGGTAGCCTCGGCTCCAGAATCCAAGGGGTCTTCCTCTGGTCTCTCCTAGTGCTTCCTGCCATAAACTCCACTGGCTTGTTTTGTCCCCTGCTGATGTGTATAGTACGTTTTGGACATTTGGACAGGTTCTTGATGGGCCCCGGGGCAACCGCATGTGCTGCTTCTTGTTTTACCTGATCAAAGGCTTGTTGTTGCTTGGTTCCCCACTCAAATGCGTTCTCTTTTCTGATGACTTGGTACAGTGGGTTCACAAGCTGACTGTATCTGCAGATGTGCATTTGCCAAAACACTACCATTCCAAGAAACATTTGTGTTTCCTTTTTGTTGGTTGGTGGTGCCGTTGCCACAATCTTGTCAATCATGCCAATAGGAACGAGACGGCACCCATCTTGCCATTTGACACCCAGAAAATGTATTTCTTGGTGCAGGTCCTTATTCCTCTTGATCACAAATCCTGCATATAGTAAAATTGCAGTGATCTGTTTGCCTTTGCTATACACCTCTTGGGTGGTGTTTCCCTATACTATGATGTCATCAATGTACTGTGAGTGATCTGGGGCATTGCCCTCTTTCAAAACCTTTTGTATAAGTCCATGACGGATGGTGGGGTGTATTGGGTTTACATGGCAAGGTTTTGGTAGTGGGGGGGGCTGCAGGGGTGGTCTCTGTGAGAAGAGGCAAGGGGCTGTCCTGTGCCGGACACAGCCGGTTACAGCCAGCTTGGCAACAGACCCACTGCAGGCCAAAGCTGAGCCAGTGTGAGAGTAGCGAGGAAAAAAAGGTGTGAGAAACAACACTGCCAATACCAAGGTCAGTGAAGAAAGAGGGGGAGGAGGCGCTCCGGGCACCAGAGAAGATATTCCCCTGCAACCCGTGGGAGAGATCGCAGTGGAGCAGGTATATCCCTGCAGCACATGGAGAGGACCACACCAGAGCAGGTGGATATTTCCTGAAGGAACTTGGCCTGTGGAGAGCCCATGCAGGATCAGGTTCTCCTGGCAGGAACTGTGGCCCATGGAGAATCCATGTTGGAGCAGATTTTTTTCCTGAAGGTCTGCAGCCCATGCTGGAGCAGGGGAAAAGTGTGAGGAGGAAGGAGTGGCAGAGAGGAACTGTTAATGAACCTCCCATTCCCCATCCCCCCTGTGCTGCTCTGTGGGGAAGCAAACTGTCATTTACACTCCAGTGTCAGGGGAATTGAGAAAAAAACACGTTAGCCATGTCAATGGTCTCTTGCCAGGCAGCATCACTTCCTTGTGCTTCGGGCATTCTTTTCTTATACGCTTTTTTAAAAACTGTCTTAAGTTATTGGAAAGGAGTTTTAGTAAAGACAATTGGGAAGCTTTCAACATTGTTCTGCTTTACTAATAAGAGCTAACAATTAATCTGGATGATATGCTGTTAAGAGTATAAAAGCCTTTTCTTCTCAAATGACAAATTCCTTTATGTTACACTGCCCAGTAGTGCCTGAACTACACTGTTGTGATACATGTTCAATTAAGTGGCACGCAGATGGCAAAAGCTGATACTCCTTCTAATGCCACAGACCGTAGTATGACTGTTAGAGAAAAGGTGAAAGTACAGGCTTCCTCAAAAGGTGGAAGGTAACATTTAAGAGGATATTCTACATACTGTTTAACAGCTTTTCACAAGATAGAAAAGTTAGGATTTTTAATTTCACTAAATTTTTTATTCTCACTTTCTCTCCTTATTTTCACTTTTTGCAAGAGCCCTTCTCTTCAGTCAACAACAATAAGATAGACTCAGAAAACATACACACAGTAATAAATTTTACCCTTAAACTTGATACTTGGTCATAAGAATACTATCTCTGAATATTTCAAATAGCCTAAATATTTTGATAGACGGGTGAAACTCTTACAAGACTGCTTCAGGCATCATTTGCGCAAGGGTATGTGGAAGGAGAGTGTCTGCTCCTTTACAGGTATCTGGTCAAAGGAGCCATAAACAAGAATATACAGAGACAAACCTGACCAACACATGATAAGGGAGGTTCTGGTTAGTCACTCTAATTGGTAAGGGTATGCGGGGTGTGAGAATGTTTATTTTTTCAGGAAAGGGAGGGAGACAAATACACCTTCATAAAATCTAACCAATTAGCATTAACAAAGACAATAACCAGAAACAAACCTGGTCACTCACACTAATTGATGGGCTATCAAGGAACTGCAGGCAAACCCAGGACTTTGCAACTGATAAAGATGCAAACCTGTGGGTCCAGGAGGGGGTCGTCCAGGGGAAGGGGGAGCAGGGAGGAACAAAGAGGGGGGTAGACAGAAAAGGGTATAAAAGGGGCCAGTCGCATGTAAAATGGGGCTGGTCAGTATGCTTGTCTGGCTGAGCCCTGCTCCTGATCACCACAGTCTGCCCTATCTTCTTATTAAATCTTAACTCTCTCTCTGTGTAATCTCACTCCCTATCCCCTGTGTATGTGTGCTGCAAGGGCTAAGTGCCAGCTACTGGTGAGACCTCTGTGACTGGATTTAGTGCTATGTACTGGAATCAGACCAAGGGTGTGGGCACCCCCGGCCTGTGGTGTCAGCTACTGGAGCAAGTGAGGGTCCTAGCATCAGTAGTTGAAGGGGCCATAGATCTCTGGATCTAGGGATGGTCCTACAGACTTTGAGCCCGGAGTGCCAGTGCACTGGGTCTGGCTGGGATGGAGTTGACTTTCTTCGTATCACCCCGTATGGTGCTGTGCTTTGCATCTGTGGCTAAACCGATGTTGATAACTGTGTGAGCTGACACGGGCAGGACACAGGAACAACCACAAAACCACGGATGAAAGGCAAAGAACAAATTTAATCTCGATACCTCGCAGACCGGGGAATCTCCGAAGCAGCACCCAGGCAGAGGCACGCAAGCGGGGGACGCAGGCACCATGGGGCAAGAGAGTCCTTGATAGCGAGTGAGTCCTTGTTAGCGAGAGAGAGAGTGAGAGAGTGCCCGAACCTGCTGTTCTCGCCTGTATTTCAGGGATTCAAGCAGGCGTAGTTTTTCACTGTGCTTTGATCTTCTCCGACAGCAGGGCAGGAATCTCAGGCATGTTTGATAAGGTGCCTCTGAGTCCATCACAGGCCTATGTTGTCTAACTTGTTGAGCACATAAGACTAAACAACGATTAGTGCGATATATGTGTTTTCCAACACCCCATGTGCGAGTCACTTGAGCGTGTTTACAATCCTCCTTGCTGATCTTCCGTTACTTTCCCACAATAACACACTAATGTTTTGGCTATTGCTGAACAGTGCTTGGACAGCATCAAGGCTGTCTCTCCAAACCCTGCCCCCGCCCCCCCCAAAGGCCAATAGGCTGGAGGATGGGCAAGAGGTTGGGAGGGGACACATCCAGGACAGCTGACCCCCAACTGACCAAAGGGATATTCCATACCATATGATGTCGTGCTTGTGGTGGGTTGACCCTGGCTGAACGCCAGATACCCACCAAAGCTACTCTATCACTCCCCCTCCTCAACTGGACAGGGGAGAGAAAATATAACGAAAGGCTCGTGGGTTGAGATAAGGACAGGGAGAGATCATTCAGCAATTGCCATCATGGGCAAAACAAGTCTGGACTTGGGGAAAATTAATTTAATTTATTACCAATCAAATCAGAGGAGGATAATGAGAAATAAAACCTAAATCTTAAAACACCTTCCTCCCACCCCTCCCTTCTTCCCAGGCTCAACTTCACTCCTGATTTCTCTACCTCCTTCCCCCGAGCGGCGCAGGGGGACGGGGAATGGGGGTTGTGGTCAGTTCATCACACGTTGTTTCTGCTGCTCCTTCCTCCTCGGGGGAAGGAGTCCTCACACTCTTCCCCTGCTCCAGTGTGGGGTCCCTTCCACGAGAGACAGTTCTCCATGAACTTCTCCAATGTGAGTCCTTCCCACGGGCTTCAGTTCTTCACGAACTGCTCCAGCGTGGGTTCTTTCCATGGGGTGCAGTCCTTCAGGAACAGACTGTTCCAGCGTGGGTCCCCTATGGGTCCACAAGTCCTGCCAGGAGCCTGCTCCAGCGCGGGCTTCCCACCAGGTCACAGCCTCCTTTGGGCATCCACCCGCTCTGGCGTGGGGTGCTCCACGGGCTGTGGGTGGATATCTGCTCCACCCTTAACCTCCATGGGCTGCAGGGGGACAGCCTGCCTCACCATGTCTTCACCACGGGCTGCATGGGAATCTCTGCTCGAGCACCTCCTCCCCCTCCTCCTTCTCTGACCTTGGTGTCTGCAGAGTTGTTGCTCTCACATATTCTCACTCCTCTCTTCCCCTGCAGTTTTTTCGCCCCCTTCTTAAATATGTTATCACACAGGCGCTATTACCGTCGCTGACTGGCTCGGCCTTGGCCAGCAGTGGGTCCGTCTTGGAGCTGTCTGGCATTGGCTCTATCAGACATGGGGGAAGCTTCTAGCAGCTTCTCACAGAAGCCACCCCGCTACCAAAACCTTGCCATGCAAATCCAATACAGTGCTCAGCAATAAAAGCTCAGGGAAAGGGGGAGGCTGGGGTGGACAGTAAATCCTGTTATCCTCTGTAACATCTTCATCATCCCTTTTCCCAACCTGGCCAGGGCCAGGGCTTCCCTATGGGAGGTTTATCAGAGCCAGTTCTTCCAGGAGAAAGGTTTAGGAGGAGTCTTCCGCTGGTGGGGCTAATGGCATGAGGCCATTCTCAGCCTGATGTGGCTTGGCGGATGTCCTTTGTTGCTGTTGGAGTTCATGTACCTGGGCGGCAAACTCCCTGGTGCTTCTGCAATGCCACTGGGCCATGTCCTTCCCTTGCTCTTACAGCCATGCCCACAGAGCTCCGTGGGTCACTCTGGGGCATTTGCTCCTTCAGTCCATCAGCAGGTGGCACCGGGCCCCCTTGTTCTCACATGGCAGCCAACCGCACCTTCACAGGGGAGGAGGCAGAAACTTCACAGATGGACTGCATCACCTACTTCCCCCAGCAGGGCCAAGGGATCGGTTCCTAAGATCGTCCCAGCCATGGTACTGGCTAACCGAGGGGGGCCCCCGTGATGTACAGCAGAAAAAGGGATATTCTACTTTGTAATAAGTAAGCGTGGCTACTTTAGCAATGCACGCCTTACTAATGACTGTATCCTTGAAGAGGAACTGAAAGGCTGATAAAGAAGAACTAAAGACTGATAAAAACCTTATGAAATTCAACAAGGGCAAGTGTAGGGTCCTGCACCTGGGGAGGAATAACCCCATGCATCGGTACAGGTTAGGGGCTGACCAGCTGGAGAGCAGCTCTGTGGAAAGAGACCTGGGAGTCCTGGTGGACAACAGGATGACCATGAGCCAGCAATGTGCCCTTGTGGCCAAGAAGGCCAAGGGCATCCTGGGGTGCATCAAGAAGAGTGGTGCATCAAGAAGAGTGTGGCCAGCAGATCGAGGGAGGTCATCCTCCCCCTCTACTCTGCCCTGGTGAGGCCGCATCTGGAGTACTGTGTCCAGTTCTGGGCTCCCCGGTTCAAGAAGGACAGGAAACTGCTGGAGAGGGTACAGCAAAGGGCTACAAAGATGATCAGGGGACTGGAACACCTCTCTTATGAAGAAAGGCTGAGGGACTTGGGTCTTTTCAGTCTGCAAAAAAGACGACTGAGGGGGGATCTTATCAACGCTTATAGATACTTAAAGGGTGGGTGTCAGGAGGGTGGGGCCAGGCTCTTTTCAGTGGCGCCCAGTGACAGGACAAGAGGTAACGGGCACAAACTCAAACATAGGAAGCTCCATCTCAACGTGAGGAGGAACTTCTTTCCTTTGAGGGTGGCAGAGCACTGGAAGAGGCTGCCCAGAGAGGTGGTGGAGTCTCCTTCTCTGGAGACATTCAAAACCCGCCTGGACACGTTCCTGTGCAATCTGCTCTAAGACGACCCTGCTCTGGCAGGGGGGGTTGGACTAGATGATCTCCAGAGGTCCCTTCCAACCCCCACAATTCTGTGATTCTGTGATTCTTCGATGCTTCCTCTTCTTCCAATGTACCCCCAGAGGTGGATGGGCCACCATGACCCCCGACACTGTCACACACCGCCCCACCCCCCCCACGTTGGCATTAGTCATTCTGTTCCCTTCCTTTTCCATTGCCTAGTTTGGTCTAAGGGGGCAACTGCAGCTAAGTAAGCCATTACTGCGCTGTAGAGCGGCTGCTCAGCTCTCTGCTTCTCACACCCGCAGCTGGCCTTTACAACTCCATTCTAAAAGAGGCCAGCACGCAAAGGCACATCCTTACATCAGTGTGGTGCATTTTTCATCATGCCCTTGTAGGCATGTGGTGGTTTGATCCCAGCCAGCAGCAAAGCACCCACCAGCTGCTCACTCCCTCCCCCTCCCCTCTGAGAGATGGGGAAGAGAATTGGAAGAGCAAAACTGAGAAAAAACTTGTTGGTCGAGATAAAAACAGTTTAATAGATGAAGGAAGGGGGCCTACTGAAAGATGGGGAGGGACTCTTTATCAGGGAGTGTGTCCTGGGTTGAGCGACACGGGACTAATTTCTCTTCTAATGCTGGGGACAACGGCACTTTTGGAAGACTCTAGTGTCTGAATTTGTCAAAATATTTACTTTATAGCCAGCTAGGGTATGTGGGATTCAAGGTCTCAGCGTTTTCAAGCCTTGCCAGGTGCAGGGATGAGGAGGAGCGAGGCCTGGGCATTTGACCCAGGCTGGCCAACAGAATTATTTCATACCATGAACGTCACATTTGATATAAATTAGAAAGTTTGCTGCGTAGTCTCTCTCTCTCTCCTTTGATGGCGGCAGTCCAGAGAAACTCCCTGCCCTGGTGCCGGACCCCTGAGCCCTTCCCTTCCTCCCGAAGCCGTTGTGCTCGCAGTGTCCGACATTTACTGGCCACTGCTGGGAGTGCACAGCTTCTTACTGATGTAATTGGCTGAGTATAATTCTTGTATATCTTATATTAGTATCGGGATTAATACTGGTTCTTTAGTATTATTGTTAATTATTTAGTCTTATCCTATTAAATCTATTTATATTTCAACCCTCGTGTTTCCTTGCTTTCCCCGATTCCCCTTTCCGGGTGGGGAGGGGTCATCGTGTGATAGAATAATTGTCTAAACGACAATAAATTGTTATGGATTTTCTCAAACCATAACAGAGTGTAGTGATAGGACGAGGGGTAATGGTTTTAAATTGAAAGAGGGGAGATTTAGATTAGATATTAGGAAGAAATTCTTTACTGTGAGTGTGGTGAGGCACTGGAAGAGGTTGCCCAGGGAAGTTGTGGATGCCCCATCCCTGGAAGTGTTCAAGGCCAGGCTGGATGAGGCTTTGAGCAGCCTGGTCTAGTGGGAGGTGTTGTAACCGGTTCTTTTTTAAAGATTCCAACGTACAAACCAGAGCCCACACAAAGGGAAAAAAAGGTTAACTCTGCTTTATTGTGAAGCCTTGCAAAGCAGTTCCCAAATGTCCCAAAACTTACTTCAGAGAGTCTTACCACCCCATAGATCGTAGTAGTATCTCTGAGCAGCAGGACAACGAGGAGCTACATCGGTACAGCAGAGGGAGGTAGGCACGGCCCTTGCTAAGCAGTTCCCAAATGTTCCAAAAGTTACTTAAGAGAGTCTTACCACCCCATAGATCGTAGTAGCACCGCTGAGCAGCAGGATAACGAGGAGCTACATCAGTACGGCAGAGGGAAGGCAGGCACAGTGCTTGTTCAGGGCGTCCCCTGTATCTTCAAAGTACGCTCATGTCTCTCTCTCCCTCCCCGGCCCGAGACAGCCCCCCTTATATCCTGCACCGGATCGAGTGGAAAAGTACAGCTTTGCTAACAGCGGCTGTCTGATACCTGACTACACTGTTGTACTCCCTTCTTGTTATCTTCTTCTTCGAAAATCAGGTTCTCATGGATACACACATAGTTTTTGCAGCAACAGTACTGAGTTCCTTTTTCTCGACACATAGACTGGGTTTGGTTCAACTAGTAATTTTCCGTCGTGTCTCGCTCGGCCCATCCTCTATTATCCCTAACACAGCTGTCCCTGACCATGGCAGGGGGGTTGGAACTAGATGACCTTTAAGGTCCCTTTCAACCCGAACCATTCTATGATTCTATGATTCCATGAAAAAAAACACGTGATGCAAAGGCAATCACTCACCATTTCCCATGGGCAGAACGATGCCCCAAGCAACGGCTACCTTGGAAAGACTCCCACCCCCTCCACGTTTTTATTGCTGAGCATGACATTATATGGCATGGAATTTTCCTTTGGTCAATTTGTGTCAGGTGTCCCAGCTGTGTCTCTTCCCAACCTCTTGTCTACTCCCAGCCTACTCCGGGGGGGGGGGGGGGGGGGGGGGGGACGGGGATGGGGACGGGGGGGACGGGACGGGACGACGGACAGGGACACGGGACGGGGCAGGCAGGAGGGCAGTGTAATAAACACAGAAGGCTTTGATTTTACAAGTGTAGCACCTCTCTGTCTCCTTCCTTTCTTGCCTTCGGAAATCTTTACAAGGTTTTTGGTTTAAAACCTAAGTTCTGAACCCCTCAAGTTCATGCCAAGGAAAAGTTCTTAACAGCATTGATTTAGACATTCCAACAGTTATGGCCTTTATGAATGCCTTAATTTATACAATTTGAACATTAAACTCATACAAAGAAGTTGATTCTTAAAGACTCTAATTTTTTTTTTAAAAAGCATTCGAGACTGTTTTCTAACCAATGTGCATCATCAACAGGTTCAGTGAAAACACCAGATTTCTTCCTAGTATGACATCTATAATACCAAAAGCATACTACGAGAATTCACGTAGCATAAATTGGTACAATTGGTACATAGCATCACTTGGTACAATGTTTTACAAGAACAAAATTAAACTTTAACATTAACTGCTATAAAAACAATGTTTCCAACTCATACAAAGCACATTAAAAAGCCATCCTGACACATGTTGAAAAACTACACACTAACAGGTCAGTATGACTGTAAGAGAGTATGTTTCATACAAATGAAGCAATTCAGCAGTTGAAAAACTATTTACACTCTTTCCTGCTATTAACTGGACAAACATACAGGAGTAAGATTAAAACATGCTACAACTCTGTCTCCTGTTTTCTGAATGGGATTTTGAGATGTGCATTGCTTATTAATACTGGATAAAACCATTTAAATACTTTTCAAATGAAGATTAAAGGGGCTGTTATTCCACAAAATTTAACATTAAAATACTATGCTTATAAAATTTTTAAAACTTTTTGCCCGTAGATTTCAAATGCAAAATTTAATCACTTTTTTTTGTATTAAAAAAAAAAGAAAAAGCCTCCAGTGGCATCATTTCTTTTCAAAGAGATTCCTTTGGACTTTCAAGCTCACTTTCTTCACCTGATGTTCTAGAAAAATAATAAAGCAACATTAATAGCCGTATAAAGAATTTTAGACATAAGTCTTATTTTAAAATTCATTGACCTGGAATAAGGCTAGAATCTCAGTGTGTTGATGCACGTTCAGCAGTAGATGAAGTTTGTAAGACCGAAGCAGTTAGTGATGCCAGCTTTTCTCCTTGAGAGGACTGTCCCCCCACATGTACCACCCCCACCACCACCAATTGAGCTCAAGTCAACATGCCAAGCTGCGAACTGCAGTTATTCAGGATCTGATTTGTATTCCATTCCATTCAGGCATTCCTGAATAGTAAGCCAAACAGTTTTTTACTGTAGTTCTGACACTGGTACCGGTACCAAACATTGGTAGTGTAGAAGATGGAATCCGATATTCTTTTTGTGCTGGAAAAAGAAAAGGAAGTTTGTGTTGACTGCAGGACCATGTCATCAGCAGCGTGCACATTCAAGCTTGTAGCTTCCTTCCGCTCCAACCAGCACTCATGTGTTGGTTTGCTAGAAAACTTTACACATCCTTCTTCTGGATTTTAGCAGTGGGGTTTTTTCTGCTGAGTTATAAAACCTGAATGATTGCAGCATATTGCCCCAGGTTGTTTGCAGTGACCATTGCAACAATCATTTAAGGTTTACTTTCCCCCTTATAAACAGAGTGCTTTGTCCAAACTCTTTATGAATTTTTATCCAGAAACTATTGGGCTTTTTATGCATCCTTACTCTACTAAACTAGTTTGTTGTTGCTTTTTTTTTTAGCGGTTTAGAAATATATTTTACGCAATATTTTAGGAAGCAAGTAAGAAATAGCTGCTTTACAGAGAGAGGGTCTATGTTTTTAATTTGTGAATTGCTTTCTTTAAAATTAGGCTGAAAAACAAGCTGAAGCTGCGGAAGCTGCAGTGGTAGCAGCTGCAGTGGCTGTGACTCCAAAAGTAAGCCCTAAAAGAGGAAGACCAGCAGGTAACTTTAAACAGAAAGGAATTTTATTTATTTTTCCCCATACAAAATAACTTAATAGAGATGGTCAAAGGATTTATTGCCCCCAGATCTCCAGATTATTACAGAATATTTCCTAATATGTAAACTTCCAATTTTTATTTTATATAGATATATATTTTTAAAAAGAATATATATACACACATCTAAACTATCCTACGTGGCAACCTGAGGCATTTAGCCCATAAAGAGCCTTAAAATGTTTATGGTTATGCTGGGTCCTCTGAAATAAGGATCATTGTATTCCCTTGCAAGTATCACCTTTAGGAAAGCCTCCATAGGATTCTGCTAATTTAAAGATTATGCAATAAGACCTCTGTTTCACTGTGGCTTCACAAAGGTTTATATTTATCAAAGATGTATAAAATTGGTATTTAAGTTGTGTTAGAATATCCATAAAACAAGTTTTAAAAAAATGGAGGTAGGAAGAAGGCTGTCTATAGGTAGAGGACAGTAAAAACAAGTGAAGAGTTGGAGAGATTTTGCTGAAGACATTTAAAGTAAATCTCTGTAGACCGATGGACAACTGAGAAGAAAATATAGCTATTAGAAGCAGCATGTAATTTAAAAGATTTTGCTAATATTTCTGCAGTACTTGTTTGTGAAAGGAGCAATGATTTAATTGTAATTCTTATGGCAAGTTTGCAAGTATTCTTGAAGGAAACGTTTTAAATTTGTTTACTGCTAACACGGGGAAAGTTATTGGAGCACTTAAATATGCTATATGAGCATTTAGTCTGGGAAACAGATAATTTAATACTTTATACTCACCTGTATCTGGTGGCATTATGAAAATAACTTTTAGAAAGCGCAACCATAGTTAGTTCCCAGCAAACTATTTAAGGCTAGATGTGAGAAAATGAAGTATTACCTTAGTACTTCACCTGCTTTCATTATATTTATTATATGAACATTTTAAATATTTTAATGATGTGTGGGGGATTATATTGATCTTTCAAATGAATTGTGTTTATACGAGCTATTGTCTATAAGAGCAGGAAAGGACCTCTATAAGAGATGCTTTGGCACCCTATGGGAAATGTCTACTGTGCAGCATTCTCTCACATTAATATGATGCATGCATCTCTTGCTTAGCAGTGCTCCACACTAACACCAGCAGCACTTCAAACACTGGGCTGTTAGGTTTTTTCCTAACAGAATGTTCACTGGGGATAGCAGATAAGCATATTCCATAAATTTCAATCCATAATGGCAGCATACTAAGTATTTTCATTTTACAGAATTCGAAGGGTATAAAGGTCAAGAAGGTGGATAAACTATTTAGCTCGCTTTAACACAGAAACACGGTGAAATTGAGAAAATGTAGAACTGTGCTGTATACCTCAGTGTGGTGGTAGAATTTCTTGCCACTGATTTACTCTCAGGGAAAGGGATGGAAGCTCCATGAAGCTCTTAAGCCTACTACTAATAAATAGGCTAAGTTTAGACTTGCACACTAAATTACTTAATTTTTTTCCTCCCACTTATTGTCTTATTATTCCACTTATTATCCTCTTGTTTCAGGCTTTTTTTTTTATTTATTTATTATCTGCGTAACATGAGGCAGGGCCATTCCGAGTGCACTGGGTGGAAAAGGCACGCGAACAGATGATTTAAACCTCTTAGACTGCTGTCTTAAAGTACCAAAGTGTTGGTTGAGATTTTAATTTTCCAAAGGGATCTCGATTAAACTTTGATACACAGTTCCAACATTTGAATCTTTTTAGAGTATTTACCCTACTCAGTTTGACTCAAGTGTTGCTTCTATGCGTTGACATGAGAAACAATCCTTTTAGATAAGGAACGGCTGATGGCTGTAGACTAACCTGTTCTTTTTATATAATTAGCTACTGAAGTAAAGGTTTCAAGACCAAGAGGGAGACCCAAATTGGTGAAACCACCTTGGCCTTCAGAGACCGACATGTGAGTTGGCTTTTTATACAAAATGCCTGTCTTTATTGTAAACCAAATGGTTGCATTTGATGAGCTGTCATGACTTACTGAGTTCCTGCCCAGCGTTTTCCTTGTAGTACTCAGTATAAGTTGGATGTTGCAGTCAGGATGGGTGGACAACCAGATGGGTTAAAAAAGTGGTTGGATGATTGGGCTCAGAGGATAGGGGTTAATAGGTTGTTTTCTACCTGGAGGCTGGTAACAAGTAGAATACTGCAGGGGTCTATCCTGGGACCTGTCCTGCTTAACATCTTTATCAGTGACCTGGAGGAGGCGACAGAGTGCACCCTCTTCAAGTTTGCAGATGACAGCAAATTGGATGGGGGGGGGGGAGGAGGGGCAGTGAATACACTTGAAGGCAGAACTGCCATCCAGAGGGAACTAGACAGGTGGGAGGAACAGGCTGACAGGAACCTCATGAAATTCAACCAGCACAGATGCAAAATCCTGCCCCTGGGAAGGAAGAACCCCTGGCAACGGTACAGGCTGGGGACTGACTGCGGAGCAGCTCACTGAAAAGGACCTGGGGATCCCGGTAGACAGAAAGCTGACCATGAGCCAACAGTGTGCCCTGGCAGCAAAGGAGGCCAACAGTATCCTGGGCTGTACGAACAGGAGCATAGGCAGTTGTACTGGGTCTGGCTGGGATGGAGCTAACTTTCCCCATAGCAGCCCTCATAGTGCTGTGCTTTGTATTTGTAGCTAGGATGGTGTTGATAGCACACCAATGTTTTGGCTATTGCTGAGACATAGTCGGAACAGCTGACCCAAACTGACCAAAGGGATATTCCATACCATATGACATCGTGCTCAGCAATAAAAGCTAAGAGAAAGGAGGGGGAGGAGGGGCATTCGTTATTAAGGCATTTGTCTTCCGAAGCAATCGCTATGCACGCTTCCCAGGAAGTGGCTGGACATCACCTACTGATGGGAAGTAGAGAATAAATCTTGTTCTTTTTCTTTTTTTTTTTTTTTGACCCATGTGTTTTTCATCTTATTTTCTCCCCCTGTCCTGCTGAGGAGGGGGAGCGACAGAGCGGCTCGGTGGGCATCTGGTAGCCAGCCAAGGTCAACCCACCACAGCAGTAGATTGAGAGAAGTGATTAGCCCCCTCTATTCAGCACTTGTTAGACCACATCTAGAATCCTGGGTCCCCCAATACAAGAAAGATGCCGACTAACTGGAGTGAGTTCAGCAGAGGGCCACCAAGCTGGTCAGAGGGCTGGAACACATGTCCTATGAGGAGGGGCTGAGGGAAATGGACTTGTTCAGCCTGGAGAAGAGAAGGCTTTGGGGGAGATCTAACAACAGCCTTCCAATACCTACAAGGAGTTAATCAAGAAGAAGGAGCCAGGCTCGTCGTGACGGTGCGTGGTGGGAGGATGAGAGGCAACGGGCATAAATTGAAACAAGAGAGGATCAGACCGTATATGGGGAAATACCTTTTCACCCTGAGGACAGTCAAACCGTGGGGCAGGTTGCCCAGAGAGGTTGTCCTGTCTCCATCCTTGGAGGTTTTCAAGGCCATACTGGAGAAAGCCCCGAGGGACACCACCTGAACCATCCCCAGCAAGGGGTTGAACAAGAGACTTCCAGAGGCCCCTTCCAACCTGAATTATCCTATGATCCCATGAAATGAAAGATCTAAGAGTGAGCCAACTTTGTGCAGGTGGAGTATTTGATAGCAAAAACTAAAAAGTACATCTCCCTGAATTGAGAGTTAGGTTCTCTTTTAAACTGGGTATAGAAAATGAATATGAAGCTTAAATAATTTACCGTGTTTTAGCGTTCATGAAGAGGAGAAGACAAAGAAAAAAGGACTGGAAGAAAAGTCCAAAAAACAAGGGAAAAAAGATGAGGAGCATCAGAAGGAAGAAGACAAATCGAGGAAGGAATTTGATAGAAGAGAAGCAAAGAGGGAGACCGAACCAAAACGGAGAAATACTTCCCAAGTGGGTTCAGCATCAGTGTCTGATTCTGAAGAGGATGAAGGAGAACATGAAGGTGATAAGGTATATTACTCTTTATTGACTTACTTATTGTAAAGAACAGTAGTTCACTGAAAATATTTCTTAAAGCTAATACTAGGTCTTCAATTTTGTCTATTAAGTGTCGGAGCCTTGTGTCTGGCTAATATAGATGCATGTCTTGGAAATGAGAAGTTGCAGAATTCCTTTCTGTCAAATAACCTTTTCAATAACTTTCAGATATTTACAAAGAAAAAAAAAATTATAATTCTTTATTTTTTTAAAAGATGGATTTAAATGTTTTATTGTAGCAAAAGTTTGTTGGTTTGGTTTTTTTTAAATATGCTTACTTGAATGCGTATATTTTTTTGTCCTGAGTGTTGAGAATCTGTGGGGTCTGTGAAAGATAGGAAGCTGTCTCTAGCTGATTATTTGGGAATGGCTTTGGGTCTTTTGGTGCTTGGGATATTCTTCTCCATATCTGAGAGAAAGCGCTAATAAAACTCAGCTTCTTATCTGCATATAAAATATTTGGATTTAGTTACAGAGGAATGCTAACTCTCATCAGGGCGTTTCATGGGCTAGAGCAATAATGTGTAGACATCTAGAGCAGGTAGGTTTAACTATTGACGTTTGTGACGTTCAGCAATCTAAAGACTCCTCTCTTCTCACCCTAAAACCCTAAATAAAAGCAGAAGAAAAAAGGAGGGAGAAACTTTCAAGGAGCTCATCGAAGAAACATGTTACAAGGCCAACATGAGAGAGAACTGGCAGAAAGAAAGTGTAAGCAAGAGGAGCAAATGGAATCTGAGCCGTGAGTGTGTTTTAATACATAGTGTCTGTACATTGTGGTAGTACTTTGAAACTAAGAGGAGGCACAAAACCTGACAAAATTCCCAATTGGTTTGCGCTATGTTCTGTGTCCTCCCTCCCTCTGCCTTTTTTTTTTCCCCCTAAGCATTATTTAACTTTTTAAGTAGAGAATAAAAAAGCTCTTGTAAATCAATATGTAGTATTGTGGGAGGATGGGAAAAATTGAATCCAGAAATTAAGTGATGTCAGTCTTTCAGTGACTTAGATTTCCTAACAGTAGGACAGAGTTGGTGGGTTCTGTTTAGAAGTATCCTGAGAATACCTGAAGAGAGAGCTAACTCTCTTGTTCCAGCAGGGCCATGTATTAAATTTTAAGTAAGTCTTGAATACATGAGATTGAGATTTATATCAAAATTCTACAGCCATGAATTAAGTTGCTCAGGTTGTGGAATACATAGGGTTCCCTGGAAAACACTTCCTTCTCTGTCTGGCAGCCAGAGGCTATACTATCAGACAGAACAAGGAAGAAGTTACACTTTATGTTACTCCGTCTCTGCAAAGCCAGTTGAGTAATATCAAGCAGTTTGCAGTCAGAAGATAAATTATCACAAATGAACCAAGCATTAGGATGGATAGAAGATCCTGCCAGAAACTTAGGGGGTTGGGACAGCAGGAAGAAATCAGTCTGACCCATTCTCAAGATCTATTCCACAAGTGGGTAAAGAAGCCACCACCATGAGATCGAGATGTTCCCATCCACACAGTTCTTGGGAAGGAGGAAGAAGGGGGAGAACAAGGCAAAATTTCTGGGAATTAGGAGAAGAAAACGGTCTCCTTCATCTGTAACAATAAAATTATAACCTTTCTCTATCCTTTAACAAGAATCTAGATTTATTTACTCCCCCCCTCCCCCCACAAGTGATTTCGTCTCTTCCTCGTCAGTTATTCTTTCTCTAGAAACCTAAACACACTTCTTCCTTGGGGCAAACCTAAACTTTTCCAATGTCCCAAAGACACAAAATTGTTTTTATCGTTTCTGCAATTCTTAATATATATGTAAATCTGACACGCTTTTTGATTTCTGCAACAAATGGTCTTGTGTTGTTTTGGTTATCATACAATCATAGAATGGTTTGAGTTGGAAGGGACCTTAAAGATCATCTAGTTCCAACCCCCCTGCCGTGGGCAGGGACACCTTCCACTAGACTAGGTCGCTCAAAGCCCCATCCAGCCTGGCCTTGAACACTTCCAGGGAAGAGGCATCCACAGCTTCCCTGGGCAACCTGTTCCAGTGCCTCACCACCCGCACAGTAAAGAATTTCTTCCTGATATCTAATCTAAATCTACCCTCTTTCAGTTTAAAACCGTTACCCCGCGTCCTATCACTACACTCCCTGATAAAGAGTCCCTCCCCATCCCTCCTGTAGGCCCCCTTTAGGTACTGGAAGGCTGCTATAAGGTCCCCCCGGAGCCTTCTCTTCTCCAGGCTGAACAGCCCCAACTCTCTCAGCCTGTCTTCATAGGGGAGGTGCTCCATCCCCCTGATCATCTTCGTGGCCCTCCTCTGGATCCACTCGAGCAGGTCCCTGAGCTGGTCCCTGATCCCTCGAGCTGGGGGCCTCAGAGCTGAACACAGTACTCCAGGTGGGGTCTCACGAGAGCCGAGTCTTCTTTACTTTTAAATAGGTTTCATATTTTATGTACATGTACAAGTTCAAGCATTCTTATGGATATTTGACCAGAACAGTTTAGTTTGGCAACTTTATACACCTGCCACATTTAGACAAAGAGTTCTGAAATTTCATAGGCAGAAGTTCTAATGCTAGGTAACTATATATAGGCAATTATCTTACACTGTATTTACTTGCCTACTGAGTAGACCAGGAGGATTTGGAAAAATTTGATAAGTCTCATAAGTTTCTGTGCAATATGGTCCAAGCTTCCTTTTCTTTCAGCTTAATACCACTCTAAAACACAGAAGAAAGAGTATGCAGAATTCTGTCCCACCTTAAGCTATCTAGACCAGTAGCAGAACATCCTATAGAAGTTCCTTCTACCTACACTATAGAAATGAGTGAAGAATTTCTTCTAAAAAATATTTGTTCATATCTAGAGTGGAATTAACATACGATTATATTTCTGTTAAGTTGAGGAGAAAACCCTGTAAAGAAAACATTAATTAAACATGATTAAGTAGCTTCAAATTAGAAATGATTAGTTCAGTGAACTTACTGACATTAACTCACTTTTTCTTAGTGCCAACTTCATGCTTCTCTTTCTTTTCCTCAGTGTTCTCTCCATTCTGTTGTGATTGGTTGATGTCCTGAATTTCAGACCCTCCATTTAGTGTCTTCACACCTTTAAAATTAAGGGGAAAGAATCAGTGCTGCAGGAAGCCAGAAAAGCAAAATTCTGTCATAAGAAGCATCAACTTCAACACTACAAACGTTTTTCATATAATCTTGAAATCTACCAGCTGAAGCTATATATAAAAGAAAGAAGAGATATTATGATGACTTAAGAATTCAGTATACTTCAGTCCCATAAATTGCGTTATCTAAATAAAATGAGCAAGCATATGAAATATTGCTGAAGGCTACAATTTCAAGGTAATTCACAACACACTTCAAGCAAACTCAAGAACATTTGAAAATTAATTTGAGAAGTATTAAGTGTATGACAGTTAACCTGAAGTTAGTAATCCTCTGCCCCTCCAGTTTTGGGGACTGACGAATGGGTAAACAAGAAAATTGGACAGATCAATACCTGGCTCCAAAACTGGTGCTACCAGCAGGGCTTTGGGTTCTATGATCATAGTTTGATCTACGGGACACCGGGCCTGCTCGCTAAGAATGGGAAAACCCTATCCCAAAAGGGGAAAAGGGTACTAGGACAAGAGTTAGCAAGGCTCATGGACAGGGCTTTAAATTAGTATCGAAGGGGGAAGGGGATAAAACCAGGCCCACTAGTAATGAGCCTAGGGATAAAGGGCCAAGGATGGGGGTGAAATCGGTAGCCCAGCTCAAGTGCATCTACACGAATGCACATAGCATGGACAACAAATGGGATGAGCTGGAAGCCATTGTGCAGCAGGACAGCTATGATGTAGTTGCCATCACGGAAACGTGGTGGGATGACTGTCATGACTGGAATGCTGCGATGAATGGCTATAAGCTCTTCAGAAGGGACAGGCAAGGAAGGAGAGGTGGGGGTGCGGCTCTGTACATTAGGGAGTGTTTTGATTGCATAGAGCTAGATTCCAGTGATGATAAAGTCGAGTGTTTATGGATAAGGATGAAGGAGAAGGCAAATAAGGGAGATCTTGTGCTGGGAGTATGCTACAGACCACCCGACCAGGATGAGGAGACAGATGGAGTATTCTATAAGCAGCTGGCTGAAGTCTCGCAATTGCCAGCCCTTGTTCTGGTTGGGGACTTCAACCTGCTGGGCATCTGCTGGGAATACAACACAGCAGAGAGCAGGCAGGCTAGGAGGTTCCTCGAGTGCGTGGAAGATAACTTCCTGACACAACTGGTAGGTGAGCCTACCAGGGGAGGTGCCTTGCTAGACCTACTGCTCACAAACAGAGAAGGACTCGTGGGAGATGTGGTGGTCGGAGGCCGCCTTGGGTTTAGTGATCATGAAATGGTCAAGTTTTCAATTCGTAGTGATGTAAGGAGGGGGGTTAGCAAAACCTCCACCTTGGACTTCCGGAGGGCGGGCTTTGGCATGTTCAGAACACTGGTTGAGAGAGTCCCTTGGGAGACAGTCCTGAAGGGCAAAGGGGTCCAGGAAGGCTGGACGCTCTTCAAGAAGGAAATCTTAAAGGCCCAGGAGCAGGCTGTCCCCAAGTGTCGCAAGTCTAAAGGGCGGGGAAAATGGCCAGTCTGGATGAACAAGGAACTTCGCATGGGACTTAGGAATAAAAGGAGGGTTTACCACCTTTGGAAGAAGGGACAGGCAACTCAGGAGGAGTACAGAGATCTCGTTAGGTTATACAGAGAGAAAATTAGGAAGGCAAAAGCCCAGCCGGAGCTCAACTTGGCCACAAACCTTAAGGAGAACAAAAAAAGTTTTTATAAATACATCAACAAAAAGAGGGCCAGGGAGAATCTCCATCCCTTACTGGGTGCCGGGGGGAAAGTTGCAACCAAGGACGAGGAGAAGGCTGAGATACTTAATGCCTTCTTTGCCTCCGTCTTCAATAGTCACACCAGCTATCCCCAGGGTGTTCAGCCTCCTGAGCTGGAAGATAAGGATGGAGAGCAGAACAACCCACCCATAATCCAGGAGGAAGTAGTCAATGATCTGCTTCTGCACCTAGACGCACATAAGTCTATGGGGCCGGATGGGATTCACCCAAGAGTACTCAGGGAGCTGGCAGGAGAGCTCACCAAGCCTCTCTCCATCATTGATCAACAGTCTCGGTCAACAGGGCAGGCACCAGATGACTGGAGGGTGGCTAATGTGACGCCCATCTACAAGAAGGGTCGGAAGGAGGATCCGGGGAACTACAGGCCTGTCAGCCTGACCTCGGTACCTGGAAAGATCACGGAGAGGATCATCTTGAGTGAGCTCTCAGGGCAAGTGCAGGGCAGCCAGGGCAACTGTCCCCCATAGCATTCTCCTGGAGAAGCTGGCAAATCATGGCATAGACAAGTGTACTCTTCGCTGGGTTAAAAACTGGCTGGATGGCCGTGCCCAGAGAGTTGTGATTAATGGGGTGAAATCCTCTTGGCAGCCGGTCACCGGTGGTGTCCCTCAGGGCTCAGTTTTGGGGCCAGTTTTGTTTAATATCTTTATCAATGATCTGGACGAGGGGATTGAGTGGTATTTAAGAAACATCTAGATGTGGCACTTCAGGGCATGCTCTAGTGACAGAGGTTGTAGGGGTTTTTTTTGTGTGTGTGTATGGTTGGACTCGATGATCTCAAAGGTCCTTTCCAACCATGAAGATTCTGTGATTCTATGATTCTAAGTGATCAGCATATATATATTTCAAGAGTGGCTAAGCAGGAGGCAGTCCCAGGCCAGAGCTGTGAGAGAAAGCAGCCACTCTTGAATGTCCCTTAACAACTTGAACTTGGTTCACAAAGTAGTGGAGATCGGATATAAACAAGAAACTAAAAATGAACTGTGAGGCTAACCGAAAGAACTATTTTCTTTAAAACACCACATAAATTATTAACTATGGAAGCTCATTCAGCTATTATATTCCTAGAAGTATGCTAACTGAATTGACTTCATTACTAATCTTCTTCCTTCTCTACTCCCACGATGCAACTTGGAAGATAACTGCAGTGTAATTAGTTACTAAAGAAATCTTACTGTATTATAAAGTTCATTAAAAATATAGCACAAACATAGCTGGTAATGTTTCAGTCTCTGTGCTACTATAGTGAAGTCACCTGGGGAGAGTGCGATGAAGTACACCAACACCTACCTGTTAGTTCTTTTTCCTTTTCTATTTTTTTGGTTGGACCTTTCTTCCAATGTTCTTTGGGTTTTTTTGTTTCCTCGTGCTGCTTCTGCTCAGCAAGTGATTTATTTAGTACCTGTGAGAGAACAGAATCTCCTTCTCCAACTAGAAACATGGTCTTGAACTTGTTATAGAGCATTGTAGATTTTTCCATGATAACTTGGCTAACTTTGAACTTCCGTATCTGAAAATGAAAAGGTAAAACAGTCAACTCCACTTATATATACACATATCTACTTAATCTCAGTAAGTGCTATATGAAATTCTTAACTTGTCGTATGTTAATGTTTAGACTTGAAGTGAAACATGCTCCAAAGTAGTAAATAAACTCGATGTCAATTAAAAAAAAAGTTTCCCTTTTGAAGTTACTTTAAATGAAGTTGCAAAACTCACCTTCTTTAGAGTCAAAATCATCTCTGTGTGTTTTTGAGCTTGTTGCATTGTGACCTGAAGGGAAGCAAGCTCATCAAGAGCCTCAATACACCTGTTCACATCCTGTATATAAACAAAAGTCTGATTTGAAAACTTTGTTTAAATGCTAACAATCTTTGGTAGCCCCATTAAGAGGGAAAAAAAATATAAAATTGAAGGAAATGTTGAGTTTTAGTTCCTGTTCTTGGGGAAAAGTAGCAAAAAAGCAAGTCAGACACTGCTTAGATCTCTCTCTAAAGAGATGAGATCTTCACTCATCAAATAATATATGAAGATACTAAAGTTGTAGAAACCACCTGGATACACACCAGAGAAAAAGAAGGATTTGGGACTACTCTCAGTAGAATATGATAGTTGTCACACTAACTCAGTGATAAATACAGTAAAGAAAGCATCTTTGCTCTAGCTCTACAACCAATCTTATAAAATCTTCTAATCCAGGCAAGAATAAGATTATATATCTGTGAGCTTTTATTTCAAGTATTTTTACATTTGAAGTGAATTTACTATCTGGAGTTCAGCTGGCAGAAAAATATTTAAACTGAACCATTTTTCTGAGGTGAAAATTTTTAAATTTAATATGAATTACTTTGAAAATTTTTATAGACTTAAGAGTTGGCTGTACTAGAAACAAATGTTTTACTCTTTAGCATGATAGCACAAACTCGTAGACTGAGTTGAAACTGCTCACTACTTCTCATGCTGCTAAGTGCAGAAGCCACTGCAGTGTTTGTTGTGAAAGACGACTTCGCTTAAACTAGTAGTTTCTCATTACACAAATAGCTTTCATGAAACAAAAGTGCTATATTAGAAGCCAAATCCCTTTCAACACTTTTCACATGATGGTACTCTGAGATGAGTAATCAAGAAAGAAATTCTCCAAACCAGGTCTTTCAAATTAAAGAATTCCTTTACTTCTCAAGATATATTGTTTAATAAATCATACTTCAAACCAGGCATTCAAAAAATATTTCCTACCTGAATTGTACACATACATCAATGAACAAAATATACTTACTAGATTATCAATTTTGAGCGAATTTTTAATTTCTGCATGTATCCTTTGAAGCCTGGAATCCATTGATGTTTCTAAAGATCAGAAATAGAAGTCATGAATATTTAATAATATCATGAGATGTTTTTGTGGAAACATTTCTACAAACCTGAACTTGAGATACAGAATGCAAAAAATTATGAGTAGGCAACTCATATTAAGTTTTCCTAAGGTGCATTAAGGAAGCAAATAATGTAGGTGTTTTGGTTTTTTTTAACTGGACACACAACAACAACATGAAATTACAACTGAATATTTTTTGCTGTAATATCCAACTGTTGCCCTCTAGAAGTTAACCCAGGTTAAAAGAAAGTTTCAATAAATAGTAAGAGCTGGGAAACTGTAGGAGCTTTATGATGAGAGGATACCTGAATATTGATGCTTTGGATTTCAGAAACTTGGACACAGTCATAGTCCAAATCCATCCAAATAAAGTAGTTCACGATGTATGTGCCCTAACAAGTAGTAAAGACAAACAAATAAGTTGATCTCTAACTCATAGGTGATAAAGATCTGTATTGGGTTTATGTGGCAAGGTTTTGGTAGCAGGGGGAGCTGCAGGGGTAACTTCTGTGAGAAAAGATCAGGGGCTGTGCCTGCGCTGGACAGAGACGATTCCAGATGGCTCTGCAATGGATCCACTGCTGGCCAAAGATGAGCCAATCAGCGAAGCTGGTGGGGCCTGTGTGAAAGCATATTTAAGAAAGGGTAAAAACCACTGCGCAGCAGAGTGTGAGAGAGAGGAGCAAGGGGAAAAAAAAAACAAAAAACAACCCACAGTGTGAGAAACAATCCTCCAAACACCAAGGTCAGGGAAGAAGGAGGGTGTGGTGGGTTAACCTTGGCTAGCTGCCAGGTGCCCAGCAAGCCACTCTGCCACTCCCCCTCAACAGGACAGGGGGGAAGAAATATGATGAAAAACTTGTGGGTCGAGATAAGGACAGGGAGATCACTGAGCAATTACTGTTGTAGGCAAAACAGACTCAACTTGGGGAAATTAATTTAATTTATTGCCAATCAAATCAGAGGAGGATAATGAGAAATAAGAACAAATCTAAAAAAAACCTTCCACCCACCCCTCCCTTCTTCCCAGGCTCAACTTCACTCCTGACTTCTCTACCTCCTCCCCCAAGCAGCGCAGGGGGATGGGGAATGGGGGTTGTGGTCAGTTCACAATGCTTTGTCTCTGATGCTCCTTCCTCCACATGCTGTTTCTCTACTCCAGTGTGAGGTCCCTCCCATGGGAGACAATCCTTCATGACCTTCTCCAATGTGGGTCCTTCCCACAAGCTGCAGTTCTTCAAGAACTGCCCCAGCATGGGTCCTTTCCATGGGATGCAGTCCTCCAGGAACAGACTGTTCCAGCATGGGTCCCCCATGGGGCCAAAGGTCCTGCCAGAAAACCTGCTCCAGTGTGGGTCCTTCCCACGGGCTGCAGTTCCTGCTAGGAGCCTGCTCCAGCATGAGCTCTCCACAGCGTCACAGCTTTCTTCAGGGCACATCCACTTGCTCCGGCGGCATGGGGTCCTCCTTGGTCTGCAGGGCGACAACCTGCTTCACCATGATCTTCACCACAGGCTGCAGGCTGGTGAAGGCTCTGCTCTGGCGCCTGGAGCACCTCCTCCACCTCCTTCTTCACTGACCTTGGTGTCTGCAGAGTTGTTTCGTTCACGTTTTTCTCATTCCTCTCTCTCACAGCTGCTGTGCAGTGTCTTTTTTACCCTTTCTTAAATATGGTTTTACAGAGGTGACACCATCATTGCTGATTGGCTCAGCTTTGGCCAGCGGCAGGTCTGTCTTGGAGCCAGCTGGAACTGGCTCTATCTATCTGACACAGGGGCAGCTCCTGATCTCTTCTCACAGAATCCACCCCTGCAACCCCCACCTTCTCCGCCACCAAAACCTTGACACATAAACCCAGTACAGAGGGGAAGGAGGTGCTTCAGGTGCCAGAGCAGAGATTCCCCTGTAGCCATGGAGAGCCAGAGCAAGTACCCACCCTGCAATCTGTGGAGAGGCCATGCTGTAGCAGGCTCCTGACAGGAACTGCAGCCAGTGGGGAGGACCCACGCTGGAGCAGGGAAATGTGTGAGGAGGAAGGATTAGCAGAGATGAACTGTTATCAACTGACCACGACTCCTCTTTCCCCATCTCTGCTGTGCTGCTAGGGGCAAGGTAGGGGGAGGGATAGAAGAGTTGTGAATGAAGGAGTGAAGTTGAGCCTGGGAAGAAGAGGGGGTGGGAGGAAGGTGTTTTAGTTTTTGTCTTTGTTTTTCACCATCCTACTCTATTTTTAATTGGCAATAACTTAAATTAATTTTCCCCAACTCAAGTCTGGTTTTCCCCCTGATGGTTATTGGTAAGTGATCTTCCTGTCCTTACCTTGACCTATGAGCTTTTCCATCTTATTTTCTCCCTGATCCTGTTGAGGAGGGAGAGTAAGAGAGCAGCTGGTTGGGGGTCTGGCAGCCAGCCAAGGTCAACCCATCACATTTATTTGGATTTTCTTTTGTATACAAGTGGTATACATACTAAGTAATATTGTAGGCAAACTGCTTATTTTGTTTGTCCCATCTGTCTTGGGCACATTTATATAAAAATCTCTCTTCCTGCCAACACTGGAAATGATTCCAGTTTAAATCACTATATTTCTACTATATAACAAAAGATAGGTGGAACATGAAGGCAGTGGTTTGAACTGCCCTTTAGACTGAGAAGGGTAGGGTTGGTTTGGAAGTCTCGTCTGGTGGTCAAGAACTCAGTAACTATCCCAAATCTAAGCCCCTTCCCTGGAAAAGGATACCATCTGACTATTTGCAAGGGGCCCCCTCTGATTATTCTGCTATGATGGAACAATTGTGAAGATAAAGAACTAAAGTGATTCAGTTCAAAGAAACAGAACCTTTGATTTCATATGCTGGTGAATGGAGAACATGTAAAAGGTTTAAAAACTAGGATGATAATAAGATGAGAATACTGAAGACTAGTTCTAACACGCTGCTGAAGGAAAGAATGTAGAAGGCCTAAAACAAGAATACACTGCTTCAAAGATCTGAAGAAAGTAATCACAGATCAAACATGTTTGACTGAGATCACAAAACTGCCTTAGCAGTAAGTCTAGATATGTGTTTCTTTTAAAAAAATTAAGATATTTAAAAAAATTGTGTATTTATATATTCTGTGCATGTATATACATATTAAGAATATTTAATATTCTTTAAACTAACCTCTCTTCTTCTCCATCTTCTTAACTTCTGATTTCTTACCTTCTTTATTTTGCCTATAAAAACATGAAAGCATTTTTACAATGCTGTTTTCTAAAGTCTTGAGGGGGTTTTATTATTATTATTGTTAAATGAGATGTTTTGAGACATTCAAACTGTGTGAAAATACAGAAGTCAAACTCTGGTTTCTTCAAAGACCAAAATAAATTAAATTAATTTATTTATTAAGATACTGCAGATAAGGAATCCTCCAGATTAGCAGACTGTTTCCCCTAGAAGTAGCAAATGAAAGTATTATTAAAATGTAAAAAATTAGATAAAACTGCATGTATGAAAAAGATTGACGGAGAGAGAATATTGTAAGAAGACACAAATTTAAAACTGACATTCAAGTTTATCTCAGGGAATTATGGGAAAAAAATTGATTATATGAGAAATAAAATAACTTCCACAGCAACTCTACTAAAAGAAGTACAGGAATAACTAAGCTATAAGAACATAACAATCTTTAAAGAAAACTCCTAAAATATTTTTATTAACAAAAAAAACCCCAAACAAACCCTATTTATCAAGTCTTCAGTCTTGTTTTATGATGGAATTTAAAAGCCTTATTTTAATTGGTATATTCCACCATTCTGTGAGTTTTTCCAAATGTCATAAAAATAAGCATCCATTAAATAAAAATCCTGCATGTGTATCAGTGTGGGAAAGCAACAGAAGATCAGCAAGGAGGATTGTAAATATGCTCAAGTGACTCGCACCTGGGGTAAAACACATATATCACACTAATTGTTATTCAGTCTCGGGTGATTCCAAGGAAAACAATTGCACTTAGAATCATAGAATCATAGAATCTTCATGGTTGGAAAGGACCTCTGAGATCATCGAGTCCAACCAAACAACCTACAATCTCTGCCACTAGAGCATGTCCCGAAGTGCCACATCTAGACGTTTCTTAAACACCTCTAGGGATGGTGACTCAACCACCTCCCTGGGCAGGCTGTTCCAGTGCCTGACCACTCTTTCAGTAAAGGAATTCTTCCTAATGTCTAATCTAAACCTCCCCTGCCGCAACTTCAGGCCATTTCCTCTGGTCCTGTCATTATTCACCTGGGAGAAGAGGCCAACACCCACCTCTCTCCAACCTCCTTTCAGGTAGCTGTAGAGGGCAATGAGGTCTCCCCTCAGCCTCCTCTTCTCCGAACTAAACATGCCCAGCTCCCTCAGCCTCTCCTCATATGACCTGGTCTCCAGACCCCTCACCAGCCTGGTAGCTCTCCTCTGGACACGCTCCAGCACCTCAATGTCCCTCTTGTACAGAGGGGCCCAGAACTGAACACAGTACTCGAGGAGAGGCCTCACCAGTGCCGAGTACAGAGGCACGATCACTTCCCTACTCCTGCTGGCCACGCTATTCCTGATACAAGCCAGAATGCTGTTGGCCTCCTTGGCCACCTGGGCACACTGCTGGCTCATGTTAAGCTGGCCGTCCACCAGCACCCCCAGGTCCTTTTCTGCTGGGCAGCTTTCCAGCAGCCACTCTTCCCCAAGCCTGTAGCGTTGCTTGGGGTTGTTGGGACCGAAATGCAGGACCCGGCACTTGGCCTTATTAAACCTCATACAGTTGGCCTTGGCCCATCGATCCAGCCTGTCCAGGTCCCTCTGTAGAGCCTTCCTACCCTCAAGCAGATCAACTCTCCCACCTAGTTTGGTGTCGTCTGCAAACTTACTGAGGGCGCGCTCAATCCCCTCGTCCAGATCATTGATAAAGATATTAAACAAAACCAGCCCCAAGATTGAGCCCTGATGGACACCATCGGTGACCGGCCGCCAAGAGGATTTCACCCCATTAATCACAACTCTCTGGGCATGGCCATCCACTTAGATAACATAAGTCTGTGATGGACTCAGGGACACCTTATCTAGCCATTTGAGAATCCTGGCCTGTTGTGGAAGAAGATCAAAGCACAGTGAGAAAGCTATGCCTGTTTGAACCTTATAAATACCAACAAGAACAGGGAGTCCGTGCCCTCTCTTGCTAACAAGGACTCTCGCTGCCAAGGACTCTTGCTAACAAGAACTCTCTCTTGCGTGGCAGTGCCCGCGGTCCCTGCTTGAGTGCCTCTGCCCGGGTGTTGCTTCAGAGATTTCCTGGTCTGCGAGGTATCGAGATTAAATTTGTTCTTTGCCTTTCATCTGTGGTGTGTGGTTGTTCCTGCATCCTGCCTGCATTGGCTCACACAATCAGTTTCCATAGTCCTTTCACATTTTATTCAGATACTGAATCAGACTTCCAAAAGTTTAAGATTATTATATAATTCTGCAGAATTTTGTAAAAGAAGGGGGAAAATTCTTAAATCAACCTTTAGCTGTAATCTCCTCTTAAAGTGCTAATTTGTTTTCTTTAAGTACTCCTGTAGTCAGTGCTCACAGATTGTTTTTGTCCAGTAGTATTCGTTGGGGGAAACTATACTGTCAGCAGTGTTCTCCCTGGTTGTAGAAGCATGAAAGAGTCTGAGAGACTTATGGTGTCCAGCATTCCTTTTGGCTACCTGGAAGCTAAAACTTTGTATATAAATCTGTGGGGCATGTTGACTATTGCAGTAGGGTAAACTTAAGCGATATGTTTTATCTCTTTTTTTAGATGAACAGAAATTTGATTTTGCTCCAGAGATAGTCTTGGAATTATTGGTTTCTGATTGGACAGCTTTAAAAAATGTCATTTGTGAGTTTTCAGCTAAAAAATGATAATTGCAAATGTTTGTTTGGTCTGGATGAGTGGAATACTAAAGTAGTACCTTTTATAAATAAGAGATTAGTGCAGGTTCCAAACCCAATTTATGCAACACAGCACTGTGCTTAAATTAATAAGTTGTTGAAAATGCAATATGACATTAATACAGTGTGGCATCTGACTTAAGTGAAATAGTAAATGAAGTGGTTGGACAGTAGAATATATTTCGCCAGTCACAGTATGACAGGTGTATAAAGTTGCCAAACTAAACTGTTCTGGTCAAATATCCATAAGAATGCTTGAACTTGTACATGTACATAAAATATGAAACCTATTTAAAAGTAAAGAAGACTCGGCTCTCGTGAGACCCCACCTGGAGTACTGTGTTCAGCTCTGAGGCCCCCAGCTCGAGGGATCAGGGACCAGCTCAGGGACCTGCTCGAGTGGATCCAGAGGAGGGCCACGAAGATGATCAGGGGGATGGAGCACCTCCCCTATGAAGACAGGCTGAGAGAGTTGGGGCTGTTCAGCCTGGAGAAGAGAAGGCTCCGGGGGGACCTTATAGCAGCCTTCCAGTACCTAAAGGGGGCCTACAGGAGGGATGGGGAGGGACTCTTTATCAGGGAGTGTAGTGATAGGACGCGGGGTAACGGTTTTAAACTGAAAGAGGGTAGATTTAGATTAGATATCAGGAAGAAATTCTTTACTGTGCGGGTGGTGAGGCACTGGAACAGGTTGCCCAGGGAAGCTGTGGATGCCTCTTCCCTGGAAGTGTTCAAGGCCAGGCTGGATGGGGCTTTGAGCGACCTAGTCTAGTGGAAGGTGTCCCTGCCCACGGCAGGGCAGTTGGAACTAGATGATCTTTAAGGTCCCTTCCAACTCAAACCATTCTATGATTGTATGATAACCAAAACAACACAAGACCATTTGTTGCAGAAATCAAAAAGCGTGTCAGATTTACATATATATTAAGAATTGCAGAAACGATAAAAACAATTTTGTGTCTTTGGGACATTGGAAAAGTTTAGGTTTGCCCCAAGGAAGAAGTGTGTTTAGGTTTCTAGAGAAAGAATAACTGACGAGGAAGAGACGAAATCACTTGTGGGGGGAGGGGGGGAGTAAATAAATCTAGATTCTTGTTAAAGGATAGAGAAAGGTTATAATTTTATTGTTACAGATGAAGGAGACCGTTTTCTTCTCCTAATTCCCAGAAATTTTGCCTTGTTCTCCCCCTTCTTCCTCCTTCCCAAGAACTGTGTGGATGGGAACATCTCGATCTCATGGTGGTGGCTTCTTTACCCACTTGTGGAATAGATCTTGAGAATGGGTCAGACTGATTTCTTCCTGCTGTCCCAACCCCCTAAGTTTCTGGCAGGATCTTCTATCCATCCTAATGCTTGGTTCATTTGTGATAATTTATCTTCTGACTGCAAACTGCTTGATATTACTCAACTGGCTTTGCAGAGACGGAGTAACATAAAGTGTAACTTCTTCCTTGTTCTGTCTGATAGTATAGCCTCTGGCTGCCAGACAGAGAAGGAAGTGTTTTCCAGGGAACCCTATGTATTCCACAACCTGAGCAACTTAATTCATGGCTGTAGAATTTTGATATAAATCTCAATCTCATGTATTCAAGACTTACTTAAAATTTAATACATGGCCCTGCTGGAACAAGAGAGTTAGCTCTCTCTTCAGGTATTCTCAGGATACTTCTAAACAGAACCCACCAACTCTGTCCTACTGTTAGGAAATCTAAGTCACTGAAAGACTGACATCACTTAATTTCTGGATTCAATTTTTCCCATCCTCCCACAATACTACATATTGATTTACAAGAGCTTTTTTATTCTCTACTTAAAAAGTTAAATAATGCTTAGGGGGAAAAAAAAAAGGCAGAGGGAGGGAGGACACAGAACATAGCGCAAACCAATTGGGAATTTTGTCAGGTTTTGTGCCTCCTCTTAGTTTCAAAGTACTACCACAATGTACAGACACTATGTATTAAAACACACTCACGGCTCAGATTCCATTTGCTCCTCTTGCTTACACTTTCTTTCTGCCAGTTCTCTCTCATGTTGGCCTTGTAACATGTTTCTTCGATGAGCTCCTTGAAAGTTTCTCCCTCCTTTTTTCTTCTGCTTTTATTTAGGGTTTTAGGGTGAGAAGAGAGGAGTCTTTAGATTGCTGAACGTCACAAACGTCAATAGTTAAACCTACCTGCTCTAGATGTCTACACATTATTGCTCTAGCCCATGAAACGCCCTGATGAGAGTTAGCATTCCTCTGTAACTAAATCCAAATATTTTATATGCAGATAAGAAGCTGAGTTTTATTAGCGCTTTCTCTCAGATATGGAGAAGAATATCCCAAGCACCAAAAGACCCAAAGCCATTCCCAAATAATCAGCTAGAGACAGCTTCCTATCTTTCACAGACCCCACAGATTCTCAACACTCAGGACAAAAAAATATACGCATTCAAGTAAGCATATTTAAAAAAAACCAAACCAACAAACTTTTGCTACAATAAAACATTTAAATCCATCTTTTAAAAAAATAAAGAATTATAATTTTTTTTTTCTTTGTAAATATCTGAAAGTTATTGAAAAGGTTATTTGACAGAAAGGAATTCTGCAACTTCTCATTTCCAAGACATGCATCTATATTAGCCAGACACAAGGCTCCGACACTTAATAGACAAAATTGAAGACCTAGTATTAGCTTTAAGAAATATTTTCAGTGAACTACTGTTCTTTACAATAAGTAAGTCAATAAAGAGTAATATACCTTATCACCTTCATGTTCTCCTTCATCCTCTTCAGAATCAGACACTGATGCTGAACCCACTTGGGAAGTATTTCTCCGTTTTGGTTCGGTCTCCCTCTTTGCTTCTCTTCTATCAAATTCCTTCCTCGATTTGTCTTCTTCCTTCTGATGCTCCTCATCTTTTTTCCCTTGTTTTTTGGACTTTTCTTCCAGTCCTTTTTTCTTTGTCTTCTCCTCTTCATGAACGCTAAAACACGGTAAATTATTTAAGCTTCATATTCATTTTCTATACCCAGTTTAAAAGAGAACCTAACTCTCAATTCAGGGAGATGTACTTTTTAGTTTTTGCTATCAAATACTCCACCTGCACAAAGTTGGCTCACTCTTAGATCTTTCATTTCATGGGATCATAGGATAATTCAGGTTGGAAGGGGCCTCTGGAAGTCTCTTGTTCAACCCCTTGCTGGGGATGGTTCAGGTGGTGTCCCTCGGGGCTTTCTCCAGTATGGCCTTGAAAACCTCCAAGGATGGAGACAGGACAACCTCTCTGGGCAACCTGCCCCACGGTTTGACTGTCCTCAGGGTGAAAAGGTATTTCCCCATATACGGTCTGATCCTCTCTTGTTTCAATTTATGCCCGTTGCCTCTCATCCTCCCACCACGCACCGTCACGACGAGCCTGGCTCCTTCTTCTTGATTAACTCCTTGTAGGTATTGGAAGGCTGTTGTTAGATCTCCCCCAAAGCCTTCTCTTCTCCAGGCTGAACAAGTCCATTTCCCTCAGCCCCTCCTCATAGGACATGTGTTCCAGCCCTCTGACCAGCTTGGTGGCCCTCTGCTGAACTCACTCCAGTTAGTCGGCATCTTTCTTGTATTGGGGGACCCAGGATTCTAGATGTGGTCTAACAAGTGCTGAATAGAGGGGGCTAATCACTTCTCTCAATCTACTGCTGTGGTGGGTTGACCTTGGCTGGCTACCAGATGCCCACCGAGCCGCTCTGTCGCTCCCCCTCCTCAGCAGGACAGGGGGAGAAAATAAGATGAAAAACACATGGGTCAAAAAAAAAAAAAAAGAAAAAGAACAAGATTTATTCTCTACTTCCCATCAGTAGGTGATGTCCAGCCACTTCCTGGGAAGCGTGCATAGCGATTGCTTCGGAAGACAAATGCCTTAATAACGAATGCCCCTCCTCCCCCTCCTTTCTCTTAGCTTTTATTGCTGAGCACGATGTCATATGGTATGGAATATCCCTTTGGTCAGTTTGGGTCAGCTGTTCCGACTATGTCTCAGCAATAGCCAAAACATTGGTGTGCTATCAACACCATCCTAGCTACAAATACAAAGCACAGCACTATGAGGGCTGCTATGGGGAAAGTTAGCTCCATCCCAGCCAGACCCAGTACAACTGCCTATGCTCCTGTTCGTACAGCCCAGGATACTGTTGGCCTCCTTTGCTGCCAGGGCACACTGTTGGCTCATGGTCAGCTTTCTGTCTACCGGGATCCCCAGGTCCTTTTCAGTGAGCTGCTCCGCAGTCAGTCCCCAGCCTGTACCGTTGCCAGGGGTTCTTCCTTCCCAGGGGCAGGATTTTGCATCTGTGCTGGTTGAATTTCATGAGGTTCCTGTCAGCCTGTTCCTCCCACCTGTCTAGTTCCCTCTGGATGGCAGTTCTGCCTTCAAGTGTATTCACTGCCCCTCCTCCCCCCCCCCCATCCAATTTGCTGTCATCTGCAAACTTGAAGAGGGTGCACTCTGTCGCCTCCTCCAGGTCACTGATAAAGATGTTAAGCAGGACAGGTCCCAGGATAGACCCCTGCAGTATTCTACTTGTTACCAGCCTCCAGGTAGAAAACAACCTATTAACCCCTATCCTCTGAGCCCAATCATCCAACCACTTTTTTAACCCATCTGGTTGTCCACCCATCCTGACTGCAACATCCAACTTATACTGAGTACTACAAGGAAAACGCTGGGCAGGAACTCAGTAAGTCATGACAGCTCATCAAATGCAACCATTTGGTTTACAATAAAGACAGGCATTTTGTATAAAAAGCCAACTCACATGTCGGTCTCTGAAGGCCAAGGTGGTTTCACCAATTTGGGTCTCCCTCTTGGTCTTGAAACCTTTACTTCAGTAGCTAATTATATAAAAAGAACAGGTTAGTCTACAGCCATCAGCCGTTCCTTATCTAAAAGGATTGTTTCTCATGTCAACGCATAGAAGCAACACTTGAGTCAAACTGAGTAGGGTAAATACTCTAAAAAGATTCAAATGTTGGAACTGTGTATCAAAGTTTAATCGAGATCCCTTTGGAAAATTAAAATCTCAACCAACACTTTGGTACTTTAAGACAGCAGTCTAAGAGGTTTAAATCATCTGTTCGCGTGCCTTTTCCACCCAGTGCACTCGGAATGGCCCTGCCTCATGTTACGCAGATAATAAATAAATAAAAAAAAAAGCCTGAAACAAGAGGATAATAAGTGGAATAATAAGACAATAAGTGGGAGGAAAAAAATTAAGTAATTTAGTGTGCAAGTCTAAACTTAGCCTATTTATTAGTAGTAGGCTTAAGAGCTTCATGGAGCTTCCATCCCTTTCCCTGAGAGTAAATCAGTGGCAAGAAATTCTACCACCACACTGAGGTATACAGCACAGTTCTACATTTTCTCAATTTCACCGTGTTTCTGTGTTAAAGCGAGCTAAATAGTTTATCCACCTTCTTGACCTTTATACCCTTCGAATTCTGTAAAATGAAAATACTTAGTATGCTGCCATTATGGATTGAAATTTATGGAATATGCTTATCTGCTATCCCCAGTGAACATTCTGTTAGGAAAAAACCTAACAGCCCAGTGTTTGAAGTGCTGCTGGTGTTAGTGTGGAGCACTGCTAAGCAAGAGATGCATGCATCATATTAATGTGAGAGAATGCTGCACAGTAGACATTTCCCATAGGGTGCCAAAGCATCTCTTATAGAGGTCCTTTCCTGCTCTTATAGACAATAGCTCGTATAAACACAATTCATTTGAAAGATCAATATAATCCCCCACACATCATTAAAATATTTAAAATGTTCATATAATAAATATAATGAAAGCAGGTGAAGTACTAAGGTAATACTTCATTTTCTCACATCTAGCCTTAAATAGTTTGCTGGGAACTAACTATGGTTGCGCTTTCTAAAAGTTATTTTCATAATGCCACCAGATACAGGTGAGTATAAAGTATTAAATTATCTGTTTCCCAGACTAAATGCTCATATAGCATATTTAAGTGCTCCAATAACTTTCCCCGTGTTAGCAGTAAACAAATTTAAAACGTTTCCTTCAAGAATACTTGCAAACTTGCCATAAGAATTACAATTAAATCATTGCTCCTTTCACAAACAAGTACTGCAGAAATATTAGCAAAATCTTTTAAATTACATGCTGCTTCTAATAGCTATATTTTCTTCTCAGTTGTCCATCGGTCTACAGAGATTTACTTTAAATGTCTTCAGCAAAATCTCTCCAACTCTTCACTTGTTTTTACTGTCCTCTACCTATAGACAGCCTTCTTCCTACCTCCATTTTTTTAAAACTTGTTTTATGGATATTCTAACACAACTTAAATACCAATTTTATACATCTTTGATAAATATAAACCTTTGTGAAGCCACAGTGAAACAGAGGTCTTATTGCATAATCTTTAAATTAGCAGAATCCTATGGAGGCTTTCCTAAAGGTGATACTTGCAAGGGAATACAATGATCCTTATTTCAGAGGACCCAGCATAACCATAAACATTTTAAGGCTCTTTATGGGCTAAATGCCTCAGGTTGCCACGTAGGATAGTTTAGATGTGTGTATATATATTCTTTTTAAAAATATATATCTATATAAAATAAAAATTGGAAGTTTACATATTAGGAAATATTCTGTAATAATCTGGAGATCTGGGGGCAATAAATCCTTTGACCATCTCTATTAAGTTATTTTGTATGGGGAAAAATAAATAAAATTCCTTTCTGTTTAAAGTTACCTGCTGGTCTTCCTCTTTTAGGGCTTACTTTTGGAGTCACAGCCACTGCAGCTGCTACCACTGCAGCTTCCGCAGCTTCAGCTTGTTTTTCAGCCTAATTTTAAAGAAAGCAATTCACAAATTAAAAACATAGACCCTCTCTCTGTAAAGCAGCTATTTCTTACTTGCTTCCTAAAATATTGCGTAAAATATATTTCTAAACCGCTAAAAAAAAAAGCAACAACAAACTAGTTTAGTAGAGTAAGGATGCATAAAAAGCCCAATAGTTTCTGGATAAAAATTCATAAAGAGTTTGGACAAAGCACTCTGTTTATAAGGGGGAAAGTAAACCTTAAATGATTGTTGCAATGGTCACTGCAAACAACCTGGGGCAATATGCTGCAATCATTCAGGTTTTATAACTCAGCAGAAAAAACCCCACTGCTAAAATCCAGAAGAAGGATGTGTAAAGTTTTCTAGCAAACCAACACATGAGTGCTGGTTGGAGCGGAAGGAAGCTACAAGCTTGAATGTGCACGCTGCTGATGACATGGTCCTGCAGTCAACACAAACTTCCTTTTCTTTTTCCAGCACAAAAAGAATATCGGATTCCATCTTCTACACTACCAATGTTTGGTACCGGTACCAGTGTCAGAACTACAGTAAAAAACTGTTTGGCTTACTATTCAGGAATGCCTGAATGGAATGGAATACAAATCAGATCCTGAATAACTGCAGTTCGCAGCTTGGCATGTTGACTTGAGCTCAATTGGTGGTGGTGGGGGTGGTACATGTGGGGGGACAGTCCTCTCAAGGAGAAAAGCTGGCATCACTAACTGCTTCGGTCTTACAAACTTCATCTACTGCTGAACGTGCATCAACACACTGAGATTCTAGCCTTATTCCAGGTCAATGAATTTTAAAATAAGACTTATGTCTAAAATTCTTTATACGGCTATTAATGTTGCTTTATTATTTTTCTAGAACATCAGGTGAAGAAAGTGAGCTTGAAAGTCCAAAGGAATCTCTTTGAAAAGAAATGATGCCACTGGAGGCTTTTTCTTTTTTTTTTAATACAAAAAAAAGTGATTAAATTTTGCATTTGAAATCTACGGGCAAAAAGTTTTAAAAATTTTATAAGCATAGTATTTTAATGTTAAATTTTGTGGAATAACAGCCCCTTTAATCTTCATTTGAAAAGTATTTAAATGGTTTTATCCAGTATTAATAAGCAATGCACATCTCAAAATCCCATTCAGAAAACAGGAGACAGAGTTGTAGCATGTTTTAATCTTACTCCTGTATGTTTGTCCAGTTAATAGCAGGAAAGAGTGTAAATAGTTTTTCAACTGCTGAATTGCTTCATTTGTATGAAACATACTCTCTTACAGTCATACTGACCTGTTAGTGTGTAGTTTTTCAACATGTGTCAGGATGGCTTTTTAATGTGCTTTGTATGAGTTGGAAACATTGTTTTTATAGCAGTTAATGTTAAAGTTTAATTTTGTTCTTGTAAAACATTGTACCAAGTGATGCTATGTACCAATTGTACCAATTTATGCTACGTGAATTCTCGTAGTATGCTTTTGGTATTATAGATGTCATACTAGGAAGAAATCTGGTGTTTTCACTGAACCTGTTGATGATGCACATTGGTTAGAAAACAGTCTCGAATGCTTTTTAAAAAAAAAATTAGAGTCTTTAAGAATCAACTTCTTTGTATGAGTTTAATGTTCAAATTGTATAAATTAAGGCATTCATAAAGGCCATAACTGTTGGAATGTCTAAATCAATGCTGTTAAGAACTTTTCCTTGGCATGAACTTGAGGGGTTCAGAACTTAGGTTTTAAACCAAAAACCTTGTAAAGATTTCCGAAGGCAAGAAAGGAAGGAGACAGAGAGGTGCTACACTTGTAAAATCAAAGCCTTCTGTGTTTATTACACTGCCCTCCTGCCTGCCCCGTCCCGTGTCCCTGTCCGTCGTCCCGTCCCGTCCCCCCCGTCCCCATCCCCGTCCCCCCCCCCCCCCCCCCCCCCCCCGGAGTAGGCTGGGAGTAGACAAGAGGTTGGGAAGAGACACAGCTGGGACACCTGACACAAATTGACCAAAGGAAAATTCCATGCCATATAATGTCATGCTCAGCAATAAAAACGTGGAGGGGGTGGGAGTCTTTCCAAGGTAGCCGTTGCTTGGGGCATCGTTCTGCCCATGGGAAATGGTGAGTGATTGCCTTTGCATCACGTGTTTTTTTTCATGGAATCATAGAATCATAGAATGGTTCGGGTTGAAAGGGACCTTAAAGGTCATCTAGTTCCAACCCCCCTGCCATGGTCAGGGACAGCTGTGTTAGGGATAATAGAGGATGGGCCGAGCGAGACACGACGGAAAATTACTAGTTGAACCAAACCCAGTCTATGTGTCGAGAAAAAGGAACTCAGTACTGTTGCTGCAAAAACTATGTGTGTATCCATGAGAACCTGATTTTCGAAGAAGAAGATAACAAGAAGGGAGTACAACAGTGTAGTCAGGTATCAGACAGCCGCTGTTAGCAAAGCTGTACTTTTCCACTCGATCCGGTGCAGGATATAAGGGGGGCTGTCTCGGGCCGGGGAGGGAGAGAGAGACATGAGCGTACTTTGAAGATACAGGGGACGCCCTGAACAAGCACTGTGCCTGCCTTCCCTCTGCCGTACTGATGTAGCTCCTCGTTATCCTGCTGCTCAGCGGTGCTACTACGATCTATGGGGTGGTAAGACTCTCTTAAGTAACTTTTGGAACATTTGGGAACTGCTTAGCAAGGGCCGTGCCTACCTCCCTCTGCTGTACCGATGTAGCTCCTCGTTGTCCTGCTGCTCAGAGATACTACTACGATCTATGGGGTGGTAAGACTCTCTGAAGTAAGTTTTGGGACATTTGGGAACTGCTTTGCAAGGCTTCACAATAAAGCAGAGTTAACCTTTTTTTCCCTTTGTGTGGGCTCTGGTTTGTACGTTGGAATCTTTAAAAAAGAACCGGTTACAACACCTCCCACTAGACCAGGCTGCTCAAAGCCTCATCCAGCCTGGCCTTGAACACTTCCAGGGATGGGGCATCCACAACTTCCCTGGGCAACCTCTTCCAGTGCCTCACCACACTCACAGTAAAGAATTTCTTCCTAATATCTAATCTAAATCTCCCCTCTTTCAATTTAAAACCATTACCCCTCGTCCTATCACTACACTCTGTTATGGTTTGAGAAAATCCATAACAATTTATTGTCGTTTAGACAATTATTCTATCACACGATGACCCCTCCCCACCCGGAAAGGGGAATCGGGGAAAGCAAGGAAACACGAGGGTTGAAATATAAATAGATTTAATAGGATAAGACTAAATAATTAACAATAATACTAAAGAACCAGTATTAATCCCGATACTAATATAAGATATACAAGAATTATACTCAGCCAATTACATCAGTAAGAAGCTGTGCACTCCCAGCAGTGGCCAGTAAATGTCGGACACTGCGAGCACAACGGCTTCGGGAGGAAGGGAAGGGCTCAGGGGTCCGGCACCAGGGCAGGGAGTTTCTCTGGACTGCCGCCATCAAAGGAGAGAGAGAGAGACTACGCAGCAAACTTTCTAATTTATATCAAATGTGACGTTCATGGTATGAAATAATTCTGTTGGCCAGCCTGGGTCAAATGCCCAGGCCTCGCTCCTCCTCATCCCTGCACCTGGCAAGGCTTGAAAACGCTGAGACCTTGAATCCCACATACCCTAGCTGGCTATAAAGTAAATATTTTGACAAATTCAGACACTAGAGTCTTCCAAAAGTGCCGTTGTCCCCAGCATTAGAAGAGAAATTAGTCCCGTGTCGCTCAACCCAGGACACACTCCCTGATAAAGAGTCCCTCCCCATCTTTCAGTAGGCCCCCTTCCTTCATCTATTAAACTGTTTTTATCTCGACCAACAAGTTTTTTCTCAGTTTTGCTCTTCCAATTCTCTTCCCCATCTCTCAGAGGGGAGGGGGAGGGAGTGAGCAGCTGGTGGGTGCTTTGCTGCTGGCTGGGATCAAACCACCACATGCCTACAAGGGCATGATGAAAAATGCACCACACTGATGTAAGGATGTGCCTTTGCGTGCTGGCCTCTTTTAGAATGGAGTTGTAAAGGCCAGCTGCGGGTGTGAGAAGCAGAGAGCTGAGCAGCCGCTCTACAGCGCAGTAATGGCTTACTTAGCTGCAGTTGCCCCCTTAGACCAAACTAGGCAATGGAAAAGGAAGGGAACAGAATGACTAATGCCAACGTGGGGGGGGTGGGGCGGTGTGTGACAGTGTCGGGGGTCATGGTGGCCCATCCACCTCTGGGGGTACATTGGAAGAAGAGGAAGCATCGAAGAATCACAGAATCACAGAATTGTGGGGGTTGGAAGGGACCTCTGGAGATCATCTAGTCCAACCCCCCCTGCCAGAGCAGGGTCGTCTTAGAGCAGATTGCACAGGAACGTGTCCAGGCGGGTTTTGAATGTCTCCAGAGAAGGAGACTCCACCACCTCTCTGGGCAGCCTCTTCCAGTGCTCTGCCACCCTCAAAGGAAAGAAGTTCCTCCTCACGTTGAGATGGAGCTTCCTATGTTTGAGTTTGTGCCCGTTACCTCTTGTCCTGTCACTGGGCGCCACTGAAAAGAGCCTGGCCCCACCCTCCTGACACCCACCCTTTAAGTATCTATAAGCGTTGATAAGATCCCCCCTCAGTCGTCTTTTTTGCAGACTGAAAAGACCCAAGTCCCTCAGCCTTTCTTCATAAGAGAGGTGTTCCAGTCCCCTGATCATCTTTGTAGCCCTTTGCTGTACCCTCTCCAGCAGTTTCCTGTCCTTCTTGAACCGGGGAGCCCAGAACTGGACACAGTACTCCAGATGCGGCCTCACCAGGGCAGAGTAGAGGGGGAGGATGACCTCCCTCGATCTGCTGGCCACACTCTTCTTGATGCACCACTCTTCTTGATGCACCCCAGGATGCCCTTGGCCTTCTTGGCCACAAGGGCACATTGCTGGCTCATGGTCATCCTGTTGTCCACCAGGACTCCCAGGTCTCTTTCCACAGAGCTGCTCTCCAGCTGGTCAGCCCCTAACCTGTACCGATGCATGGGGTTATTCCTCCCCAGGTGCAGGACCCTACACTTGCCCTTGTTGAATTTCATAAGGTTTTTATCAGTCTTTAGTTCTTCTTTATCAGCCTTTCAGTTCCTCTTCAAGGATACAGTCATTAGTAAGGCGTGCATTGCTAAAGTAGCCACGCTTACTTATTACAAAGTAGAATATCCCTTTTTCTGCTGTACATCACGGGGGCCCCCCTCGGTTAGCCAGTACCATGGCTGGGACGATCTTAGGAACCGATCCCTTGGCCCTGCTGGGGGAAGTAGGTGATGCAGTCCATCTGTGAAGTTTCTGCCTCCTCCCCTGTGAAGGTGCGGTTGGCTGCCATGTGAGAACAAGGGGGCCCGGTGCCACCTGCTGATGGACTGAAGGAGCAAATGCCCCAGAGTGACCCACGGAGCTCTGTGGGCATGGCTGTAAGAGCAAGGGAAGGACATGGCCCAGTGGCATTGCAGAAGCACCAGGGAGTTTGCCGCCCAGGTACATGAACTCCAACAGCAACAAAGGACATCCGCCAAGCCACATCAGGCTGAGAATGGCCTCATGCCATTAGCCCCACCAGCGGAAGACTCCTCCTAAACCTTTCTCCTGGAAGAACTGGCTCTGATAAACCTCCCATAGGGAAGCCCTGGCCCTGGCCAGGTTGGGAAAAGGGATGATGAAGATGTTACAGAGGATAACAGGATTTACTGTCCACCCCAGCCTCCCCCTTTCCCTGAGCTTTTATTGCTGAGCACTGTATTGGATTTGCATGGCAAGGTTTTGGTAGCGGGGTGGCTTCTGTGAGAAGCTGCTAGAAGCTTCCCCCATGTCTGATAGAGCCAATGCCAGACAGCTCCAAGACGGACCCACTGCTGGCCAAGGCCGAGCCAGTCAGCGACGGTAATAGCGCCTGTGTGATAACATATTTAAGAAGGGGGCGAAAAAACTGCAGGGGAAGAGAGGAGTGAGAATATGTGAGAGCAACAACTCTGCAGACACCAAGGTCAGAGAAGGAGGAGGGGGAGGAGGTGCTCGAGCAGAGATTCCCATGCAGCCCGTGGTGAAGACATGGTGAGGCAGGCTGTCCCCCTGCAGCCCATGGAGGTTAAGGGTGGAGCAGATATCCACCCACAGCCCGTGGAGCACCCCACGCCAGAGCGGGTGGATGCCCAAAGGAGGCTGTGACCTGGTGGGAAGCCCGCGCTGGAGCAGGCTCCTGGCAGGACTTGTGGACCCATAGGGGACCCACGCTGGAACAGTCTGTTCCTGAAGGACTGCACCCCATGGAAAGAACCCACGCTGGAGCAGTTCGTGAAGAACTGAAGCCCGTGGGAAGGACTCACATTGGAGAAGTTCATGGAGAACTGTCTCTCGTGGAAGGGACCCCACACTGGAGCAGGGGAAGAGTGTGAGGACTCCTTCCCCCGAGGAGGAAGGAGCAGCAGAAACAACGTGTGATGAACTGACCACAACCCCCATTCCCCGTCCCCCTGCGCCGCTCGGGGGAAGGAGGTAGAGAAATCAGGAGTGAAGTTGAGCCTGGGAAGAAGGGAGGGGTGGGAGGAAGGTGTTTTAAGATTTAGGTTTTATTTCTCATTATCCTCCTCTGATTTGATTGGTAATAAATTAAATTAATTTTCCCCAAGTCCAGACTTGTTTTGCCCATGATGGCAATTGCTGAATGATCTCTCCCTGTCCTTATCTCAACCCACGAGCCTTTCGTTATATTTTCTCTCCCCTGTCCAGTTGAGGAGGGGGAGTGATAGAGTAGCTTTGGTGGGTATCTGGCGTTCAGCCAGGGTCAACCCACCACAAGCACGACATCATATGGTATGGAATATCCCTTTGGTCAGTTGGGGGTCAGCTGTCCTGGATGTGTCCCCTCCCAACCTCTTGCCCATCCTCCAGCCTATTGGCCTTTGGGGGGGGCGGGGGCAGGGTTTGGAGAGACAGCCTTGATGCTGTCCAAGCACTGTTCAGCAATAGCCAAAACATTAGTGTGTTATTGTGGGAAAGTAACGGAAGATCAGCAAGGAGGATTGTAAACACGCTCAAGTGACTCGCACATGGGGTGTTGGAAAACACATATATCGCACTAATCGTTGTTTAGTCTTATGTGCTCAACAAGTTAGACAACATAGGCCTGTGATGGACTCAGAGGCACCTTATCAAACATGCCTGAGATTCCTGCCCTGCTGTCGGAGAAGATCAAAGCACAGTGAAAAACTACGCCTGCTTGAATCCCTGAAATACAGGCGAGAACAGCAGGTTCGGGCACTCTCTCACTCTCTCTCTCGCTAACAAGGACTCACTCGCTATCAAGGACTCTCTTGCCCCATGGTGCCTGCGTCCCCCGCTTGCGTGCCTCTGCCTGGGTGCTGCTTCGGAGATTCCCCGGTCTGCGAGGTATCGAGATTAAATTTGTTCTTTGCCTTTCATCCGTGGTTTTGTGGTTGTTCCTGTGTCCTGCCCGTGTCAGCTCACACAGTTATCAACATCGGTTTAGCCACAGATGCAAAGCACAGCACCATACGGGGTGATACGAAGAAAGTCAACTCCATCCCAGCCAGACCCAGTGCACTGGCACTCCGGGCTCAAAGTCTGTAGGACCATCCCTAGATCCAGAGATCTATGGCCCCTTCAACTACTGATGCTAGGACCCTCACTTGCTCCAGTAGCTGACACCACAGGCCGGGGGTGCCCACACCCTTGGTCTGATTCCAGTACATAGCACTAAATCCAGTCACAGAGGTCTCACCAGTAGCTGGCACTTAGCCCTTGCAGCACACATACACAGGGGATAGGGAGTGAGATTACACAGAGAGAGAGTTAAGATTTAATAAGAAGATAGGGCAGACTGTGGTGATCAGGAGCAGGGCTCAGCCAGACAAGCATACTGACCAGCCCCATTTTACATGCGACTGGCCCCTTTTATACCCTTTTCTGTCTACCCCCCTCTTTGTTCCTCCCTGCTCCCCCTTCCCCTGGACGACCCCCTCCTGGACCCACAGGTTTGCATCTTTATCAGTTGCAAAGTCCTGGGTTTGCCTGCAGTTCCTTGATAGCCCATCAATTAGTGTGAGTGACCAGGTTTGTTTCTGGTTATTGTCTTTGTTAATGCTAATTGGTTAGATTTTATGAAGGTGTATTTGTCTCCCTCCCTTTCCTGAAAAAATAAACATTCTCACACCCCGCATACCCTTACCAATTAGAGTGACTAACCAGAACCTCCCTTATCATGTGTTGGTCAGGTTTGTCTCTGTATATTCTTGTTTATGGCTCCTTTGACCAGATACCTGTAAAGGAGCAGACACTCTCCTTCCACATACCCTTGCGCAAATGATGCCTGAAGCAGTCTTGTAAGAGTTTCACCCGTCTATCAAAATATTTAGGCTATTTGAAATATTCAGAGATAGTATTCTTATGACCAAGTATCAAGTTTAAGGGTAAAATTTATTACTGTGTGTATGTTTTCTGAGTCTATCTTATTGTTGTTGACTGAAGAGAAGGGCTCTTGCAAAAAGTGAAAATAAGGAGAGAAAGTGAGAATAAAAAATTTAGTGAAATTAAAAATCCTAACTTTTCTATCTTGTGAAAAGCTGTTAAACAGTATGTAGAATATCCTCTTAAATGTTACCTTCCACCTTTTGAGGAAGCCTGTACTTTCACCTTTTCTCTAACAGTCATACTACGGTCTGTGGCATTAGAAGGAGTATCAGCTTTTGCCATCTGCGTGCCACTTAATTGAACATGTATCACAACAGTGTAGTTCAGGCACTACTGGGCAGTGTAACATAAAGGAATTTGTCATTTGAGAAGAAAAGGCTTTTATACTCTTAACAGCATATCATCCAGATTAATTGTTAGCTCTTATTAGTAAAGCAGAACAATGTTGAAAGCTTCCCAATTGTCTTTACTAAAACTCCTTTCCAATAACTTAAGACAGTTTTTAAAAAAGCGTATAAGAAAAGAATGCCCGAAGCACAAGGAAGTGATGCTGCCTGGCAAGAGACCATTGACATGGCTAACGTGTTTTTTTCTCAATTCCCCTGACACTGGAGTGTAAATGACAGTTTGCTTCCCCACAGAGCAGCACAGGGGGGATGGGGAATGGGAGGTTCATTAACAGTTCCTCTCTGCCACTCCTTCCTCCTCACACTTTTCCCCTGCTCCAGCATGGGCTGCAGACCTTCAGGAAAAAAATCTGCTCCAACATGGATTCTCCATGGGCCACAGTTCCTGCCAGGAGAACCTGATCCTGCATGGGCTCTCCACAGGCCAAGTTCCTTCAGGAAATATCCACCTGCTCTGGTGTGGTCCTCTCCATGTGCTGCAGGGATATACCTGCTCCACTGCGATCTCTCCCACGGGTTGCAGGGGAATATCTTCTCTGGTGCCCGGAGCGCCTCCTCCCCCTCTTTCTTCACTGACCTTGGTATTGGCAGTGTTGTTTCTCACACCTTTTTTTCCTCGCTACTCTCACACTGGCTCAGCTTTGGCCTGCAGTGGGTCTGTTGCCAAGCTGGCTGTAACCGGCTGTGTCCGGCACAGGACAGCCCCTTGCCTCTTCTCACAGAGACCACCCCTGCAGCCCCCCCCACTACCAAAACCTTGCCATGTAAACCCAATACACCCCACCATCCGTCATGGACTTATACAAAAGGTTTTGAAAGAGGGCAATGCCCCAGATCACTCACAGTACATTGATGACATCATAGTATAGGGAAACACCACCCAAGAGGTGTATAGCAAAGGCAAACAGATCACTGCAATTTTACTATATGCAGGATTTGTGATCAAGAGGAATAAGGACCTGCACCAAGAAATACATTTTCTGGGTGTCAAATGGCAAGATGGGTGCCGTCTCGTTCCTATTGGCATGATTGACAAGATTGTGGCAACGGCACCACCAACCAACAAAAAGGAAACACAAATGTTTCTTGGAATGGTAGTGTTTTGGCAAATGCACATCTGCAGATACAGTCAGCTTGTGAACCCACTGTACCAAGTCATCAGAAAAGAGAACGCATTTGAGTGGGGAACCAAGCAACAACAAGCCTTTGATCAGGTAAAACAAGAAGCAGCACATGCGGTTGCCCCGGGGCCCATCAAGAACCTGTCCAAATGTCCAAAACGTACTATACACATCAGCAGGGGACAAAACAAGCCAGTGGAGTTTATGGCAGGAAGCACTAGGAGAGACCAGAGGAAGACCCCTTGGATTCTGGAGCCGAGGCTACCAAGCTGCTGACAAAAACTATATCCCAACGGAAAAAGAAATATTAGCCACCTATGAGGGAATGTGGGCAGCATCTGAAGCGGTGGGGACGGAATCACAACTGCTGCTGGCACCTCGGCTACCAGTATTTCACTGCATGCTGAAAGGAGAAATGCCCTCGGCTCAACATGTGCTACCTGGAGTAAACGGACAGCCCTGATTACCCAGTGGGCTCAGAGATGTCCGGGCCTGATAGAAGAGTTGATGGAATGGCCTGAAAAATTGTGATTTTGGCATCTCGCCCAGGGTATTACCAACATGCTCGAGTAGCCTCAGGATATGACAAGCTATCTGAAGAAGAGCGCCAATATGGCCTGTTCACTGGCAGCTCTTGACAAATTAGAGAAGATAGAAACCTGCCGTTTGGAATCCTGTCCAATGGGTGATAAAAACAGATGAAGGTGAAGGACAATTGAGTCAGTTTGCTGAAGTCCAAGCCATAAGAATGGTCATCTGTCGTGGTTTAACCCCAGCCAGCAACTAAGCTCCACATGGCCACTCGCTCACCCCCCCCCCCCGTGGGATAAGGGAGAGAATCAGAAGACTAAAAGTGGAACAATTTGTGGGTTGGGATAAGAACAGTTTAATAATTGAATTAAAATAAAATAAAATAAAATAAAATAAAATAAAATAAAAATCATAAATTGTGATGAACAGGAAAATAACAAAAAGAGAGATAAATAAAACCCAAGGAAGACAAGTGATGCAAATGAAAAATAATTGCTCACCACCAACTGGCCGATGCCCAGCCTGTTCCCGAGCAGCGGCAGCCACCCCCCAGTCAACTCCTCCCAGTTTATATGATGAGCATGATGTTATGGGGTATGGAATATACCTTTGGCCAGTTTGGGTCAGCTGTCCTGGCTGTGCCCCCTCCCAGCTTCTTGTGCACCCCCAGCCTTTTTGCTGGCAGAGCATGAGAAGCTGAAAAGTCCTTGACTTAGTGCAAGCACTGCTTAGCAACAACTAAAACATCAATGTGTTATCAATATTATTCTCATACTAAATCCAAAACACAGCACTATGGCAGCTGCTAAGAAGAAAATTAACTCTATCCCAGCCGAAACCAGGACAATATCCACCCCTTATTCTATACCACCTACGTCATGCCCAGGTCCCACACTTTCCAATCCATTCCAATTAATCACCACCACTTTTCCTGTCTTTTGATATATACACACAGATATCAGTCCCTTAGTCTATGGGCCATCCCTCTAAAATGTCCGTTGAGTTCATTTAGCCCATGACTTTTGGCTCCATCTGTCATAAGTCCTTCAGGGCAGGAGAGATGGTGTGTGGTGTTGAACTGTTGCATGCTGAAGCCAGTTCTGGTTCCATTATCGCTGTGCTTGTCCGGTTCTATCATCGCTGCACTTTGCTCGATTTCATCAAAGTTCATTCTCCATTAATCTGGGTGATTCTTACTGTAGCACCATTGATATGGCAAATGCAGTAGTGATGACATACAGTATTATATAGCAATTAACATCATACAATTCAATCGGCTAGTCTCACCCAAAATCAAATCCCCTTGACTGCACATCAGGCTTCCCCATCCTTCCGCATCACCCAGTGCACCCAGGTCCTTGAGCAAAAGCAATCCCCCGGATGGGTTTGCCTTTGCCCGAGGCAGGAATAACCCAGACTCTCTTCCCTAACATATTTTTATGTCCACTACAGGGACTTTATCCCCTTCTACGGTACGTGGAAGTTTTGATTGGGCAGCCCCAGCTCGATTGGTAGATCCCCTGGTGTTAACTAGCTAGGTAGCCTTTGCCAAATGCGCACCCCAATGTTTGAAGGTCCCAGCACCCATTGCCCTCAGTGTAGTCTTTAACAGTCCATGGTGTCGTTTGATTTTCCCGGAGGCTGGTGCATGATAGGGGATGTGATATACCCGCTCAGTGCCATGCTCTTTGGCCCAGGTGTCTATGAGGCTGTTTCGGAAATGAGTCCCGTTGTCCGACTCAGTCCTCTCTGGGGTGCCATGTCGCCACAGGACTTGCTTTTCGAGGCCCAGGATAGTGTTTTGGGCGGTGGCATGGGGCACGGGATATGTTTCCAGCCATCCGGTGGTTGCTTCCACCATTGTGAGCGCATGGCGCTTGCCTTGACGGGTTTGTGGCAGTGAGATATAATCAATCTGCCAGGCCCCCCCATATTTATATTTCAGCCATCGCCCTCCATACCAAAGAGGCTTTAACCGCTTGGCTTGTTTGATTGCAGCGCATGTCTCACATTCATGGATGACCTTGTAACCGGTTCTTTTTTAAAGATTCCGACGAACAAACTGGAGCCCACACAAAGGAAAAAAAAGGTTAACTCTGCTTTATTGTGAAGCCTTGCTACAGGAAAAAAAAAAGCAGTGAATTCAGCTTTATTGCGAAGCCTTGCTAAGCAGTTCCCAAATGTCCCAAAAGTTACTCAAGAGTCTTACCAACCTCATAGACCGTAGTAGCATCGCTGAGCAGCAGGATAACGAGGAGACGCATCGTTACCGCAGAGGAAGGCAAGGCACAGCACGGTCAGGGCGTCCCCTGTATCTTCAAAGTGCGCTCATGTCTCTCTCTCCCTCCCCGGCCCGAGACAGCCCCCCTTATATCCTGCACCGGATTGAGTGGAAAAGAACAGGCTAGAGTCGCTGCACGCGTGGCCAGCGCATGCAGCGAGCCTCACCAGACTCATGATCCAGCTTTGCTAACAGCGGCTGTCTGATACCTGACTACACTGCTGTACTCCCTTCTTGTTATCTTCTTCTTCGAAGGTCAGGTTCTCACGGATACACACATAGTTTTTGCAGCAACAGTACTGAGGTCCTTTTTCTCAGCACGTATACTGGGTTTGGTTCAACTAGTAATTTTCCGTCGTGTCTCGCTCGGACCATCCTCTGTTATCCCTAACACAGACCTGTGCAATAGTGTCCATGGTCAAGTCCACCCCTCGGTCACGAGCCCATCTATATGTCGCATCTCTTCCTTGATGGCCTGAGGAGTCGTGGGCCCACCGAGCGATGAATGGTTCACCCTTATGTTGCCAGTCCAGATCCACCTGACCCACTTCAATCCTAGCAGCCCGATCCACCTGCTGGTTGTTCTGATGTTCCTCCGTGGCCCGATTCTTGGGTACGCGGGCATCTACGTGGCGTACTTTTACAACCAAGTTTTCTACCTGGGCAGCAATACCTTGCCACAACGGAGCAGCCCAGATGGGTTTGCCTCTGCGCTGCCAGTTGCCCTGCTTCCATTGCTGTAACCATCCACACAGAGCATTTGCCACCATCCATGAGTCAGTATTAGAGAGAGAGAGCACTGGCCACTTTTCTCGGTCAGCAATGTCTGAAGGCAGCTGGATGGCCTTCACTTCTGCGAATTGGCTCCATTCACCTTCTCCTTCAGCAGTTTCTATGACTTGTCGTATAGGACTCCCATACAGCAGCCTTCCACCTCCGATGCTTTCCCACAATGCGACAGGACCTATCAGTGAACAGGGCATATTTCTCCTCATTTTCTGGCAGTTTATTATACGGTGGGGCCTCTTCAGCATGTGTCACCTCCTCCTCTGGTGATATTCCAAAATCTTTGCCTTCTGGCCAGTCCATGATCACTTCCAAGATTCCTGGGCGACTGGGAATTTCAAGCTATTCGAGCCCGCTGTGCGATCAGTGCAATCCACTTACTCCACGTAGCATCAGTTGCATAATGTGTAGAGGGGACTCTTCCTTTGAACATCCAGCCCAGCACCGGCAGTTGGGGTGCTAAGAGGAGCTGTGCTTCTGTACCAACCGCTTCCGAAGCAGCTCAAACCCCTTCATATGTTGCCAATATCTCTTTTTCTGTTGGAGCATAACGGGCCGTGGATCCTCTGTATCCCTGACTACAAAACCCTAGTCTCTCCTGGTGCTTTCTGCCAGAGGCTCCAGGTAGGGCCATTCTCCCTGGCTGTGCTGCAGAGCACATTTTTAACATCTTGTCCTCTCCGGACTGGCCCAAGGGCTACTGTGTGTCCTGGTTCCGGTGGGGATAGGGTTAATTCTCCCCAGGCTCTGGCAGGGACACAGGTATTCCATCCCATGTGAGCCATGCCCAGGCTGTAGCCGGGAGCTGCCGGGGGAGGGGGCAGGAAGTCACTGCTTGGGAGCGGGCTGGGGCGTCCCGGGTCCAGTCGGTGAGCAGTGGTACCGTAAGCGTGTATATTCCTCTGTCCATGTTACTGTTGTTGTTTGCTTGTTCCCTTTGCTGTTCTGTTAAACTGCCTTTGTCTCAACCCACGAGTTTTGCCTTTTTCTTCCGATTCTTCCCCGTGTGGGGGGGAGCTCGAGAGAGCGGCACGTGGTTCTTTGTTGCTGTCTGAGGCCAAACCACGACACTGCGTGAACTATTTCCTGTTTAATTTGTTCAAAGGCTTGTCATTGCTCAGGGCCCCATTTGAAACGGTTCTTGATAGAGAGGGCTTACAATCGGACTGTAATTTGGAATATGCATTCTCCAAAAACACACAACGCCTAAGAAAGCTTGTATTTCCTTCTTGCTAGTCGATAGAGACATAGCTGCTATTTTGTTGATCACATCCATTGGCATCTGACAGCGTCCATCTTGCCATTTCATTCCTAAAAACTGGATCTCCTGCGCAGGTCCCTTGACCTTACTTTGTTTTATGGCACAACCGGCTTTCAGAAGGATTCGGACTATTTTACTCCCTTTCTCAAAAACTTCTTCTGCTGTGTTGCCCCATATGATGATGTCATCAATGTATTGCAGATGTTCCAGAGCTTCACCCTTTTCCAGTGAAGTCTGGATCAGTCCATGGCAAATGGTGGGGCTGTGTTTCCACCCCTGGGGCAGTCGATTCCAGGTGTACTGGATGCCCCTCCACGGGAAAGCAAACTGTGGCCTGCACTCTGCCGCCAAAGGGATTGAGAAGAATGCATTAGCGATATCGATTATGGCATACCACTTGGCTGCCTTGGACTCCAGTTTGTATTGAAGTTCTAGCATGTCTGGCACGGCAGCACTCAGCGGAGGCGTGACTTCATTCAGGCCGCAATATTCTACCGTTAGTCTCCAGTCTCCATGAGATTTTCGCAAGGTGAGCGAGTCTTGCTGATCACTCCTTGGCTCTCCAGTCGACGAATCAGCTTATGGATGGGAATCAAGGAGTCCCGATTTGTGCGATATTGTCATCAATGCACCGTTGTGGTAGCGATCGGCACCCATTGTTATTCGACTCTCAGCAGCCCCGCAATAGAAGGGTCCTCCAGGAGACCGGGCAAGGTAGAAAACTGTTTTAATTTCCTCCATCTCCACAGTGGTTATACCAAAAGCCCACCGGTACCCTCTTGGGTCCTTGAAATACCCTCTCCTGATATAGTCAAGATTTCTTCTTGTGTATAGGGGTGACCGATACTGGCACGGGTTGGTTCTCTGGTTCAGCTGCAGTGTCTGTCGTGGGGGTTGGAGTAGCCACAGTGCCTGTTGCTTTGTCATCAGATCCAGAGACCTTCTCTTCCCCTTGAGGCTACCGAATAGTGTTGAACAGGGCTCGGTAGGCATGGGCCAGGCCCCAGCACATTGCAGTGATTTGTGTCTCCCTGGAATTGCCAGGGTGACAGCATACTCCTTCCAAATATACCATCAATGTAGCATTAGAGAGGAAATAGCCTAGGTTATACCTGTATACTGACTCCCGGATGGTGGTCAACGCCCTCTGGGGCTGGTTCACACAGAGGAAACAGAGGAAGTGGCAGAGACAAGGAAAACCTATTTGGATGGCTAACTCAAGGGAAAACATCACACAGGATTTGGAAAAACTTAATGTACCAGCGTGACACGTTGATGCATGTACTGGGTCTGGCTGGGATGGAGTTAATTTTCTTCATAGCAGCCCCTATGGTGCTGTGCTTTACATTCGTGACCAAAACAGTGCTGATTGATAACACACCGATGTTTTAGCTATTGCTGAACAGTGCTTACACGGTGTCAAGGTCTTCTCTGTTTCTCACTCTGCCCCCCCTCCCCCGGAGTAGGCTGGGGGTGGGCAAGAGGCTGGGAGGGGACACAGACGGGACAGCTGACCTGAATTGACCAGAGTTATTCCATACCATATAACGACGTGCTCAGCAATAAAAGGCTGGGGGGGGGAGGTGGAGGGAGTCTTTCCAAAGTAGCTGTTGCTTGGGAACTGGCTGGGCATTGGTCTGCTGGTGGCGAGTGATTGTTTTTGCATCACTGTTTTGTTTTGTTTTGTTTTTAATTTCTCACTCCGCCCCTTATTAAACTATCTTTATCTTGACCCACAGGTTTTCTCACTTTGGCCCTTCCAATTATCTCCCCCAGCTGGAGTCAACCCACCACGGTCCTTTTTGGCACCTAACATGGGGCTTGAGGGGTTTGAGATAACAACAGATTTGACCTTAGCATGCTAGATGGAATTTACAGTTGTTATACCTGTTTAGCTGTTGCTTGACAAGTTGTTACTTGCTGTTGCTGGCCACGATGTTGACTTAATTGTTCTTGACACTGGTTTATTTGTTCCCTTACCATGTATCCATGGGATACTTCCTCTCTTTCTGTACATCAAATTTGAGGGCTTGTTAAAGGCTGGTTTTGGCTTCTGCAGTTTGCTGTGCTGTTTATTACTTTGTTGTGTTTTGCCTGGCAGGGTTATGATAAAAGCACTGGCCTTGAGCCTAATCAGGTATTTGGGCCCGGCAATGCTGCTGTCCCAGTACTTCGGGAACCATCTGGTGGAGAGAATTAACAATTACACCTTTTTCCTCTTCTCCCAGAGCCAATTTGTGGAGGAAACAAAAAATGGCACCTTCGCCGCCTTCTCCTGTGGGGTAGATGTTTTCTGCCTTGTTACAATGGCTCTTCAGTTTCTTGAACATCCTTGGGTAATCAGAATGCTCATATTGGTGCGTGTCAATGTCGTGGTTTAATCCCGGCCGGCAACTAAGCACCACACAGACGCTTGCTCGCTCCCCCCTCCAGTGGGATGGGGGAGAGAATCGGAAGGGTAAAAGTAAGAAAACTCGTGGGTTGAGATAAAGACAGTTTAATAGGTAAAGCAAAAGCTGTGTGCGCGAGCAAAGCAAAATAAGGAATTCGTTCGCTACTTCCCATCGGCGGGCAGGTGTTTAGGGCCATGTCCAGGAAAGCAGGGCTCTATCGCGTGTAATGGTTACTGGGGAAGACAAATGCCATCACTCCAAACGTCCCCCTCTTCCCTCCTCCTTCCCTGCAGCTTTTATTGCTGAGCATGAAGTCATATGGTATGCGATATCCCTTTGGTCATTTGGGGTCAGCTGGCCCAGCTGTGTCCCCTCTTGTACACCCCCCAGCCTACTCACTGGTAGGGCAGTGTAAGAAGCAAAAAAGGCTTTGACGCTGTGTAAGCACTGCTCAGCAGTAACTAAAACATCCCTGTATTATCAAGACTGTTTTCAGCACAAATCCAAAACATAGCCCCATACAAGCTACTATGAAGAAAACTAACTCTATCCCGGCCAAAATCAGTATGGTCAAGAATCTGTTTCCGGCTCTTCTGGAAAAAGCAAAATTAACTGACTATTTAGGAATATCACACAGACGCAGTCTGATCATGGGTGGCAAGGTACGTGGGAGAATATGGGCAGGTAGCTAGAGCGATTTTCAGCTTCGATGGTCTGGGACTTCACTCCCGAACGAGTACGGAATCCTGATGAAGTAACGGAACACTCAAAAAAAGGATGCCCTGGCTATGCCAAAGAGACACAACTTCTCACACTGTGCTGGGGCCTGGCCTATGCCTACCAAGCCACTGTTCAGCACCCTCAAGGGGGCGAGAGGGTCTCTGGATCTGAAGACATACAAATGGACACTGTGGCTAAACCAGAGACCTAACCCTCAACTGTCGCTCCTATAATCAAGAAGAAATAATGGAAAGGGAAGTCAACTCAGTTACTAAGGGAGGAAGAAGCTTCTCCTAAGAGGGAGCAGGAGAGGAAGAATCAGAAGAGACAGCCTGTTCTGCAGCAGAGCAGTCACAAGAACAGGAGGGGGAAGAGACAGAAATCATAAGCGAGTCAGAAACCACCTGGTCCCTATCCCTGAGTGAGCTGCGAGATATGCAGAAAGATTTTGGCTGTCATCCAGGTGAGCAAATTATCACCTGGTTGCTCCGATGATGGGATACTGGGGCCAACAGTCAGGAATGAGAGGGCAAGGAAGCCCAGCAGCTGGGATCCTTCGCTAGGGACTGGGGTATTGACAAAGGGATTGGAAGAGGGGCAACAATCCACAGCCTCTGGAGGCAGCTCCTGTCGAGCGTGAAGGCAAGGTATCCCCTCAAGGAAGATCTTGTAAACTACCAAGGCAAGTGGGCCACCACTGAGGGCAGCATCCAGTATCTGAGGGAATAAGCAGTGGTGGAGGTGATCTACAGCAACCTGGACAATGACCAGGGATCCAAAGACCCGGATGAAGTCCAGTGCATGTGGTCCATGTGGCGGAAGTTTGTACGGAGTGCAGCAACATCATATGCCAATACCCTGGTGATAATGGATTAGGCGGACATCGAGGAACCAACTGTGGCTAGACTGGCCTGCCTTTCTCTTCTCAAGGGAAAGGGTACTGTGGGCGCACGCCTCATGCCACTCTGTGGTTCTATCTGCACGACCACAGGGAGGACATGAGAAAGTGGGATGGTGCACCTACCTCGAACCTAGAAGATCAGGTAAGTGGCTTGCGAGGAAAAACAGGGGCCAAAAAGGGTCCATCCAGGAAGATTACTGCCCCGGTTGCTGTTGAGCAATTCCCCAGGCAGAGTAGAAGGGCCGATCCTCCTCCTGATCCTAATGAAGGGACTTCTGGTTTACAGTTACAGGAGTCAGGTAATGAATACTCCGACCAGGAATAGAAGGGCCCTGCCTCCGTCCAGGTGGAGGAAAGAGACAATGGGGTTTATCAGCCAGTATGGATTTGATGGCCTGGCACATTGGACCCACAGGAGTATAAGGCTGGACGCTCTTCAAGAAGGAAATCTTAAAGGCCCAGGAGCAGGCCGTCCCCAAGTGTCACAAGTCTAAAGGGCGGGGGAAAATGGCCAGTCTGGATGAATAAGGAACTTCGCATGGGACTTAGGAATAAAAGGAGGGTTTACCACCTTTGGAAGAAGGGACAGGCAACTCAGGAGGAGTACAGAGATCTCGTTAGGTTATACAGAGAGAAAATTAGGAAGGCAAAAGCCCAGCCGGAGCTCAACTTGGCCACAAACCTTAAGGAGAACAAAAAAAGTTTTTATAAATACATCAACAAAAAGAGGGCCAGGGAGAATCTCCATCCCTTACTGGGTGCGGGGGGGAAAGTTGCAACCAAGGACGAGGAGAAGGCTGAGATACTTAATGCCTTCTTTGCCTCCGTCTTCAATAGTCACACCAGCTATCCCCAGGGTGTTCAGCCTCCTGAGCTGGAAGATAAGGATGGAGAGCAGAACAACCCACCCATAATCCAGGAGGAAGTAGTCAATGATCTGCTTCTGCACCTAGACGCACATAAGTCTATGGGGCCGGATGGGATTCACCCAAGAGTACTCAGGGAGCTGGCGGGAGAGCTCACCAAGCCTCTCTCCATCATTGATCAACAGTCTCGGTCAACAGGGGAGGTACCAGATGACTGGAGGGTGGCTAATGTGACGCCCATCTACAAGAAGGGTCGGAAGGAGGATCCGGGGAACTACAGGCCTGTCAGCCTGACCTCGGTACCTGGAAAGATCACGGAGAGGATCATCTTGAGTGAGCTCTCACGGCAAGTGCAGGGCAGCCAAGGGATCAGGGCCAGCCAGCATGGGTTTAGGAAAGGGAGGTCCTGCTTAACCAACCTGATCTCTTTCTATGGCCATGTGACCCGCCTTCTGGAGGCGGGGAAGGCTGTGGACGTTGTCTCTCTGGACTTTGGTAAGGCCTTTGACACCGTCCCCCACAGCATTCTCCTGGAGAAGCTGGCAAATCATGGCATAGACAAGTGTACTCTTCGCTGGGTAAAAAACTGGCTGGATGGCCGTGCCCAGAGAGTTGTGATCAATGGGGTGAAGTCCTCTTGGCGGCCAGTCACCAGTGGTGTCCCTCAGGGCTCAGTCTTGGGGCCGGTTTTGTTTAATATCTTTATCAATGATCTGGACGAGGGGATTGAGCGCGCCCTCGGTAAGTTTGCAGACGACACCAAGCTAGGTGGGAGAGTTGATCTGCTTGAGGGTAGGGAGGCTCTACAGAGGGACCTGGACAGGCTGGATCGATGGGCCAAGGCCAACTGTATGAGGTTTAATAAGGCCAAGTGCCGGGTCCTGCATTTCGGTCCCAACAACCCCAAGCAACGCTACAGGCTCGGGGAAGAGTGGCTGCTGGAAAGCTGCCCAGCAGAAAAGGACCTGGGGGTGCTGGTGGACGGCCAGCTTAACATGAGCCAGCAGTGTGCCCAGGTGGCCAAGAAGGCCAACAGCATTCTGGCTTGTATCAGGAATAGCGTGGCCAGCAGGAGTAGGGAAGCGATCGTGCCTCTGTACTCGGCACTGGTGAGGCCTCACCTCGAGTACTGCGTTCAGTTCTGGGCCCCTCTGTACAAGAGGGACATTGAAGTGCTGGAGCGTGTCCAGAGGAGAGCTATGTGGAATGATTACTAAATGGGCCAAGAATACAAAAATACAGCATTGTTCACACATTAAGGAAAGTCATAAAATCAAGAGGCTTCTGAGGTAGAATACAGCCGCAGTTGGCACGCAAAGAATGCAACATCTGTGATTCCCTGTACAAGGTTGTTTGCGAAACTACACGAGGGATGGAACGGAACACGCTTGTTCCGTGGCCTTCCCTTGTGACGAATAGCAGATATGGGGACGAGATGGTACTACGGAACAGATAAGCGGCCTACACGCTACCCGAGCCAACATTTCGTCAAATGTTGATGAAATGCTGTCCTTTGTGCGAACTTTGCTCACTACAATGTACCAAAACACACCTCCATCCCGGAGACTATCCACCTCCGAGGTGCGAACACTCCTCCTTGAGTACATTAATCATAATAAAAGTACGTATGACTAAAGTCACTCAAACTCCACTTTGAAGATAAAAAAAATAGTATAAAAATAGCCCAAGAGAGAGGGGATGCCAGGGAAGACACCATCACGAAGAATTCCATCGCTGATTTCTGGGATCAGTGGACGGGCTGAGCCTTTCTTCCCCCCGATAGGGACGCCTTTGGGTAAGACTTAGATTATACCGAGTGCTTTCTCGGGGACTTAGAAATTTCTCTAGAGAATCTCTACCCTACATTTATAGCCAGGCTGTATCGTTTATAATTTTGTCGCGCGTTTTGTATACTTAACAATATCTTTATTTGCACGTGCTTTGCAGACAGTGTATTTATCACCGGCAATCCTAAAGAACCTGTATATCTGTTGTTTAAATAAACTGCACTGTTTAAGTAGCTAGTCATTTCGCTTTCTCACTGAACGCGACCAAAGACTCGAAGGTGGCCGTGCTAGTTCAGGAGCACGACTAGACTGAAGGTGCAGTCCACTATTAGTGTATCCAAATCGTAACAGTTTAATACATATTAAACGCGATTGGACTGATAGTGCTGAATTGGGCATCACTCAGAATTTAAACCTAGCCGCACCCAGCCTCCCACCTCGGTGAGGAGTGTTAGAACGCAAGGGGGTTTATCTTCTGCCAAAACCGCTTGGCCCCTTTTCACGCAACAAGCTACCAGGCTGGTGAGGGGTCTGGAGACCAGGTCATATGAGGAGAGGCTGAGGGAGCTGGGCATGTTTAGTTCGGAGAAGAGGAGGCTGAGGGGAGACCTCATTGCCCTCTACAGCTACCTGAAAGGAGGTTGGAGAGAGGTGGGTGTTGGCCTCTTCTCCCAGGTGAATAATGACAGGACCAGAGGAAATGGTCTGAAGTTGCGGCAGGGGAGGTTTAGATTAGATATTAGGAAGAATTCCTTTACTGAAAGAGTGGTCAGGCACTGGAACAGCCTGCCCAGGGAGGTGGTTGAGTCACCATCCCTAGAGGTATTTAAGAAACGTCTAGATGTGGCACTTCAGGGCATGCTCTAGTGGCAGAGATCGTAGGTTGTTTGTTTGTGGTGGGTCTTTTTGTTTTTGTGTTTTTTTTTTTTTTGTGTGTGTGCATATGGTTGGACTCGATGATCTCAAAGGTCCTTTCCAACCATGAAGATTCTATGATTCTATGATTCTATAAGGCTCTGGTGGACACCGGTGCACAGCGTACCCTAATGCCATCAGGGTACAAGGGGGCAGAACCCATCTGGATTTCTGGAGTGACAGGGGGATCCCAACAGTTGTCTGTGTTGGAGGCTGGGGTGAGCTTAACAGGGGACAAGTGGCAGAAGCATCCTATTGCGACCGGCCTTCAGTCTCCATGCATCCTTGGCATAGACTACCTCAGGAGTGGGTACTTCAAAGACCCAAAAGGGTACCAGTGGGCCTTTGGTGTAGCTGCCATGGGTACAGAGAAGATTAAACAGGTGTCTACCTTGCCCGGCCTCTTGGAGGATCCCTCCGTTGTGGGCTTGCTGTGGGCTGAAGAACATCAGGTGTCAATTGCTACCGTGATGGCGCATCGGCAGCAATATTGCACCAACCGAGACTCCCTGGTTCCCATCCATGAATTCTTTTGTCATCGACTGGAGCCAAGGAGTGATCAGCAAGACTCACTCACCCTTTAATAGTCCCATATGGCCAGTGCAAAAGTCTGACAGAGGGTGGACGCTGACAGTGGACTACAGTGGCCTGAACGAAGTCACACTGTCGTTGAGTGCTGCCATACCAGACATGCTAGAACTCCAATATGAACTGGAGTCAAAGGTGGCCAAGTGATATGCCTCAGCTGATATTGCCAATGCATTTTTCTTGATCCCTTTAGCAGCAGAGTGCAGGCCACAGTTTGCTTTCATGTGGTGGAGGGGTGTCCAGTACACCTGGAATCGACTGCCCCAGGGGTGGAAGCACAGCCCTACCATTTGCTATGGACTGATCCAGACTGCACTGGAACAGGGTGCAGCCCCTCAACACCTGCAATACATTGATGACATCGTCACGTGGCACAACGCAGCAGAGGAAGTGTTTGTGTTTCCTTCTGAAAGTTGTTTTTTCCGTAAAACAAAGCAAGGTCAAAGGACCTGCACAGCAGATACAGTTTTTAGGAATAAAATGGCAAGATAGACATCGTCATATCCCAATGGATGTGATCAATAAGATAACAGCTATGTCCCTACCAGATAACAAAAAAGAAACACAAGCTTTCCTAGGCCTTGTGGGTTTCTGGAGAATGCATATTATAGAATCATAGAACGGTTAGAGGTGGAAGGGACCTTAAAGATCATCTAGTTCTAAACCCCCTGCCATGGGCAGGGACAACTTCCACTACATCAGGTTGCTCAAAGCCCCATCCAGCCTGGCCTTGAACACTTCCAGGGAAGAGGCATCCACAGCTCCCCTGGGCAACCAGGACTGGGAACATAAAGGGGAACTATGTGTAGCTCGATGGGCTCATGAAACGTCAGGACATATGAGATGTCACCTATAGCTGGCCAAGAGACCGAGGGGTGGACTTTTCGAAAGACTCTATTATACAAATAACAAAGGACTGAAATTTGTGCACTAGTGAAAAAGCTAAACGACAAAAAATATTGAGGCATGGAAGATGACATCTAAACCACCAATTTGGAGATGCGTGGCAAGTAGACTACATTGGACCTTTGTGCAGGACTACTAGGGAGCATTGATAGGTCCTAGCCATGGTAGAAATGACTACAGGCTGGCTGGAGACTTACACAGTGACCCGTGTCACCACTAAAAGCACAGTAGAGTAGTAGGTCTCGAAAAACAAAGTTTGTGGAGACATGGTACACCTGAAAGAACTGAGTCTGACAATGGCTGTCATTTCAAAAATGAAATTATGAAGTTAGGAACAGCTGAACATGGAACTGACTGGATATACCATATTCCCTATTATCCCCAGGCCTTGGGAAAGGTAGAATGGCATAATGAACTCCTGAAAACCATGCTACAAGCCTGGGGAAAAGGGGATATGAGAAATTGGGATGTTCATTTGGCAGAAGCCACTTGGCTTGTGAAGTAGGGCTTGACATATTAAAGCTGTAAAATAATTGAAGTAGGGGCTTAATACATTAGAACTGTAAATTAGAGTAGGAGCTTAATTTAGGAGACCAGGCGCTTTAAGGCTGTACAAAGAGCAGATGCAACAGTTGTAGTGCTAAATGTCAGAACTTATCTCTTATTTTTTAAGACAGAATGCTTTAGGACAATATAACCTTGCAGTAGAAGCTTATCTCTCAAAACAAGGGGCCCAGGATTACTGAGGAATGCAGAGACTAGTCAAAGCTAACACTTTTGATGTGCCAGCAAGAATAAAGAAGTAGAGTAGAGGCCTGCAGTTCACCAGAAGGTCACAACGATGAAGAGGAGTGGAGGAAGTAAACGACCACCAGATGTCTCTGAAGACCACCGAGAGACTCTAGTGCGCATGCGGGAGTGGGCAGTAACCTGTAATAATGAGTTAATGAATAGGTAGTCATTTCTTGGAAAACTAGTGAATATGCATACATAGTATGTATTTAAACTGTACAACTAAATCAGTCGGCGCGCACATTAGGTGGAGCAATCCCCTGTGCGCCCGGCGCTGCAATAAAGAATACCTGCTTAATAGTCACCAAGGCTATTGAGTCTTAACTTTGGCATTTCACTGCATCACTTGTAAACACTGGAGAGGCATCATCCCAACCAGGCCCAGGCCAGGCTAGACCTGCATTACCTCCCTAAGTCCAACTCCCCCCTTTTTAGATTGGAGACGTGAGACATAGGTGATCAAGATGGTTAGATTTACTGATCAAGCGACACACCTTTAAAAAGCTAATAATACCTTAGTTGGCTAACAAACTCACCACTATTATTAGTAATATTAGTACACAATTATATCACTGCAAGTAATAGTGAGTTACGATTCTATTGCTTATTATTGATACACAGTTATATTACTATAAAGAAAACATAAACCACACATATAAGTACTATTAAGTTGCAATTTTATTGCCTTTCCTCCTGCACTTAGTAGTAAGGCACAAGTCTATCCCTCCATACAAGTTTATTCCTTCTTACTCCATCCTCCCACACCAAGTCTTCTGGACATAGGCCTGATGGAGAGTCCAGCAGGTTGTCCAAGGGGGCTCCCTCCAGTGTCCTGGGGAGCTTGGGTCTGCAGGTCAGCTTCACCACCGTCTGTAGGCCTCTGCACTTCTACCATTGCAAAATCCCCCAGTTCTTTGTCCTCCGCCTGATTTTATACCTTATTCCCCATTTATTCTTTTCCTGAACACACCTTTTAACCACCCCCGCAACCTCCTTTTCTCCACCCAAACACATCCCAAACAAACAACACACCCCTAATTACTTTTTCCTCATTGGTCCCAATTCTGTTACATCTGTACCCAAATTCAGTGTTTCCAACACTGTTACCTAGGCAATTTCAGCCTAATATGGTATTACGGTATTACTGATACAGTTACCTAGATGAAGGTGGCCTTGCATCCCAAGACTCCTGTACTGTGTCTGGTTGGGATGGAGTTAATTTTCTTCATAACAGCTTGTATGGTGCTGTGTTTTAGGTTTGTTACCAAAACAATGCTGATAACACACCAATGTTTTAGCTATTGCTGAACAGTGGTTGCACAGCGTCAAGGCCTCTGTTTCTCACTCTGACCGCCCTCACCCCCCCCACCCCAGTGAACAGATTGAGGGTGCGCAAGAGGTTGGGAGGGGACACAACTAGGACAGCTGACCCAAACTAACCAAAGAAATATTCCATGCTATAAAACATCATGCTCAGTAATAAAACAGGGAGGAGAGGGGTTTAGGTAGGTTAGCTCAGGAACTGGCTGGGCATCGGTCTACCCATGGGAGGTGGCGAGTGATTGCCACTTGCTTTGTTTTGTTTTCTTCCTCTCCTCTTCCACTTCTCCTTTGCTTATTAATTCTTATCTCGACCCATGAGTTTTCTTGCTTTTACTCTTCTTTTTCTCTTCCCCCATCCCACTGGGGGTGGGGGGGTGGGGTGGGGAGCGAGCGAGTGGCTGTGTGGTGCTTAGCTGCCTACTGGGGTTAACTCACAACAACTCCCTTCTCACTCTATGGTCCATGCTGGTTATATTTCGTTTCCATTATATGCTTTTTGGACAGAATTATCTTACTTTAGCCTTGATACTCCTACCTACTCCTAATTAAGCACAAGCAGTTTGCATACCAGAGCAACGATATAACCCAGTTAGTGCTCACACCATACTTCGGCCCTTGAAGAGTTTTCATCACACCTCTGGTTCCCATCAGAGGGAAACATGATTGTTTGGACTGTCACTCCCTTAGGGAAAGGGAAAACACGGGGGGGGGGGGGGGGTTGGTGGTGTTTGCACATGGACTGGGACATACAACATGAGTAATATTACAAAACAGAAAAATTAAATGTGTACCTACACACACACTAACTGTAATTAACCCACTGTGAACCTCATTATACAAAGGAAGATGAACCCTATTTTGGTATGGGCAGCAGTCTGGACTTTGACCTTAACAGTGGCACAGCCACCCCTCAGTGCTGGTCACAAGCCACCACGCCACCGTGGAATGAGAGGGAATCATATCAAATGAACCGTAACAAAAAAAAATATATTGGAGGATTCACGGTATGGTAGGAAATTGAAGGGGAATGTGTTACTGTATAATAATCCCTAATGATAATACAACCCAGTTAACTCAGAATAGCAGCCAGAGCGGAGCAGGTAAAAACGAAGCCTGGTATGTAGGCGATATTAGTGAACATAAAGGACTTCTCACCAGTATGATGACTAGACTTAATTGGACCACCAACTTCACAAGTATTTATAAATGTAGCCAAAACAACCAAAGATTAGAATTTAAATATGAGACCGTATCTAATGGAAGAAACACAAACCAACACTAGTGAATTAACCTCAATATTATCTTGACAAAGAACATGGTGAACCCCACAATTTGTAATACCACCCTCCGATATGTTTACCGTAGGCAAGTGGCAAACTTTACTTGGAGCAATCCAATAAGACAAAGAGTACCACATCAAGTGGGACTGGAATGTAAGTTGACACAATGCCACCTGTGCGCCTTTTATTATAAGGTTTCAACATGCCATGTTCCCTGAATAAGGCATCCGCAGAAGAACTAAGAGACATATCAGGAATGCTAGGACTTGGAGGAGTTGCCCTAAACAACATGGATATCCAAGCCCTCCAAGCCCAGCTGCAACTGGTTGGACAACTAACCTCTCAGCACCTTCAGGGGCTAGCTAAAGCTGCTATCCGATTAGAAATGTCTCACCTCCAATTGCACTGAAAAGAAAGACCTGGGAAGTCATGAAAAATGTATCCAAGACTATTACTACTGCTGTTCAGAATGACTCTTTGGACACTACCTGCCAAAGTATGCAGCTGGCCGCTTTACTAATAATGAACAAGTACGGTTAATCTGCAAAGGAAAACATTGGGATAGCAGAGCCCATGTGTTACATCTTCCTAATACCTCAATAGGAGAAGTACTTAGCTGTGAGCTGCACACCTAAGATGTGAGGGCACTTGTCGTGGTTTAACCCCAGCTGGCAGCCACTCATGCATTTCTCCCCCTTCCCCCCCAAGAAGAGTAGGGAGAAGAGGGAGAAAAGGAGGGGAAAGGAAAAGGAAAAAAACCTCGTGGGTTGAGATTAAGGCAGTTGAATAGAACAATATCAGAAAAGGAAAATAGCAATAATAACAATAATAACAACGACACAAATCACTCTCACCACATGGTAAATTGGTGAATTCACACCCTCCCGAGCAGTGATCGCGCATTCTCACCCCCTGGCCAACCCCCATTTATGTACCGAGCATGATGTCTATGGTGTGGAATATTCCATTGGCCATTCCATTGTTCTGTCTATGCTCCTTCTCAGCTTCTATGAGAAGCTGAAAAAAGTCCTCGAATGCTATAGACATCACCTAGCAACAACTAAAACAATATGCATTATTGACATTCCTTTCATACCAAATCTGAAACACAGTAATCACTAGAAAGAAAATTAACTCTATCCCAGATGAAACCAGGACGGTACTTCTAAGAATTAGGTGGAAAAAATAACCTGTGTGGGCTACATACGTCCAAGGAGTGGAATTAGCAGGCATAATGGCTGGTCAGTTATGGACACATAGCTTGACATCTCCATGGCTATGAATAGACAGTGAACAAATCAAAATTGTCCCTGTAGACATTTGAGATAGGGTTCTATGCATTAATAATCCCTCTTTCACAGAGGCAATAAATTGCCAAACTCCTTCACATGGATACAATTATTGCATAGTAATTAATGCATGCATTTAGTCTGTCCTGGCCTAAACCACGACACTGCCCCTCTCTCTTTCTGCCCCTCTCTATCTTCCCCCTCTTTCTGCCCTCCCCCCCTCTCTCTCTCTCCCCAATGTTAGGGGTTTCTGAATCAGACAGCCTGAGAGAAGCGAGGCTGCCACAGCTCCATGTCCCCAGGTCCGACAGTAGCAAGGCTAAGCATGTATTCCCAGTAGGCACACAAACAAACAGAGGTATACAATACAAATAAACATACACACTGTGGTGGGCTGACCTTGGCTAGCTACCAGATCTCCACCCAGCCGCTCTCTCACTCCCTCTCCTCAGCAGGACAAGGGGAGAAAATAAGATGGAAAAGCTCATGGGTTGAGATAAGGACAGGGAGATCACTCGCCAATTACCATGATGGGCAAAACAGACTCGATTTGGGGAAAAATAATTCAATTTGTTGCCAATTAAAAACATGGTGAGAAACAAAGACAAAACTAAAAACACCTTCTCCCCATCCCGCCCCTTCTTCCCAGACTCAACTTCACTCCTTTGTTCCCAACTCTTCTACCTCCTGCCCCAACAAGCGGTGCAGGGGAGGGTGGCGGGGAATGGGAGGTTGTGGTCAGTTTATAACAGTTTGTCTCTGCTGCTCCTTCCTCACACTTTTCCCTTGCTCCAGCGTGGATCCTTTCCACAGGGTACAGTCCTTCAGGAACAACTACTCCATCATGGGTTCCCCACGGGCCGGTCATCCTGCTCTGGCATTGTTTTCTCAGCATTTACCACCCTTAAATATATTTTTGCACAGGCGCTGTAAAGTCATCGGAGTGGTTCAGTATCGGCGCACAGTCAGTCCATTTTGTCTGTTGCTGAGCCGGCTGGAACTGGCTATGACCAGCACAGGGCAGTCCATGACCTACACAGGTCATCGCTGCAGCCTGCCCCTGCTACCAAAACCTTGCCAATTATGCCCAATACATCTCTCCAACCCTTCCCCTATGCACTAACCCTTCCAATCCTAACCCTCACCCCAACCCCAAATCCTCCAAGCCCAATCCCTAGCCTAACCTCCAAGTCCTTTAACCCCCAAACATACTCCAACCGCCAACCCATCCAAGCCCAAAACTTCCACTAATAGCCAACCCCAACTTTTCCTTTACCCACCAACCTCTTCCAAGCCCTGACACATCCCCTAACTGCCAACCCCTCTGGCTCCAACCCTCCCCCTACCCATGAAGGACTTCAAAGCCCAACCCATCCAAGCTCATCAACCCCTCCAAGCCCAATTCTTACCTTGCCAGCAAACCCCTCCGAGCCCAACCTTTATTCTGCCTGCCAACCCCTCCAAACCCAAACCCTCAAAGCCCGACCCTTACCCTGTCTACCCATCCCTCCAATCCCAACCCCTACCCTATCCATCAAGCCCTCCTAGCTCAACCCATATCCAGACGGTCAAGCCCTCAAGACCTACCCTTAAACCTAGCTGCTCACCTCTCAAAGCCCAACCCCTCCAGGCCCATCTCTTAACCCTAAGTACCAAGCACTCTAGGCCCAAACCTCACCCTATCCACCAGCCCCCTCTCGGCCCAACCTCTAGCCTAAACCCGAACTCCTCTAACTGCCAACATCTCTAACCACCAACCCCTGTAAGCCCAGGGCCTAGCCAACCCTCCAACCCCAACTTTTACCCTTCCTGCTAACTCCTCCAAGCCCAACCTGTACCCTTAGCCCAAAACCCAACCACTCTAATCCCAACTGAAAGCAGCTCAAACCCAACCCCCAGCCTAACCCCCAACCCCTCTAAACACAAGGCCTAGTCTAACCACCAAACTTGCTAACACCAACACTCTACCCTAACTGCACCCCTCTAACCAAAACCCTTACCCTAACCGCCGACCCCTCTGAGCCCAACCCTCAGCCTGACCCCCCAACTCCTTAAACTCCAACACTTTACCCAACCCAAATGCCAACCCCTCTTACTCTGACCCTTCCCCTAACCACCAAGCCTTCCAAGCCCAATGCTTCCAAGCCCTGCTGCCAACCCCTCCAAGCTCAACCCTTACCCTGCCTGTCAACCTGTCAAAGCCCAGCACTTTCCCTAATCCCAAATACTCCAAGCCCAACCCTTTCCATGCCCACCAGCTCCTTCAACCCCACCCCTTCCAAGTACAGCCCTTATCCTACCCACCAACCCCTGCCCGCCAAACCCTCCAAACCCAAATAGCCCAACCCTCACCCCAACCCCAAATCCTCCAAGCCCACCCTTGCCCTTCCCACCAACCCCTCCAAGCCTATCCCTCCCATTAACCATTCCACACCCAACCCCTCAAAGCAAGCCAAACCTCTCCAAGACCATCTCCTCCAAGTCCAATCCATACTCTACCCAATCCCTCCAGCTCCAACCCTTCTCCTACCCACCCACCCCTCCAAGCCCAGTCCTTTCCCTGCTCACCAATCCCAACTCATAACCTACCAGCAACCCCTCTAAAACCAATCCTTACCCTACCCACCAATTCTTCCAAGCCCAACCCATACCCTACCTGACAACTACTCCAAGACCAACCCTTACCCTGCACACCAACTCCTCCAAGCCAAAACCCTACCCTACCAGCCCACTCCTCTCATGACCAACCCTTATCCTCCCTGCCAGCCCTTGCCCACTCCAACACAATCTTGCAGTCAAATTCTCTTGAGCACCTACAATGCCTTTTGCAGTAAATTCTCACACGCCGACCCAAGCTCTGGGCTTCCCCACAGACACCAGCCAAAACTCACTTCTACTGATAAGCTCTCATCTGAACTGTGCACTACTTAAGGACACACGGCCACTGCCCACGCCAGCATAAGTCCCCAGAGCCAACTTCTCTTTCCTGCATGTGCCTCGCCTTCCACAGCCCATTCTGTTGCACTCTGACTGTAGTCGAGCACCTTGCTTCCCCTTGCTTGACAGCTGAAACTCGTGTCTACCACTAAGCGCTCATCTCAACTGCTCACTTAAAAAGGACGCACAGCCACTGCCCACACCAACACAAGTGCTCACGGACATTTTCTCTTTCCTGCCTACAACTGCCTTCTGCAGCTAATTCTTGTTGCACTTCTGACTGAAGCTCCGGGCATTCTCCTCGCTCACCAGCCAAAAGCCATCTTTACCAACAAGCTGTTCTCTTGACTGTGCAAGGACCTGCTTGACAAACCTGATCTCCATCTATGACAAGGTGACCCACTTGGTGGATGAGGGAAAGGCTGTGGATGTTGTTTACCTGGACTTTAGTAAAGCCTTTGACACCATTTCCCACAGCATCCTCCTGGAGAAACTGGCTGCCCATGGCTTGGATGGGAGTAGTCTACGCTGGGTTAAAAACTGGCTGGATGGCCAGGCCCAGAGAATGGTGGTGAATGGAGTTAAATCCAGTTGGTGGCTGGTCAGGAGTGGTGTTCCCCAAGTCTCAGTATTGGGGCCAATTCTCTTTAATATCTTTATCAGTGATCGGGACGAGGGGATCGAGTGCACCCTCAGTAAGCTTGCAGACGACACCAAGTTAGGTGGGTGTGTCGACCTGCTGGAGGGTAGAAAGGATCTGAAAGAGGGATCTGGACAGGCTGGATCGATGGGCCGAGGCCAATGGTATGAGGTTCAACAAGGCCAAGTGCCGGGTCCTGCACTTGGGTCACAACAACCCCATGCAGCGCTACAGGCTTGGGGAAGAGCGGCTAGAGAGCTGCCTGGCAGAAAAGGACCTGGGGGTGTTGGTCGACTGCCAGCTGAATATGAGCCAGCAGTGTGCCCAGGTGGCCAAGAAGGCCAACAGCATCCTGGCCTGTATCAGGAATAGTGTGGTGAGCAGGACTAGGGAAGTGATCGTCCCCCTGTACTCGGCACTGGTGAGACCCCCACCTCGAGTACTGTGTTCACTTTTGGGCCCCTCTGTACCACAAAAAAGACATCGAGGTGCTGGGGCGTGTCCAGAGAAGGGCAACGAAGCTGGTGAGGGGTCTGGAGAACAAGTCTTATGAGGAGCGGCTGAGGGAGCTGGGATTGTTTAGCCTAGAGAAAAGGAGGCTGAGGGGAGACCTTGTCTATCGCTCTCTACAACTACCTGAAAGGAGGTTGTAGAGAGGTGGCTGTCGGTCTCTTCTCCCAAGTAACAGGCAATAGGACAAGAGGAAATGGCCTCCAGTTGCACCAGGGGAGGTTTAGATCAGATATTAGGAAAAAATGTCTTCACTGAAAGGTTTGTCAAGCATTGGAACAGGCTGCCCAGGGAAGCGGTGGAATCGTCATCCCTGGAGGTATTTAAAAGACGGGTAGACATAGTGCTTAGCGATATGGTTTAGTGATGGTTTTTGTCAGTGTTAGGTTGATGGTTGGACTCGATGACATGAAAGGTCTCTTCCAACCTAGACAATTCTGTGATTCTATGACCTGCAGACACTGCCCATGCCAACACAATATTCACAGACAAATTCTCCTACCTGCCTACGCTTCCCTTCTGCAGCCCATTCTTGTCTTGTAGCCAAAACTCTTGTCTTGCAACGCAAGAATGGGCTGCAAACAGCAAGTGTAGTTGACAAGAGAACTTGGCTGTGAGCACTTGTGTTAGTGCGGGCAGTTAGCTGCATGTCTTTTTAAGGATATGTGGAAGGAGAGTGTCTGCTCCTTTAAGGGTATCTGGTCAAAGGAGACATAAACAAGGACATACAGAGACAAACCTGACTGTCACACGTACTACAGGTACGTTGGACAGAAAAGGAAGATTAAAGAAAATGTACCCCTTTGTACATCTTTGTCCACTACATATACTTGTAGCCTTGTTCGTACCAAAAGTATCAAAACTAGTTCTAGCTCATACCACTGACATGGGGATGGATGCAATTAGTCTAGTTTTATATGAATACGGTCAGGCTCAGACTTAAAAAAATAAAAATTTTAATTCATTTTAAAGAACTTATGGGAGAAGTTTTCAAACACCTTTTTCATCTGAGCAGAGCTGCACATGCCTGACAGAGAAAAACATCTTGGGCCTGGAAGCCATTTTGAGGCCAAAGAACCAGAAAGCTCGAGTGTTTAAAAAGTTCAAGAATGAGATCTCTCTTTCAGAGTGTCATCTGAGAGGTTTTTGTCCCTTTGGGAAGTTAAAAAAACCCAACACACCCACACAATCTTTTTGGCTCCTCAGTGTCCTAGGTTGGAGACTGGATTTATTTAAACTCTGTTCTTTAAAAAAGAGAAGTAATTCTCATAAGGACATACAAATGCTGCATCTTTCTTTAAGTTAGTTAAATATATTGTTACCTTTCTCTTCCTTCCTCTTCTAACAACTTTAGGAATGCATATATCATTTGTTTTCATCACATCCTATGAAGATAAGAAAAAATAAAGTGTCTTAGCAAACTTAAGATATAGTTTAAATGATTGAGAATTTCTCAGGGAAATCACATAACTGAAGCTTCTGATATGTGACAGGCAAAAACTTTCATCACATCAAGATGCTTTCTGTTAGTAAATCATAGAATCATAGAATCATAGAATCTTCATGGTTGGAAAGGACCTTTGAGATCATCGAGTCCAACCATACGCACACACACAAAAAAAAAAAACAAAACAAAAAAACCCCACCACAAACAAACAACCTACGATCTCTGCCACTAGAGCATGTCCTGAAGCGCCACATCTAGACGTTTCTTAAATACCTCTAGGGATGGTGACTCAACCACCTCCCTGGGCAGGCTGTTCCAGTGCCTGACCACTCTTTCAGTAAAGGAATTCTTCCTAATGTCTAATCTAAACCTCCCCTGCCGCAACTTCAGGCCATTTCCTCTGGTCCTGTCATTATTCACCTGGGAGAAGAGGCCAACACCCACCTCTCTCCAACCTCCTTTCAGGTAGCTGTAGAGGGCAATGAGGTCTCCCCTCAGCCTCCTCTTCTCCAAGCTAAGCATGCCCAGCTCCCTCAGCCTCTCCTCATATGACCTGGTCTCCAGACCCCTCACCAGCCTGGTAGCTCTCCTCTGGACCCGCTCCAGCACCTCAATGTCCCTCTTGTACAGAGGGGCCCAGAACTGAACACAGTACTCGAGGAGAGGCCTCACCAGTGCCGAGTACAGAGGCACGATCACTTCCCTACTCCTGCTGGCCACGCTATTCCTGATACAAGCCAGAATGCTGTTGGCCTCCTTGGCCACCTGGGCACACTGCTGGCTCATGTTAAGCTGGCCGTCCACCAGCACCCCCAGGTCCTTTTCTGCTGGGCAGCTTTCCAGGAGCCTGTAGCGTTGCTTGGGGTTGTTGGGGCCGAAATGCAGGACCCGGCACTTGACCTTATTAAACCTCATACAGTTGGCCTTGGCCCATCGATCCAGCCTGTCCAGGTCCCTCTGTAGAGCCTCCCTACCCTCAAGCAGATCAACACTCCCACCTAGCTTGGTGTCGTCTGCAAACTTACTGAGGGCGCACTCAATCCCCTCGTCCAGATCATTGATAAAGATATTAAACAAAACTGGCCCCAAGACTGAGCCCTGAGGGACACCACCGGTGACTGGCCGCCAAGAGGATTTCACCCCATTGATCACAACTCTCTGGGCACGGCCATCCAGCCAGTTTTTAACCCAGCGAAGAGTACACTTGTCTATGCCATGAATCGCCAGCTTCTCCAGGAGAATGCTGTGGGGGACGGTGTCAAAGGCCTTACCAAAGTCCAGAGAGACAACGTCCACAGCCTTCCCCGCCTCCAGAAGGCGGGTCACATGGTCATAGAAAGAGATCAGGTTGGTTAAGCAGGACCTCCCTTTCCTAAACCCATGCTGGCTGGCCCTGATCCCTTGGCTGCCCTGCACTTGCCCTGAGAGCTCACTCAAGATGATCCTCTCCGTGATCTTTCCTGGTACCGAGGTCAGGCTGACAGGCCTGTAGTTCCCCGGATCCTCCTTCCGACCCCTTATCATTACATTAAAGTTTGCTCTCTGATGATATCTCTAATTCCCATTAGCTTCAATGAGTGGTATAAATATATCTGAATTCATATGAAACTTTACATTTTAAACCACTCCCAAGACAGTCACAGTGCTAGCAACTGTAGCTTCTAAGTATTTAAAGATACAGTTGCAAGTCAAAGTACACAGTATTAAAGTTAACTTCTTTAGGTTAAAAAGAGTAACATTCCACATACTTTGCTACTGAATTTTTCAAAGGGGACGTCATCTTCTTTGACAGTATCCATCTCTTTGTCTTCTGTAGGTACATTATTATCCTGCTTACTTGATGACTGAAAATGGAAAAATTAACATGGAGTTAGTTAATTTATAGAAAAACAGAAGTGAAAAAGAGGAACTCAACTATCAGACTGCTTTGCACTTTCGGTTTAAATAGTTTATGCATATATATGCACATTGCTTCTTTAGATAGACATCAATACCCCCCCAAATCAAGCATGTTCATTTTCATATGTGTACCTCTTGCTCTCTACATTTCTTTCATATTTACAGACAGTTGTCAGAGCAGGTCAAAAATATTGCAACATACCATGACAGAACTAAAAAAAATATAATAAAAAATTACACCAGCACTTATTTTGTTCCATTTTATGTTCGTGATAACATCATTACATTTCTTCATATCAGTACTTCTAAATGTTCAAACCAATACTAAGAGAATTCATCTGGACAACTGCTTATCTATGTATATGGATAAGAGTCATGGATCAGAACGAGTAAACGTTATGAATGTAAAGGTGTACAAACAAAATGCAGTAGACTACAAACAAGGTATTTAATGGTTTATGAGCTAAAATCTGGTAACAGTGATCATCAGTAACTGTATTTTGACAATGCTATGCTTTAAAAACAACAAAAAAAAACTTTAGATGAGCTGGTTTTTAGAGATATATATTTAGATCTATTTTAGAGATATATCTAAGTTTGATGATCGAGAGTTTGTAATACTGGGAAATAATCACCTTAGGGAGAAAGAGAGAGGGGAAAAGAGAAGAAAAAAGAGAGTGGGAGAGAAAGAAAGGGAAGGAAAGAGAGATAGAAAAGGAAAAGAGAAGGAGAGAGGGGGAAAGGGAGAGGGGAGGGTGAAGGGAGAGATGGAGGAGAGGGAGAGAGAAGCAGGTAGGCAAAGAGAGTTATCGAGACCAAAAAAAGCTGGGGGGGGAGGGGGGGGAACAGAGACGATGGGGAGAGAGAGAGGTGGGGTAGCACAGAGAGGGAGGGGGGGCTAAGACCAAGTCAGAGGGAGACTGAGAGCGTGTGATTGTGACCGGAAGGGGGGGGTGTCCAAGTCTGAGAGAGGAGGGGGGGCCAAAAGAGAAAGGGAGGGGGCTGAGAGTCACGCACACACATAGAGACTGAGAGAGTGATCAAGACAAATAGAGATGCCGAGCCCAAGACAGAGGGAGACCGAGGGCGGGGGAGAGGGAGGAGGTACCAAGGTGGTGAGTGAGAGAGGGTGTGAGAGCGCAAGAGAGCTTTTGAAACGGAGACCAAGAAAGTCAGATGGGTGCAAACAAGAAAGAGAGGGAGAGAGTCAGAGAAAGAGAGTCTAAGACCAGGAGAAGGAAAGGGAGAAGGAGAATGAATGAATGAGAGACAGAGAGATGGAGATGGAGAGAGAGAAAGAGACTAAGATGGGGGGGGGGGGGGGGGCGCACCGAGACAGACCAGGCAACATTGAGAGGGAGTGTGAGAGAGATCAAGAGCATGTGAGAGAGACTGAGAAAATGATGGGGGAAGGGGGTCCTGAGACTGAGAATGAGAGAGAGAAATTGAGAGAGATGGGGAGAGCGACCCCAAGAGAGCAAGATGGAGAGAGATAAAGTGAGCGAGGGAGAGGCCGAAAACAAGGGAGAGAGGTGCTGAGGGAGGCTCTGAGAGAGAGAGACTGAGCGGTGGGGTAGACCAAAAGACACTGAGAGAGATATACTGATAGAGAGAAAGCCAGAGAGACAGAGAGTGAAACTGAGATACATGGATAGAAAGAGGCAGAGAGACCGAGAGAGAGTATGGGAGAGAGACTGGGGGCAAGAGACAGACCGAGATCGAGAGTGTGAGCAAGACTGAGAAAGAGAGATAGGAAGAAAGAAAGTGAGTGAGAGGGAGTCTGAGAGAAGGGCCAAGAGAGATGGGGCAAGAGCTCGAGGAGGGGGAGAGGACAGCCCGAGCGGGGTGAGGAGAGTGGGGAAAGGGAGCATGCATGGAGGGGGTGGGGGTGGGGGGGAGAGAGACGAGGGGAGTGGGAGGAGAGATGGCAAGAGACAGATGGGGGCAGGGGAGAGACTCGGAGAGACTCAGAGAGACAGAGAGACAGAGACTGTGAGAAACAGTAAGAGCCAGAGGGGAAGGTAAGAGGGGTAGAGAGACTGAGAGAGTAAGACTGTGTGTGAGAGAGAGAGAGAGAGAGATCGGGAGAGACTGACATGGAGGGGCAGAGAGGGATAGCTGGGGTGAGAGCCCAACAGAGAGAGAGACCAAAGGCCTGAGAGTGAGATAAATTGAGAGACTGTGAAATAGAGCAAGAGAGAGGCGGGGGGACGGGGGACGGGGGACTGGACGGGACTGGATGACACTGAGAGAGTGGTCAAAAGACATAAAGAGCTTTGGGGGGGGAGGAGGGGGAGAGAGAGGGGGAGGGAAGCAGGGAGAGGGAGAGAGGGGAGACATACAAGGTAGGGAGAGAGACAAGGTGAGAGAGAAGGTGCGATAGACAAGTGGGGGGAGACAAGGTGGAGGGAGGAAGAGAGACAAGTTGGGAGGGAGACACACAGACAACATGAGAGGCGTGCACACGCAACATGAGAGATAGAGACACGCAGACAATGTGAAAAAGAGACAGCAGGAGAGAGACAGCGTGCGAGCTTGAGAGGCACACACAACATGAAAGACAACATGAGAAAATGTGAGAGGCAACGTGAGACAAGAGGCAGACAGACATACAATGAGGTGGGCACAAGAGATGCATGAGAGAGAGAGACAGACACACGAGAGACAGACACATGAGACACACACAACTCAAGAGAGAGACAGAACGAGAGGTGACAAGCACACGAGGCCGACACAAGACAGGCACAATGAGACAGAGACACACACACAAATAGAGAGACAGAACGTGAGATGAGAGAGACACGAGAGATGGACACAGGCACAGCTAGAGAGCGCAACTGAACGAGATACACAAGAGAAACAGACACAAGAAAGAGAGATGAGACAGACACACGAGACACGCACAATGAGACAGAGACACAGACAAACGAGAGAGGCAGAACAAGATGTGAGAGAGGCACACAGCAAGAGACGGACCTCCAGAGCGAGATGGAGACCCGCACGATGAGAGCGCCACACACAACTAGCGAGAGAGAGACAAGAAGAGAGACACTGGACAAGAGCCAAGAGACACACAATGAGACAAACACACAAGACAGACACATAACAAGAGAGATGAAAGATGAGGCGCAAGAGACAGACAGGAGAGACACAATGAGAGAGAGTGAGCACAAGAGACACAAGACAGATATGAGACACAACAAGAGAGTGCCGGGAGGGAGAGATGAGAGACAGACCCACAACTAGAGAGACACAGGAGACAATGGGACAGGCATGATAGAGCAAGGAGAGAGAGAGAGAGACAGTGGGAGACGGCCACATCAAGAGCCAGACAGACGAGACTGAAAGAACTAGAGAGAGAAGAACAAGAGACACGAGACAGACAGGCACACACATGAGATACACAGACACATGAGAGAGACACAATGAGAGAGACAGGCACCAAAAGACAGAGACAGACATGAGAGACAGACAGACAGGCCCGAGAGACAGGCACAGACACACAACTAGAGAGAGAGAGAGAGACAGAACGAGAGGTGCGCGAGAGACAAGAGACAGACAGGCCCGAGAGACAGGCACCAAAAGACAGAGACAGACATGAGAGACAGACAGACAGGCCCGAGAGACAGGCACAGACACACAACTAGAGAGAGAGAGAGAGAGACAGAACGAGAGGTGCGCGAGAGACAAGAGACAGACAGGCCTGAGAGACAGGCACAGACACACAACTAGAGAGAGAGAGAGAGACAGAACGAGAGGTGCGCGAGAGACAAGAGACAGACAGAACTAGAGAGAGACAACGAAGAGACAGACACACAATGAGAGAGGCAGCCACACATACACCCACACTGAGAGAGAGAGACAGCTAGTAAAACTGGTCCTTAACTTGCCCTTGATTACCTGATTAAAAGACGAATTAGGCTTTTATCATCCCATCTTCTCATTTCAAGGGCTCTCCATATACTTCTGCCCATTTACCTTGGTGGCACCAACTTGAGACAGTTCGAAAAAACACTTGTGGCTTTAAGCCCACTGCCACCTCCAGCACCACACAAGCTTTTGCACAGCTTCCCAGCTAAGCAGTCCAGCTTAAAAAAATAAATAAAATTGTTTCCTCCACTCCCAAAAGCAGGGTCAGCTCCTTACATCAATGAACAAATGCTTTTACCAGCACAGTACAATGGCAGGAAAGAGCAGCAGCAACAGGCTGAGTAATACTACCATGAAGTTACTTATCAAACTGTGCCCCTAATGTGTAGCAGAGAAGCCAAATCATACTGTCCTTAGAAACATGGGTCAGAAGCATTAAAGAAAAACCTCAAAGCAACCAGAAGTTAGGAGATAATCTAGAAAATAAGAAATCCTGACATACCTATGGTCTCCTTCCTACTACCAACTCATTGTAACAAAAGAACTCTTGACAACATCCATCAATGTAGTATCTAAAACTGTTGAGAACGGAACTCCTAAAATAAAAGGACACTGATATCCTGTAATATAGTAGTTTCCAGAAATTAGTTAGAGATAACTGAGATACTACAGATGTATCACTACCATCCTCACCTAGTTTTGTGCTTTCAGGGTTATTTAGACCACACATACCACCAACAACTTCATGAAAAGAGACCACACACCTCTCTTCATTACTCTGTGTATGTATGTGCCTGTGTGTGTGAGTGCATGTGTACATCACATGAACAGAGCTAAAAAAACTAAGGATGTAAATCTAAAGATACACTGTAATACCAAATGCATAGTGAAGTAGAAAGGTTTTCCCTCTCTCCCTTGTAGTAGAGACTACATACAGCAGCAATAAACAGCAGACATTTCAGATAAATGCAGTTTAAGTTCAAATACAATATATTTTAAAAGGACACAATCTAGTTTCAGTAGGATTTTAAAACAATACATGCTTATGCAAGCCAAAAAGAAAAACTTTGTCTACATAAACTAGCATATACCAGTTACTGATAGACTTCCTGACACAAAAGTTTGATAAGAGTATGAAAACCCTTATATGCATTTATATGAAGATTTGTAGTAATTTAAATTGACTCTTAAAAAAAATCTATTTAGTGAAAGAGTGCTCTTTTAGCCTAAATGGAATCTAATGTTGTTGTAGATTTTTAAGCCAAAGTTGTCACAGAGAGATCCCTACCTGTTCAAGCTATTAAACAGCCTTCAGAAAGAAATTGTGAAACAATACTAAATCTTGACAGTCATTTCCCCTTTCACTTAGCTAAAAATGCTGTATAAGTTTTCATTATGTGTATTCTGATTTAGAAAACTAGATCGGTAATTCAGTTTCACAAATATTTATAGCATCTGAAAAGCACTACAGAAGGACAAAAATGTTATAATGTTCCAGCCTGAAAACAAGAAAAAAGAACAGTCACAACACTGATGTGCTGCTAATTTAAAGTAATTATGACTTTAACAATACATTTTTAAACTTGAAAGATTTTCTGATAAAACAAACCTAATTAAATAGCCACTCACTCTGGAAATAACAGACTTCCTCCTTTTGGCTTCTCCTTTTTCTTCATTGCCCTCAGTAGGCTCTTGACAACTCTCGCAAATAGTTTCTTTGACAGCACTTTTAATAGCTGGATGGGACTAAAATACAAAAACATCACACTTGAAATCTAAATACCTTCCTAAACTACAGAATAATGATATTAAAAGTTGCACTGTACCTGCAGATCTAAGTAACCTCTGGTTAAAGCTGCAAGAATGTTAAAACATCTTGTCTAATTTATTAATTCTCAATTTAAATTGAGAAGTGACAGTATTTTCATTATCTACCTTTCAAGCTCTCATGCACTAACAGCAGCTTATATTTATGTTATAAATACTGCAGGGGAACATTTTCTGAAGTTCAGTTTTATAAATGGAAGAGCTCCAAGTCAAACATGAATTGTCAAGATTTTTGGGCAAGAGATGAAGTTACACTAGAAATAAATTCACCATGGGGTGCCTTTTCCAAACATATGGCAAACTCCACAAGTGCATTCTTGTATATATCTATAAATGAGTCAATCAGCAGTTCATCATCAACAAATGCAAGAAACCAAAATCCACTATTTAAAACTTTTGTACAGGTTTTTTTTTTATTTTAAATAATACCAAAAGGCATGCTTAACCTTCTTCCTGGCCAAGGAATCAATTTTTTAATTAGCTGTCAATACTAAGTGAGCACAGAAAGCAATTATTCTTTTCCTGAAAACATTAGTAGATTAATATTTCAAAAGTCTGAAGAACTGAAGTAAAAGACATGGAAGTAGAGGAGGAGAAGGCAAAATTACTATTTTTAATTAGATTACTTTATGAATAATGTTCTCATTATTAAATCTTAGCTCTTTTTCATAAAACTGTCAGAACTTCCTCAACTCTTAATTTTTTCCTCCCCTTGAGAAAGTGGCTCTAGCTTAAAACCCAAGCCACAAGCTACCTTTTACCCTCCACCTCCCTAACAATTACAATTACCTCTGCAAAGTATAAATAATGCATTTGGAACATTCTAGCTACTTCTGTCAGCTCAACATAAAATTAAGCTCTCAAAGACTTATCAACATAAAGTATGCTTAGGGAAGGGAGAAATAATAACAACAATAAAGTATGTGAAATAAAAATTAAATTATTATAATATTAAAAATTAAATTATTATAACCACACACCTCTCTTCATTACTCTGTGTAATGAAGAGCATAGGTCCTTACCACGGGCCAGTTCTCCAAGAACTGCTCCAGCATGGGTTCTTTCCATGGGGTACAGTCCATCAGGAACAGACTGCTCCAGCATAAGTTGCTCATGGGCCGCAGTTCCTGATAGAAGCCTGTTCCAATGTGGGGTTCTCCACAGGCTGCAGTGTGGATATCTGCTTTGACGTTGTCTTTCATGGGCTGAAGGGGTACAACATGCTTCACCATGGGCTGCAGGGGAATCTCTGCTCCAGTGCCTGAGTCACCTCCTCAGATCATTGTCCCTCTTACCCAGTACAAGGGTCCCCTACTCACTGGCTAGTCCAGACTGATGCTCACTAGCAAACACACACACACACACTCACACACTCATCCTCCAGGCACTCCATATTCGCAAGTTCCCTTGGGCATACCAGCACAGACCCTTGCCTGCCAGATACCCTGGCCCATACCTGAGGCCCTCACTACTTGCCAACTAGTCCAGCTTGAATTTTGGTAGTGAATACACATGCACACACACCCCAGGTCTGAGGAAGCTACAGACACTTGCTTTCCTCAGCAGCCAGCGCCAGGCACACAACTGTGACCCACAGTCCTGCTCCAGCTGCTGGCACCAAGCGCCTTGGTCACCTCACTCACACTGGTCCACCTGCCCAGTAGCTGGGTTTTGGGACCCACACTGTTCCCACCCCAGTGGCTAGAGGTTAAAGACTCCCACTCACTCCAGTAGCTGGAACTGGGATCCCTCCACTTGCTCCACTAGCTGACACCACCACAGGCCAGGGATGTCTACAACTCTGGTCTGACTCCTGTAGTTGGCACCAAATTCACTAATGCCTCCAAGTAGCTGGCAGTCTGGGCACAAAGTCTGTAGCACCCGCCTCAGATCCTACAGATTATCATCTGCTCCTACTAATGATACTGTAACGAGGCAACTTAAAATCATCAAAAGAGACTATATGTCCCTTGGAGCAATGTTAAAAGGATCAGGAACACAGGTTGTAGTCTCTTCTACCCTCCCAGTCAGAGGAAGTGGTCCATGAAGGAGGAGGTGAATTGAACAGGTGAATGCCTGGTTCTGTAGCTGGTGTCACACTGAAGGTTTTGGCTTCTATGATCATGGATCTACCTTTGAGAAGCCAGGTCTGGTGGGAGGTGGTGGGATTAACCTGACCAAGTGGGGCAAGAGGGTCTTCACCATCAAGCTGGCCAGATTTATAAGGAGGGCTTTAAACTAGATTTATCAGGGAAGGGGATGGAGTTTTGAGCACCAGACAAGAGCCAGGGACTGCTGATGCATTAGGAACCAACAGGGAAAAACTTGAGACGTACCACAAAGAAATTAGGGCATGTTCCTCTAGAAAGGTGACAAGGTTGATAGACCCACTAAAGTGCCTCTATAGCAATGCACACAGCAGGGGTAACAAACAGGAGGGGTTAGAAGCCGCTGTGCAACTAGAAAGCTATGATCTAATTGCTATCGCTGAAATGCAGTGGGATGCCTAATGCATTTGTTCAATGCTTATCTATGAAGGACTTGTGAAATAGGATAAAGTACTTTAGCCATCATGAAGGTGAGACACTTATGACCTGGTTGCTCTGATGCTGGGATAATGGGGCCAATACCATAGACTTAGAAGGTAGAGATGCCAGACAGTTGAAAAACCTGGCCAGAGATGGAGGTATTAATAAAGCGATTGGGAGAAAGACAAACACTCTCAATCTCTGGAGGTGACTTGTGTCAGCCATAAAGGGCAGCTATCCCTTTAAGGACAATATCGAATGTCACCCAAGCAAATGGACCACCATAGAGAAAGGTATTAAGTACCTGAGAGAACTGGCTGTGCAAGAAGAGATTTATGGTGACTAGTGAACGAATATAGACCCAGATGAAATGCCATGCAAATGACCTATGTTGTGGAAGTTTGTGCAGAGTGCACCATCAATGTATTCCCACACATTGTCAGCAACGATCTGGGGAGGATCTGATGCTGATACACCAACTGTAAATTAAGTGGCTAACAAAGTACGACAGTTTGAAGACAGTCTTTCTTGCCCCCTCACTGTTGCGGACATGGAAAAAATAACAGAAAACAGAGAAATTATTTGAAAAACTGTATGATAAGCTGTCCATGATGGAGACAAGATCCCACTCTTCCCCTGCATGGACCTACAGCGCAGCCATTAGGAGAAGATGTCCTCCTACAAGATCGGCTCAGGAGAGACGGAACATGCCATAAGATACCCTGTGATTTTATCTCCGCAGCCACGGAAAGAACATGAGGAAGTGGGATGGACAACCTACTTCAAACCAACAGGCACAAGTATGCGAGTTGTAAGGTAAAACAAATAGAAGAGTTTTTCCAGGAGGATGGCTGCTCCGGTCTACAGCGAGTGGTTCTCTGATCCCAGTATGAACCCATTTGTTGATAGCTACACAAGTCATGTGAACCCATCTGTTAATAGCAGGTACTGTGCTCAATATCAGAGGGGCCCTGCCTCCAGCCAGGTGGAGGAGAGGGACAACCAGGTTTATGGGACTGTGTGGATTTGATGGCCTAGTATGTTAGAGCCACAAAAGTATAAAGCCACTACAAGAAACAGAAAGAATCACAGGAAAAGACAGTGTGACTGTATACACACCCATACCTATTTGGGGGTGGGTTACTGATGATTCTGTTAGGGCCCATGCAGGGGTAGCTCAGGCAGCCACACATTGGAAATGGGAACATTATTTACAGCAACAATTTCTACCAGGAAAACCACATGTAACCACTCCACATGCCACTCTTCTAGGAACTGTATCGGTTAATCATATGCCCACACTAGGGGAAACTCTTCCCTTTGGAGGTATCCCTACATCTCCTGTGAAGGAGGCTCCCCCTTATGACAGGTTAATAGAAGAGAACAAAAAAGATGCCTGGTTTACTGATGGAAGTACAACACTTCCAGTACAAAACATGGTGAGGACTGAAATTCTTCCAGATGGTATGTCTCTCAAGATACTAACTATAAGGCAAATGGAATTGTTTACACCTTGTGTGGCAGGACCGCAACCTATTAGTCTAGTGTCCTGTTTTGAGGTAAAACAGAAAAAATTTTCTGATTTGTAATTTTGCTTTTTAGCTGGGCCTCTTCTAACTGACTAAACTCTGAAATGAACAGCATATTGTTCAGAAACTGTTCACCCTCAGAGTGATAAGGCCTGATTATACCAAGGAATGGTATGCACAGAGGCTCTTGCTTAGACTTATTGCTATAACAACCAAGGTCAGCTAACTCTGCTGTTTTGCCCCGTTAGAGGGTCGGAAGCGGAGAAGCGTAGAGGGGTCACACTGATAGGGAGGAACGGACAGGACAGGTGACCCAAAACTGACCAACAGGGTATTCCATCCCATATGCATCACACTCAGTATAAAAGCTAAGGGATCAAAGGGTCAACTCTCTTTCTTCAATGGCCGATGTCTGAGGAGGACCCTGTCTGTTCGTCTGCCTTTGATCCCGATCCAAGCATTCCTGACTCCAGATCCGGAATTCAGCTCCTGTCTGTTGCTGACTCCAGTCTGGGACTTTCCCTGTGCCTGCTGGTGACGCTGGATACGGTTTTGTATATATTGTATACTTTTTTTTTCTTTAATTTTTATTATTCTATTATTATTTACTATTTTCTTTTTTATTATTATTTTCATTAAAGTAGTTTAGTTCTTTTTCTAAACTCGTAAATCTCCTTATCTCTTCCTCTCCTCTCTTTGGAGAGATGGGGGAAGGGCCATCTGTCATTCTGATTGGCCAATCCGGCCAAAACCACGACATCTAGACATAAAGATTCATATAATAACCCCTGAGAATGCCATATGGTTTTGTACCCCAACTTCTCCTCTTCTTTTACATCCTTTGTTAATATCAGATTCGCAAGTTCTTGTATTTCAGGTATCTTCAACAAATACCTATGCCTTATCTAGAGGATATAGCATTGGAATGGTGTTATTGGTGTTGCGAACCCAACATTAAATTGAAGTTCAATCTGAAAAAGTGCAAGCCATAGCTCTCCAATCTGTGTGGGCAATTACCCACATAAGGTTATGAAACCCAGAGTAATATTAGCTGAAGGAGCTGGAGCAACAGCATATGTATTACTAGAAGGAGATGACACTCCTGTTTTCTTCCCCTATCACAGGTTGTCTCGTCTCGTTACTAGTCTGAGTAGGTAACGGCTGTATGCCAATGAACATTACAAAATCAATTGACAGTGGACTATCTCCTTCTTCGACACCATAAATGCTGCTTTGATTTTGAAAGCATGTGTTGCTTCAACGCAACTGCTGAATCAGACAGCGTAGAGGGCAACTTTCAACATCTCCAGGACTTAATACATCAAATGAAACAATCTACTGGTGGTACCTGGCTGGCTGAGTGGTTTAATTCCCTGACAGGAGGAATGGGACACCTGATTCAAAGCATTATTGTAGAGATGTGTTTATTCCTTTTTCTGTATGTGTTTAATGCATGCCTCTGTAAATTACTCTGCCCTACACCCGGCAAGCCCAAATGGACACCTCCAGGTTTGCCAGCCCCAGCAGAAGCAGTCTCTTGAGCTAGGGGGTAGAATGTGGGAAAATAATGGAAGACTGACGAGGAGGATTGTAAACATGCTCAAGTGACTTGCAGCTGAGGTGTCGAAAAACACATATACCATACTAATTGTTGTTTAGTATTGCGTGCTTGACAAGTAGAACATCTGTGTTAGATAACATAGGCCTGTGATAGATTCAGAGGCACTCTGTCAAACATGTTTGAGATTCCTGCCCTGCTGTGGGAAAGATCAAAGCACAGTGGTAAACTATGCCTGCTTGAGTCCCTGATATACAGGCAAGAACAGCCGGTTCATAACTCTCTCCAGCAATGACTGAGCTCCACAGTGCCTGTGTTCCTGCTTGCGTGCCTCTGCCCGGATGCTGCTTCAGAGATTCCCCAGTTCATGAGGTATCAACATTAAATTTAGTCTCTGCATTTCATCTGTGGTTTTGTGGTTGTTCCTGCATCCTGCCTGTGTTGGCTCACACAGTGCCTCTTTGTTTCCCCAGCTCATTGTTGCCAATGAGCTGGCATACGATGATGGTGTGCTCTGTATAAACTTCCACCATATGGGTCAGATACATTGGACTTCATCTGGATCTGTGGTTGACTGCGGGTCATCCAGGTCATGATAAATCATCTCCCACAAAGCTAATTCTCTCAGGTACTGGATACCTCTCTCCACGGAGGTCTACTTGCCTAGGTGACATATAATATCTTTGTTGAAGGGATACCTTTCCTTCACGCCTGACAGGAGTCACCTCTAGAGGCTGAAGGCTTGTGTCCCTTTTCCAATCGCCTTGTCAGTGCCCCCTTCCCTAGACAGAGATCCCAGCTGCTTGGCTTCCCTACCCTCTAATTCCAGGCTACTGGCCCCATTATCCAGGGATTGGAGCAGCCAGAGGACAATTTGCTCACCTGGACGACGAATCTTTTCATGTATCTCACAGCTCACCCAGGGGTAAGCATCAGGTGATTACCTCTGGTTCTTCCTCCTGTTCTTGTGAAGATGTGGTTCATCGTCATCCCTTACTAGGCGAACTGATTTCTTCGTGTACTACTTCTGTACAGGGGCAACTGATACCAGCATAGGTTGGTTCTCTGGTTCGGTAGCCACAGTGCCTGTCACCGGGTTTTGAATAGCAGTAGCACTTCTGGTGGGGGTTGAAGTAGCCACAGTGCTTGTCACCAGGGTTTGAGTAGCTGCAGTGCTTGTCGCGGGGGTTGGAATAATGTGCCCACATACGCACCGATGTTTAACACTAAGCAAGACCTGAAACATATTCAGAAGCAATGAAGAACCTAGCAATTGAAGCATGCTGGTTTGAGCATCCCAAGGGTATTCAAAATTCTTGAACGCTGTTGTAATTAGCCGTGAGGAGAAGGGGGAGGTGAAGGAAGGCGTCTCCCCCACAGATTGGTTCTTTGAGGAGAAAGGTAAAAAAGGTAAAATGTGTAATTACTAACAGTTTCCACTAAACGGCTCCCGAAGTACGGAGATGAAACAATCGCTTCTGTTTCACCTTGTTCATTGCTCTTAATCATTAAGGAGTACAGCCACAGCACACAATTTCATCATATCATAAGCCTGCACTAAAAAGCACCACAAAATGATAATCTTGACCCATCTCCCAGGGATGATAAACAGCACAACAGGGAGCACATACAGCACACAACCCCGAGAACAACATTGTGACTATTAACCCCATACAATGAATGTTTATAACAAATTTGTTCTAATGCGCTCTGATCAGGTTTGTCATTATCTCAAGCTGTCAAGTCCCACATTGAGCACCAAAAAGGAATGTCATGGTTTAACCCCAGCTGGCAGCTAGGACCATGCAGCCACTCATGCAGTTCTCCCCCTCCCCCCCAGGAGGCTAGGGAGAAGAGGGAGAAAAAGAGGGGAAAAGAAAAAAAAACAAGAGGTAATGATAGTTTAATAGAACAATAACAGAAAAAGGAAAATAATAATAATAATGGTAAAAGAATATACAAGATAAAGTAATACATCAGAAGTCACTCTCACCACCCAGTGAATTGATTGCCCAGCCTGTCCCAAGCAGTGATTGTGGATTCCAGCTCATGAGGTCAACCCTCATTTATATACCAACCGTGACATCTATGATACAGAATATTCCATTGGCCATTCCATTGTTTTGTCTGTGCTCTTTCTCAGCTTCTATGGGAAGTTGAAAAAAGTCCTTGAATAGTATAAAAATCATCTAGCAATAACTAAAACAATATGCATTATTGGCATTCTTTTCATACTGTCCTGGTTTGACGTAAAACAGAACCAAGTTTTTTTCAGTAACTTTACTTTTCAGTAAAACATATGCCAAAATCAAGCAAACTAAATGGTTAAAACCTTTGTGGTATGGGGGACGATGGTTGAAATATAAATATGGAGAGGCTTGGCAAATTGATTATATCACACTCCCTCAAACCCACCAGGGTAAGCACTACGTGCTTACAATGGTGGAAGCAAGCACCGGATGGTTGGAAAACTATGCCGTGCCCCATGCCACTGCCGGGAATACCATCCTGGGCCTTGAAAGACAAGTCTCGTGGTGACATGGTACTCCAGGAAGAATTGAGTCAGACAATGGGACTCATTTCAAAAACAATCTTATAAGTACTTAGGCAAAAGAACATGGCACTAAGTGGGTATATCATATCCCCTATCATGCACCAGCTTCTGGGAAAATTGAGCAGTACAATGGATTGTTAAAAACTACCCTGAAGGCAATGGGTGGTGGATCCTTTAAAAAATTGGGACGAGCATTTAGCACAAGCTACCTGGCTAGTTAACACCAGGGGATCCATCAATCGAGCTAGTCCTGCTCAATCAGACCTTTTACATGCAGTAGAAGGTGATAAAGTCCCTGTGGTTCTTGAAAGGAATATGCTGGGGAAAACTGTTTGGGTTTTTCCTACTTCAGGCAAAGGCAAACCCATTTGTGGGACTGTTTTTGCTCAAGGACCTGGATGTACTTGGTGGGTGATGCTGGAGAATGGAGAAGCTCAATGTGTACCTGTCCCGGTTCCAGAGGGGATTGGGTTAATTTTCACAAGGAGCTGGCACGGGACACAGGTATTCCATACCATGTGATGCCATGCCCAGTCTATAGGCAGGGAGCTGGCTGGGGGAATGAGCAGAAAGTCGCTGCTTGGAGTGGGCTGGGGGCTTCCCAGATCCAATTGTGGTACAGTGGTGGTACATTGCTCATGTTTTGTACATTCCTCTATCAGTATTATAGTTGTTGTTTTACTCTTTCCTTCACTGTTCTGTTAAACTGCCTTTATCTCAACCCACGAGTTTTGCCTTTTCCACGTGTGGGGGGGTGAGCGAGTGGCCTCGTGGTTCTTTGTTTCCGGGTGGAGTTAAACCATCACAGCACCTCAAGGAAATTTATACCTGTGTGAGAATATTCAGTTTTGAGCTGTATGATGTTGATTGCTACATAATACTAACAGCGATCAATAAGTGTTTTTCAGGATAACATAGTGGTGATGGAACCTGAGCTAGCTTCATCAAGTGGCGTCCAGCAAACTCTTTCATGCGGACATGCTATCTGTGGGCATGAATCACAATGAATTTCATACCATCTTTCCTGCCCTGAGAGTCTGCTAGGATAGATGAAATCCTGCAATTATGGACTTACCAAACTTCTGTGTATAAAGATAAATCATAAATGAGTGACCTCTGTGTGTGTGTATATATATATCTGTCGTGGTTTAGCCTCAGACGGCAACAAAGAACCACGTGCTGCTCACTCGGGCCTTCCTAATACAGGAAGAATCAGAAGAAAAAGGCAAGACTCTTGGGTTGAGACAAAGGCAGTTTAACAGAACAGCAAAGGGAACAAGCAAACAACAATAACACGGATAGAGGAATATACAAACACGATTACGGAAGCTCCCCGCCGCTCAACGACTGGACCCGGGATGCCCCAGCCCGCTCCCAGTGGCGACTTCCTGCCCCCTCCCCGGCGACTTCCTGCCCCCTCCCCCCGGCAGCTCAGGGTGGGCATGGCTCACATGGCATGGAATACCAGGAAGAATTAACCCTATCCCTGCCGGAACCAGGACATTATCCACCCCTTATTCCATACCATCTATGCCATGCCCAGATCTTACAGGTTCCAATGAATTGCCACCACTCTCCCCTGTCATATATATATACATATATATTCATGCAGATATAATGCCCTTAGTTTATGGGCCATCCCTCCAAAGTGTCCGTTGAGTTCATTTAAGCCATGGCTTTGGGCTCCATCTGTTAGAACAGTCTCTCAGGGCAGGTGAGATGCTGTGTGGTGCTGGCCTGTTGCATGCTGTATTTCCGGAGCTTGTGACTGGTGCACCCGGTGTGGCTCATGCACACAGTCCATGGGCTGAAGATGTAGATCTCGATGAAGTTGCTGGGCGCCAGCTGCTGAGGTCAATTCTTATCCCATCACCCCTGTGCCTTACTCGTAGTACAACTGATAGCAATTATAGCAATGAGGACATACAGTGACAGTGTTACTTAGCAATTAACAGCACACAATTTGATTCATTGGCTATTCTCACCCAAAATCAGATCCCCATGAGGTACACATCGGACTTCCCCATCCTTCCGCATCGCCCACCAAGTGCACCCAGGTCCTTGGGCAAAAGCAATCCCACGGATGGGTTTGCCTTTGCCTGAGGCAGGACTAACCCAGACTGTCTTCCCTAGCATATTCTTCATGTGCACTACAGGGACTTTATCCCCTTCTACGGTACGTGGAAGTTTTGATTGGGCAGGGCCAGCCCGATTGTTAGATCCCCTGGTGTTAACTAGCCAGGTAGCTTTTGCTAAATGCGTATCCCAGTGTTTTAAAGTCCCACCACCCATTGCTCTCAGTGTAGTTTTTAACAGTCCATTGTATCGTTCTATCTTCCCAGAGGCTGGTGAGTGACAGGGGATGTGATATACCCACTCAATGCCATGCTCTTTGGCCCAGGTGTCTATGAGGCTGTTTCGGAAATGAGTCCCATTGTCCGACTCAATTCTCTCTGGGGTACCATGTCGCCACAGGACTTGCTTTTCAAGGCCCAGGATAGTGTTCCGGGCAGTGGCATGGGGCACAGGGTATGTTTGCAGCCATCCGGTGGTTGCTTCCACCATTGTGAGCACATGGCGCTTGCCTTGACGGGTTTGTAGCAGTGTGATATAATCAATCTGCCAGGCCTCCCCATATTTATATTTCAGCCATTGCCCTCCATACCAAAGAGGCTTCAAATGCTTGGCTTGCTTGATTGCAGCGCATGTCTCACATTCATGGATGACCTGTGCAATAGTGTCCATGGTCAAGTCCACCCCTCGGTCACGAGCCCATCTATATGTCGCATCTCTTCCTTGATGGCCTGAGGTGTCCTGGGCCCACCGAGCTATGAAGAGTTCACCCCTATGTTGCCAGTCCAGATCCACCTGAGCAGCTTCAATCCTAGCAGCCCGATCCACCTGCTGGTTGTTCTGATGTTCCTCCGTGGCCCGATTCTTCAGTACATGGGCATCTACGTGACGTACTTTCACAACCAGATTCTCTATCCGGGCAGCAATATCTTGCCATAGGTCAGCAGCCCAGATGGGTTTGCCTCTGCGCTGCCAGTTGCCCTGCTTCCACTGCTGTAACCACCCCCACAGAGCATTTGCCACCATCCATGAGTCAGTGTAGAGATAAAGTACTGGCCATTTTTCTCGCTCAGCAATGTCCAAAGCCAGCTGAATGGCTTTCACCTCTGCAAACTGGCTCGATTCACCCTGTCCCTCACTGGCCTCTGCAACTTGTCGTGTAGGACTCCACACAGCAGCCTTCCACTTTCGATGCTTTCCCACAATCCGGCAGGACCCATCAGTGAACAGGGCATATTTCCTCTCATTTTCTGGCAGTTTATTATACGGTGGGGCCTCTCCAGCACGCGTCACCTCCTCCTCTGGTGACATTCCAAAATCCTTGCCTTCTGGCCAGTCCATGATCACTTCCAGAATTCCTGGGCGACTGGGGTTTCCCATTCGCGTTCGCTGTGTGATCAGTGCAATCCACTTACTCCATGTAGCATCAGTTGCATGATGTGTGGTGGGGACCCTTTCTTTGAACATCCAGCCCAACACCGGCAGTCGAGGTGCGAAGAGGAGCTGTGCTTCTGTGCCAACTACTTCCGAAGCAGCTCGAACCCCTTCATATGCTGCCAATATCTCTTTTTCTGTTGGAGTGTAGTGGGCTTCGGATCCTCTGTATCCCCGACTCCAAAACCCTAGGGGTCGACCTCGAGTCTCCCCTGGTGCCTTCTGCCAGAGGCTCTGGGTAGGGCCGTTCTCCCCGGCTGCGGTGTAGAGCACATTTTTAACATCTTGTCCTGGCCGGACTGGCCCCAGGGCCACTGCATGGACTATTTCCTGTTTGATTTGTTCAAAAGCTTGTCGTTGCTCAGGACCCCATTTAAAGTCATTCTTCTTCCGTGTTCCTTGATACAGAGGGCTTACAATGAGACTGTAATCTGGGATATGCATCCTCCAAAAACCCACAATGCCTAAGAAAGCTTGTGTTTCCTTTTTACTAGTTGGTGGAGACATAGCTGCTATTTTATTGATCACATCCATTGGGATCTGACGGCATCCATCTTGCCATTTTATTCCTAAAAACTGGATCTCCTGCGCAGGTCCCTTGACCTTACTTTGTTTTATGGCACCACCAGCTTTCAGAAGGATTTGGACTATTTTACTCCCTTTCTCAAAAACTTCTTCTGCTGTGTTGCCGCATACGATGATGTCATCAATGTATTGCAGATGTTCTGGAGCTTCACCCTGTTCCAGTGAAGTCTGGACCAGTCCATGGCTGTGGGGCTGTGTTTCCACCCCTGGGGCAGTCGATTCCAGGTGTACTGGATGTCCCTCCAAGTGAAAGCAAACTGTGGCCTGCACTCTGCCGCCAAAGGGATTGAGAAGAATGCATTCGCTATATCAATTGTGGCATACCACTTGGCTGCCTTGGACTCCAGTTCGTACTGGAGTTCTAGCATGTCCGGCACGGCAGCACTCAGTGGTGGCGTGACTTCATTCAGGCCACGGTAGTCTACAGTCAGCCTCCACTCTCCATTAGACTTTCGCACTGGCCATATGGGACTGTTAAAGGGTGAGCGAGTCTTGCTGATCACTCCTTGAACCTGTAGTTGACAAATCAGCTTATGGATGGGAATCAGAGAGTCTCGGTTAGTGCGATATTGCTGCCGATGCACCGTTGTGGTAGCAATCGGCACCTGCTGTTCTTCGACCCTCAACAACCCCACAACAGAAGGGTCCTCTGAGAGACCAGGCAAGGTAGACAACTGTTTAACTTCCTCCGTCTCCAAGGCAGCTATGCCAAAGGCCCACCGGTACCCTTTTGGGTCCTTAAAATACCCTCTTCTGAGGTAATCTATGCCAAGGATGCATGGAGCCTCTGGGCCAGACACAATGGGATGCTTCTGCCACTCATTCCCAGTTAGGCTCACTTCCGCCTCCAGTACAGTCAACTCTTGGGATCCCCCTGTCACCCCAGAAATACAAATGGGTTCTGCCCCTCTATAGCTTGATGGTATTAGGGTGCACTGTGCACCTGTGTCCACTAGAGCCTTATACTCCTGTGGGTCTGATGTGCCAGGCCATCGAATCCACACCGTCCAATAAACCCGGTTGTCCCTTTCCTCCACCTGGCCGGAGGCAGGGCCCCTCTAATCCTGGTCATAGTATCCCTTACTCACTTCTTGCATAAATGACTTGGAAGTTCCTTCAAGAGGATCAGAAGCAAGATCAGGCCTTCTGCTCTGTCTGGGGAACGGCCCACTGGAAACTGGGGCGGCACTTTTCCTGGAGGGATCCCCTTTTGTGGTTGTCCTTCCTTGCAACTCCTGTACCCATTACCGCAGGGTCCAAGTAGGTTGTCCATCCCACTTCCTCATGTCCTATCCATGGTCACGCAGGTAGAACCACAGGGTGCCTCGTGGTGTGTACCCTCTGTACTCTCTCTCTTGAGTGGGGAAATGCCTGCTTCTAATAGCTGAGACGCTGGCCCGTGCAGGTGGGGAGTAGGAGATATTCTCCTCAAGTTACTGGACCTTCCAGGACAGTTTCTCCACAGCTGAGACAAGGGGGGAAGAGAGCCTTTCTTCATATCGCCGGAGCCGGCCAGCCACCTCATCCACCGTTGGTCCCTTTTCGCCTTTCCATTCCATTACTGCCAGTGAGTTGGCATACGACGATGGTGCGCTCCGTACAAACTTCTACCATGTGGGCCTTGTGCATTGCACCTCATCAGGGTCTGTGGGTAAGTCTGCATTGTCCAAGGCATAATAAATCATCTCCCGCACAGCTAATTCTCTCAGGTACTGGATACCTCTTTCCATGGTAGTCCACTTGCTTGGTTCACATACAACATCCTCACTGAAGGGGTACCTTTCCCTCATGCCTGACAGGAGTCGTTTCCAGAGGCTGAGGGCTTGGGTCTTCTTCCCAATTGCCTTGTCAATACCGCCTTCCCTAGACAGGGATCCCAGCTGCCTGGCTTCCCCACCCTCTAATTCCAGGCTACTGGCCCCGTTATCCCAGCACCGGAGCAGCCAGGTGACAATGTGCTCGCCTGAAAGTCGGCTAAAATCTTTTCGCATATCCCGCAACTCACTCAAGGATAGGGATCGGGTAATTATCTCTGGTTCTGCCTCTTCCTCCTGTCCACGTGATGGCCCTGGTTCATCATCATCTCTTACTAAGCGAACTGATTTCTTCGTGTACTTCTTCTTCTGTATGGGGGCAACTGATACTGGCACGGGTTGGTTCCCTGGTTCAGTGGCAGTGGCTGCCACCAGGGCTGGAGTAGCCACAGTGGCTGCCACAGGGGTTGGAGTAACTGCAGTGGCTGCTGCAGGGGTTGGAGTAGCTGCAGTGGCTGCTATGGGGGTTGGAGTAGTGGCAGTGGCTGCCACAGGGGTTGCAGTAGCCGCAGTGGCTGCCACAGGGGTTGCAGTAGCTGCAGTGTCCGTCGCAGGGGTTGCAGTAGCCGCAGTGGCTGCCGCAGGGGTTGCAGTAGCTGCAGTGTCCGTCGCAGGGGTTGCAGTAGCCACAGTGGCGGCCGCAGGGGTTGCAGTAGCCGCAGGGGCTGCTGGTCTGGTCTCCATCTCTTCCCCCTGAGGGTGCTGCATAATTCTGAGCAGTGCCTGGTAGATACTGGCCAGGGCCCAGCACAGTGCGGTGAGTTGTGCCTCTCTAGAATAGCCACAGCATTTTCCCTTCAAATATTCTACCACTTTATCAGGGTCCTGTAATTGTTCAGGGGTGAAGTCCCAGACCATTGGAGGTGAGAAGTTCTCTAGGTACCTGCCCATGTTCTCCCACATGCCGTGCCACCCCTGACTATCCAGCCTCGGGGCAGATCTCCGGGTGGTAGTCTTAAATAGTCGCTTAACCCTAAACAAGATCTGGAACGTATTCAGGAGACATAACACTAGGACCAGGCTGGTTTGAGTATCCCAAGGATATTCAAAATTCTCAAAAGTTGTCATACCTGACCCAAAGGAGAAAAGGGAGGCAAAAGAGCTGGGGAAAGTGTCCCCCTGTTTCCCCCACAGACTGGGTGTAATTATTAATAAATTCTGAGAGACGGTGCCCAAGGTACGGACAGGACAGCAAAACCACATAAAAGCCCCAAAATAGCTGTCTGAACAGTGATGTTATCATATCATAAACAGATATCACACAGGACAGCAGAATGATAATCCTCATCCCTCTTCCAGACATGGTAAACAGCATCGCAGGGACTACATAAACCATATAGGAATTTACATAACACAGCCATGAGAACAAACCAAGCAACATGATGACCAGCGACTATTTGCCTAATACAATAAATGCATACAAAACAATTCGTTTTTCCACGTTCTAGTTGGATTCTGTCGTTATCTCAACCCTTCGAGCCCCACGTTGGGCGCCAAAAAGGACTGTCGTGGTTTAGCCTCAGACGGCAACAAAGAACCACGTGCCGCTCGCTCGGGCCTTCCCGATACAGGAAGAATCAGAAGAAAAGGCAAGACTCTTGGGTTGAGACAAAGGCAGTTTAACAGAACAGCAAAGGGAACAAGAAAACAACAATAACACGGACAGAGGCATATACAAACACGATTACGGAACCGCCGCTCCCCGCCGCTCACCAACCGGACCGGGGACGCCCCAGCCCGCTCCCAACGGCGACTTCCTGCCCCCTCCCCCGGCAGCTCAGGGTGGGCATGGCTCACATGGCATGGAATACCAGGAAAAATTAACCCTATCCCCGCCAGAACCATGACAATATCTGTATATATATGTGTATGTATTTGATAGGTAAAATAATAGTGATCTGAGAACGATGCAAATGGTATGGAATAAGGGGTGGACTGTCGTGGTTTGAGGTAAAACAGAACCAATTTTCTGTTTAGTAACTTTACTTGTGGGTTAAGCCTCTTCTAACTAACTGAACTCTCTGAAATTAACAGCATATTTTTCAGACACTGTCCACTTCCAGAGACTGATAAGACCTTATTGATTCTAATTTATGCCAAGGAATGGTATGCAGAGATGCTCTTGCTTATATACTTATTGCTATAACAACCAAGGTCAGATAATTTTGTTATATGTCCCATTGGAGGGTCAGAAGCGGAAAAGTGTAGAGGGGTCCCACCTGCAGGGAGGAGCGGACGGGACAGGTGACCCAAAACTGACCAACAGGGTATTCCATCCCATCTGCCTCATGCTCAGTATAAAAGCTGAGGGATCAGAGAGTCAGCTCTATCTTTCTTCGATGGCCAGTGTCCGAGGAAGACTCTTTCTGTTTGTCTGCCTTTGATCCTGATCCATGCATTCCTGAATCCAGATCTGGAATCCAGTTCCCATCTGTCACTGAGTCCAGTCTGGGACTTTCCCAGTGCCTGCCGGTGATGTGATCATCATCCTGGGAGCTTGATGTGGTTTTGTATATGTTGTATATATTTCATTATTTTATTTTTTATTATTTTATTAATATTTTCATTGAAGTAGTTTAGTTTCTTTTTAAACTCATAAGTCTCCCTCTCTCCCTCCTCCCCTGGAACGGAGATACTCTCCCTTCTCAGAAAGCATCTGTTGTTCTCGTCAGTGGCCAGTCTAGTCCAAACCACAACATATACCAAATCTGAAACACAGCAACCACTAAAAAGAATATTAACTCTATCCCACCTGAAACCAGGACAGTGTGTTTAACCCTCCCTAATCAGGAGTCATCTAGAAATAAAAAGCACAAAGAACCCTTTGATCGAGTACAGCTGACAAAGCTTGTTAGCAGCTGCTAGAGCTTGCTGGAAGTCAGTCTCCTGTTACACAGGATCCCAGGCCCAATAACTGCCAACAGAATTTAAAATGTGGCTAAACATTTCCTTACATTCTTGAATTTTGCTGATAGCTCAAATTCCATCTCTCTCTCATCTATCTTTCTCAGCCTACCTTCCCTTCTCCACAGACATCTTTTAAGGCACTGATGTGACTTGATTCCCTGAAATGCATGTAAGAAGACTTCTCACATTGCGCTTCTGAAATGATCATCACAGAAACTACAAAATGAGGAGAAGGGTTAAGGTACCTTTGTACTGGGTCTAGTAAGGATGGTGTTAACTTTTTTCATAGCAAACCCTACGGTGCTGTGCTTTGCATTTGTGGCTAACCAATGTTTTGACTGTTGCTCAATGGTGCTTGCACAGTGTCGGTGCTTGCACAGTGTCAGTGCTTTTTCTCTTCCCCTCTGCCTCCGTGCATCAAGTAGGGTGGGGGAGGTCAAGAGGTTGGGAAGGGATGTAGCAAAGACAGCCGACCCAAAATGACCAAAAAGATATTCCATACCATGTTCAGCAATAAAAGCTCGGGGAAAGCAGGAGGAAGGGGGGACATTCGTGGTAATGGCATTTGTCTTCCTAAGCAACCGTTATGCGTGCTGAGGCCCTGCTTTCCAGGAAGTGGCTGGGCATCTGCCTGCCAATGAGAAATAGTGAATGATTTTTTCTTTTTGCTTTGCTTGCACACACAGCTTTTGCTTCCATATTAAACTGTCATTATCTTGAGCCATGAGTGTTAGAATCATAGAATCACAGAATTGTCTAGGTTGGAACGGACCGTTAAGATCATCGAGTCCAACCATCAACCTAACTCTGACAAAAACCATCACTAAACCGTGTCTCTAAGCACCATGTTTACCCATCTTTTAAATAACTTTAAATACAGGGCAGCCTGTTCCAATGCTTGATATAACCCTTTCAGGGTAGAAATTTTTCCTAATATCCAATCTAAACCTCCCCTAGTGCAACTTGAGGCCATTTCCTCTTGGCCTATCACTTGTTACTTGGGAAAAGAGACCGATCCCCACCTTGCTACACCCTCCTTTCAGGTAGTTGTAGAGAGCAATAAGGTCTCCCCTCAGCCTCCTTTTCTCCAGGCTAAACAACCCCAGTTCCCTCAGCCGCTCCCCATAAGACTTGTTCTCCAGACCCCTCACCATCTTCGTTGCCCTTCTCTGGACACGCCCCAGCACCTCAATGTCTTTTTTGTGGTGAGGGGCCCAAAACTGGACACAGTATTCGAGGTGCGGCCTCACCAGTGCCAAGTACAGGGGGATGATCATAGAATCATAGAATCAAAGAATCATAGAATGGTTTGAGTTGGAAGGGACCTTAAAGATCATCTAGTTCCAACCCCCCTGCCATGGGCAGGGACACCTCCCACTAGACCAGCTTGCTCAAAGCCCCATCCAGCCTAGCCTTGAACGCTTCCAGGGAAGGGGCATCCAAAACTTCCCTGGGCAACCTGTTCCAGTGCCTCACCATCCTCACAGTAAAGAATTTCTTCCTAGTATCTAATCTAAATTTCCCCTCTTCCAGTTTAAAACCATTACTCCTCGTACTATTACTACACTCCCTCATAAAGAGTCCCTCCCCATCTTTCCTATAGGTCTCCCCAGAGCCTTCTCTTCTCCAGGCTGAACAACCCCAACTCTCTCACCCTGTCTTCATAGGAGTGGTGCTCCAGCCCTTTGATCATATTCGTGGCCCTCCTCTGGACCCGTTCCAACAGGTCCATGTCCTTCTTGTGCTGAGGACTCCAGAGCTGGATACAGTACTCCAGGTGGGGTCTCACCAGAGCAGAGTAGAGGAGCAGAATCACCTCCCTCGACCTGCTGGCCACGCTTCTTTTGATGCGGCCCAGAATGCGGTTGGCTTTCTGGGCTGCAAGCACGCATTGCCAGCTCATGTTGAGCTTCTCACCCGCTAACACCCCCAAGTTCTTCTCCTCAGGGCTGCTCTCAAGCCATTCTCTGCCCAACCTGTATTTGTGCTTGGGATTGCTGTGACCCAGGTGCAGGACCTTGCACTTGGCCTCGTTGTACTTCATGAGGTTTGCACAGGCCCACCTCTCAAGCCTGTCCAGGTCCCTCTGGATGGCATCCCTTCCCTCCGGTGAGTCGACCGTGCCGCACAGCTTGGTGTCATCGGCAAACTTGCTGAGGGTGCACTCAATCCCACTGTCCATGTCACCGACAAAGATGTTAAACAGCACCGGTCCCAGTACTGACCCCTGAGGAATACCACTCATCACTGGTTTCCACTTGGACATTGAGCCATTGACTGCAACCCTTTGAGTGCAGCCATCTAGCCAGTTCCTTATCCACCAAGTGGTCCATCCATCAAATCCATCCTTTTCCAATTTAGAGACCAGGATGTCATGCGGGACAGTGTCAAATGCTTTGCATAAGTCCAGGTAGATGACGTCGGTTGCTCTCCCCTTATCCACCAATGCTGTGGCAACATCTTAGAAGGCCACCAAATTTGTCGGGCACGATTTGCCTTTGGTGAAGCCATGTTGGCTGTCACCAATCACCTCCTCATTTTCCATGTGCCTTAGCAGAGATTCCAGGAGGATCTGCTCCATGATCTTGCCAGGCACAGAGATGAGACTGACCGGCCTGTAGTTCCCCGGGTCTTCCTTTTTTCCCTTTTTGAAAATGGGCATTATGTTTCCTCTTTTCCAGTCAGCGGGGACTTCCCCAGACTGCCACAACTTTTCAAATATAATGGAAAGTGGCTTAGCAACTTCATCTGCCAGCTCCCTCAGGACCCGTGGATGGATTTCATCAGGTCCCATGGACTTGTGCACCTTCAGGTTCCTCAGATGGTCTCAAACCTGATCTTCTACAGTGGGCGGTTCTTCATTCTCATAGCCCCTGCCTTTGCCTTCTGCGACTTGGGCGGTGTGGTTAGAGCCCTTGCTGGTGAAGACCGAGGTGAAAAAGTCATTCAGCACCTCAGTCTTCTCCATATCCTGGGTCCTGGGTGACCAGGTCTCCTATTTCCCTCTGGAGATGGCCCACATCTTCCCTAGTCTTGCCTTTATCTCTGACATACTTAAAGATCTTTTTCTTGTTATCCTTGATACCCCCGACCAGATTTAATTCTGTCTGTGCTTTATCTTGCCTAATCTGGTTCCTGGCCACTCGGACAGTTTCTTTGTATTCCTCCCAGGCTACCTGTCCTTGCTTCCACCCTCTATAGGCCTCCTTCTTCCCTAGTCCTGCTCACCACACTATTCCTGATACAGGCCAGGATGCTGTTGGCCTTCTTGGCCACCTGGGCGCACTGCTGGCTAATATTCATCCGGCTGTCGACCAGCACCCCCAGGTCCTTTTCCCCCAGCAGCTTTCCAGGCACTCTTCCCCAAGCCTGTAGCACTGCATGGGGTTGTTGTGACCCAAGTGCAGGACTCGGCACTTGGCCTTGTTGAACCTCATACATAGCCTCACAACATCTTTGTAGTCCTCATGAGTGGCCTGCTCCTTCTTCCAAAGTCCATAAACTCTCCTTTTATCCCTGAGTTGCAACCATATCTCTCTGTTTAGCCAGGCTGGTCTTTTTCCCTGATGGCTTGTTTTTCAGCACATGAGGACAGCCTGCTCCTGTGCCTTTAAGACTTCCTTCTTGAAAAATGTTCAGCCTTCCTCGACTTCTTTGCCCTTCGGGACTGCTTCCCAAGGGACTCTGTCGATCAGGCTCCTGAAAACAGCAAAGTCCGCCCTCCGGAAGTCCAAGATGGCAGTTCTGCTGACCCTCCTCCTTACTTCTCCAAGAATCAAAAACTCTATCGTTTCACGATCGCTTTGCCCAAGACTGCCTCCAGCCATCACATCCCCCACAAGTCCTTCTCTGTTTACGAACAAGTCCAGCAGGGCACCTTCCCTAGTTGCTTCCCTCACCAGCTGTGTAAGGAAGTTATCTTCCACACGCTCCAGGAACCTCCTAGACTGTTCCCTCTCAGATGTATTTTATTCCCAGCAGATATCTGGTATGTTGAAGTCCTCCACAAAGAGAAAGTCTAGTGATCGTGAGACTTCTTCCAGTTGTTTATAGAATATTTCGTCTGCCTCTTCATCCTGGTTGGGTGGTCTATAACAGACTCCCACCATGATATCTTCCTTGTTGGCCTTCCCCCTGATTCATATCCCATAAACACTCAACTCTATTGTCACCATCATTAAGTTCTTGACATTCATAACACTCCCTAACATACAGGGCCACCCTACCGCCTCTCCTTCCTTGCCTATCTCTTCTGAAGAGTTTATAGCCATCCATTGCAGCACTCCGATCGTGCGAGTCAACCCACCACGTTTCCATGATGGCAACTACATCATAGGTTTCCAGCTACTCCTGTTTGTTGCCCATGCTGTGTATATTATTGTAGAAGCACTTCTGTTGGGCTATTGGTCCCTCCACCTTTTTGCTGGGAGAAGACTTAATTCCTACCTGACCATTCCCAGGTGTAGCTGTAGTTTCTAACCCATCGATGACCCTCACATCTCTGCTGGTGCATAGATGTCCATCCCCTACCTTCACTGAGTGAGCAGACTGAGGGACCTCACTAGCATCCTATCCCACAAACATTGGGATGCCACCCCTAAGCTTACCTCTAAAGAGCCTGGTTTCATCCCCTTCCCCCATCAAATCTAGTTTAAAGCCCTTCTTGCCATCCTTCTGTTTTCTCCCTATCCGGCAGGAGAGGGGAGTGAGCAAGAGGCAGGGTGGGTGTTTGGCTGCTGGCCAGGATCAACCTTTAAACTATATTTGTAGTATCTCTCTCCTGGGCTGTTCCAGAGATGGGGGTGGACCTGGTAAAGATCAAAATGGTGCTGAAGACCCCTCAACACCAGTTCTGTTTAATTTTACTTAACGTGGAGGAAAAAAGGAAGGATGCTATCTTATCCCAACTGAATAGGAATTAATAAAAATCAGCCACCAGCATTCTCAGCTGATCAAGTTATCCAGTCACTCATTTAATGAAAATCCAGTCTACTTCCAAGACTGATGCTGAAATTAAAGATAAATGCCTTTTGGCAATTTCCCAATATCCTAGGTATAACTCTATTATCAGTACAACAAAACGTTTAATAGATATCTTTAAGTTCATAGAGTCATCAACTTCCAGATAACATAAATGAAATGGCATGGAAAGAAGACTCCTACAAATTCCTTGACATGAAAGACTTATACAGATGTTAAATCATGGCCTGAAGACTCCCGCTGAGTCTTGAACCTTCAAATGTCTTCCCCCATTGTTACAACATCATAAAAACACTTTTTTCAAGACCAGATATGTAGGTTTAAAACAAGATAATAATGCACCTTTAAGATTAATTAATTTTGCACTATTGGGTCAGTGCTAATTGTCGAAGAGGAAGAGGTTATGATGACTGCATCTAAGAAGAAAATGGCTTTAAAGAAAGAAATCAAATACAACAGAGGAATTCAGACAATATCACTAAGTGACCATATAACTTTTTACATTTGCTGTTGTCATGGTTTTGGCCAAATTGAACAGTGACAGATGCTCTCTCCCACCTCTCACTCCAAGGAGAGGAGGAGGAGAGATAGAGAGATTTACGATTTTAGAAAGAACTAAACTACTTTAATGAAATATTAATAATAAAATAAAAAGGAAATAATGAAATAGATACAATATGTACAAAACCGTATCAAGCTCACAGGATGACGTCACCAGAAGGTACTGGGAAAGTCCCAGACTGGACTCAGTGACAGATGGGAACTGGATTCCAGATCTGGATTCAGGAATGCATGGATCAGGATCAAAGGCAGACAAACAGAAAGAGTCCTCCTCGGATGCTGGCCATTGAAGAAAGATAGAGCTGACTCTCTGATCCCTCAGCTTTTATACTGAGCATGAGGCAGATGGGATGGAATACCCTGTTGGTCAGTTTTGGGTCACCTGTCCTGTCCGCTCTTTCCCACAGGTGGGACCCCTCTATGCTTTTCCGTTTCCGACTCTCCAGCAGGGCAAATAATGAAGTTAACTGACCTTGGTTGTTATAGCAATAAGTATAAGCAAGAGCATCTCTGCATACCATTCCTTGGCATGAACTGTAAACATAGGTCTTCTCACTCTGAGAACGAACAGTTTTCTGCACAATATGCTGTTAATTTCAGAGAGTTAGAAGAGGCTTAGCTATAAGAGGTAAAATTACTGAACAGAAAGTTCGTTCTGTTTTACTTCAAACCAGGACAGCTGTATTGTGTGAATGGAACACATTCATCATTGATGAAAGACAGGCAAGAAAAACCATACTGGTTTTAACAACTTGCTGTATATTTATGCTTTAGTTTTGTCTTTGTAGTGCTCTTCACAGCTGAAAAAGTGGTCTGTTCTTGTAAAGTAGGCTGTACATAATCACATTTTCAGGAATTTGCACAGTCCAAGAGGCTCCTCCAGTGCATTGATGATAACTTTTTGACACAGGTGGTGCAGGAGCCAACAAGGAGAGGAGCACTCCTAGACCTGGTACTGACAAACACAGAGGCACTGGTGGAGGACATTAAGGTTGGGGGCACCCTAGGTTGTAGTGATCATGAAATGATAGAGTTCAGGATCATGGGTACTACGCACAAAACAACAAGAAGTAAAATTACAACCTTGGATTTCAGGAGGGCTAACTTTGACCTCTTCAAGAAACTGCTTAGAGAGATCCCGTGGGCTAGGGCTCTGGAAGGCAAAGGGGCTCAAGAGAGCTGGTTGGTATTCAAAGACCACTTCCTCCAAGCTCAGGATCGGTGCATCCCTAAGAGCAAGAAATTGGGCAAGGGACACAGGAGACCTGCATGGTTGAGAAGGGAGCTTCTGAAAAAGCTCAAGTGGAAGAAGGAAGTTTGCAGCACATGGAAGAAGGGACTGACCCCTTGGGAGGATTACAAGAATGCTGCCAGAGCGTGCAGGGATGAAACAAGGAAAGCCAAGGCCTCCTTGGAATTAAACCTGGCAAGGAATGTCAAGCTCAACAGGAAGGGCTTCTTCAAGTATATTGGAGGCAAAAGGAAGACCAGAGAAGTTGTGGGCCCCCTGTTGAATGAGACAGGAGCCATGGTGACGGAGGATGTGGAGAAGGTGGAGTTACTGAATGCCTTCTTTGCTTCAGTCTTTACTGCTCGGCCCAGCCCTCAGGAGTCCCAGGCATTGGGGAAAGTAACGGGGAAAGAAGAAGACTTCCCCTTGGTTGAGGAGGATTGAGTGAGGGATCAATTAGATATTCACAAGTCCATGGGCCCCCATGGGAGTGCTGAGGGAGCTGGTGGAAGTCATTGCTGGGCTGCTCTCCATCATCTTTGAAAGATCCTGGAGAACAGGCGAGGTGCCTGAGGACTGGAGGAAAGCCAGTGTCACTCCAGTCTTCAAAAAGGGCAAGAAGGAGGACCCGGGGAACTACAGGCTGGTCAGCCTCACCTCCATCCCTGGAAAGATGATGGAACAGCTCATTCTGGGCGTCATCTCAAGGCATGTGGAGAAAAAGAAAGCTATTGGAAGTACTCAACATGGATTCACCAAGGGGAAATCATGTCTGACTGATCTGATAGCCTTCTATGATGGCATGACTGGATGGATAGATGAGGGGAGGGCAGTGGATGTGGTCTACCTTGACTTCAGCAAGGTGTTTGACACAGTCTCCCACAGCATCCTCATAGGGAAGCTTAGGAAGAGTGGGTAGATGAATGGACAGTAAGGTGGATAGATAACTGGTTGAAAGACAGAGCTCAGAGGGTCGTGATTAGGGGCACAGAGTCTAGTTGGAGGTCAGTGATAAGTGGTGTTCCCCAGGGGTCAGTACTGGGTCCAGTCCTCTTCAATATATTCATCAATGACCTGGATGAAGGGACAGAGAGTGCACCCTCAGCAAGTTTGCTGATGACACAAAGCTGGGAGGGGTGGCTGACACACCAGAAGGCTGTGCCGCCATACAGAGAGACCTGGACAGGCTGGAGATCTAGGCAAAGAGAGAAACCTTATGAAATTCAACAAGGGCAAGTGTAGGGTGCTGCACCTGGGGAGGAATAATCCCATGCACCAGTACAGGTTGGGGGCTGACCTGCTGGAGAGCAGCTCAGCTGAAAGAGACCTGGGAGTCCTGGTGGACAACAGGATGACCATGAGGCAGCAATGTGCCCTTGTGGCCAAGAAGGCCAATGGCATCCTGGGGTGCATCAAGAAGAGTGTGGCAAGCAGGTCGAGGGAGATCATCCTCCCCCTCTACTCTGCCCTGGTGAGGCCCCACCTGGAGTACTGTGTCCAGTTCTGGGCTCCCTGGTTCAAGAGGGACAGGGAACTGCTGGAGAGGGTACAGCAAAGGGCTACAAAGATGATCAGGGGACTGGAACACCTCTCTTATGAAGAAAGGCTGAGGGACTTGGGTCTTTTCAGTCTGCAAAAAAGACGACTGAGGGGGGATCTTATCAATGCTTATAAATACTTAAAGGGTGGTGTGTCAGGAGGATGGGGCCAGGCTCTTTTCAGCGGTGCCTGGGGACAGGACAAGAGGTAATGGGCACAAACTCAAACATAGGAAGTTCCATCTCAACGTGAGGAGGAACTTCTTTCCTTTGAGGGTGGCAGAGCACTGGAACAGGCTGCCCAGAGAGGTGGTGGAGTCTCCTTCTCTGGAGACATTCAAAACCCGCCTGGACGTGTTCCTGTCCAACCTGCTCTAGGTGACCCTGCTCTGGCAGGGGGGTTGGACTAGATGATCTCCAGAGGTCCCTTCCAACCCTATGATTCTATGATTCTATGATTCTATGATTCTATGAATGATTATTGGTAAAGATAAATTAATGCACATCTCTGAAACACTATGATAAGCCAACCTATAAACCTGAAGAGAAACAACAATTTCATAGTTGTTGTTATTATTATTGTACAGATCCAAGACAATAATCCTGAGTGTATGAGAAATGTTTTCCTCTTCCATTGTACAGTAGACAATCTTGGCTAGCTGCTACATTCATTGACAAAACATATCAAAATTCCTGGATGGGCTTTTGAAGCCTTTTGAAAGTCCTTCTGTCTCCATCACAGGCAAGTGAAAATAACAATTATAGGTATTTGTCCTGGTTCCGGTGGGGATAGGGTTAACTTTTCCTGGTATTCCATGCCATGTGAGCCACGCCCACCCTGAGCTGCCGGGGGAGGGGGCAGGAAGTTGCTGCTTAAAAGCGGGCTGGGGCGGCCCGGGTCCGGCCGGCGAGCGGCGAGCGGCAGGGGGAGCGGCGGTTCCGTAATCGCGTTTGTATATTCCCCTATCCGTGTTGTTGTTGTTGTTGTTTGCCTGTTCCCTTTGCTGTTCTATTAAACTGCCTTTGTCTCAACCCAAGAGTCTTGCCTTTTCTTACGATTCTTCCTGTGTTTGGAAGGCACGAGCGAGCGACACGTGGTTCTTTGTTGCCGTCTGAGGCTAAACCACGGCAGTCCTTTTTGGCGCCCAACGTGGGGCTCGAAGGGTTGAGATAATGACAGAATCCAACTAGAACGTGGAAAAAACGGTTTTGGTTTTTTTTTTGTATGCATTTATTTTATTAGGTAAGTAGTCACTGGTCATCATGTTGCTTGGTTTGTTCTCATGGCTGTGTTACATAAATTCCTATATGGCTTATGTACTCCCTGCGATGCTGTTTATCATGTCTGGAACAGGGATGAGGATTATCATTCTGCTGTCCTGTGCGATATCTGTTTATGATATGATAACATCACTGTTCAGACGGCTATTTTGGGGTGTTTATGCGGTTTTGCTGTCCTGTCCGTACATTGGACACCGTCTCTCAGAATTTGTTAATAATTTCCCCAGCCCTTCTGCCTCCCTTTTCTCCTTCGGGTCAGGTATGACAGCTTTTGAGAATTTTGAATATCCTTGGGATACTCAAACTAGCGTGTTCGTAGTGCTATGTCTCCTGAATACGTTCCAGGTCTTGTTTAGGGTTAAGCGACTATTTAAGACTACCACCCGGAGATCTGCTCCGAGGCTGGATAGTCAGGGGTGGCATGGCATGTGGGAGAGCATGGGCAGGTACCTAGAAAACTACTCACCTCCAATGGTCTGGGACTTCACCCCTGAACAATTACAGGACCCTGATAAAGTGGTAGAATATTTGAAGGGAAAATGCTGTGGCTATTCTAGAGAGGCACAACTCACCGCGCTGTGCTGGGCCCTGGCCAGTATCTACCAGGCACTGCTCAGAATTATGCAGCACCCTCAAGGGGAAGAGATGGAAACCAGACCTGCGGCGGCCCCTGCGGCTGCTGCAGCCCCTGCTGCAGCCCCTGCGGCGGCCCCTGCGGCTGCTGCAGCAGCCCCTGCTGCGGCCCCTGCTGCGGCCCCTGCGGCTGCGGCGGCCCCTGCGGCGGCCCCTGCGGCGGCCCCTGCGGCTGCTGCAATCCTTGCGACAGACACTGCGGCTACTGCAACCCCCGTGGTAGCCACTGCCACTGAACCAGGGAACCAACCCATGCCAGTATCAGTTGCCCCCATACAGAAGAAGAAGTACACAAAGAAATCAGTTCGCTTAGTAAGAGATGATGATGAACCAGGGCCATCACGAGAGCAGGAGGAAGAGACAGAACCAGAGATAATTACTCGATCCCTATCCTTGAGTGAGCTGCGGGATATGCGAAAAGATTTTAGCCGACTTTCAGGCGAGCACATTGTCACCTGGCTGCTCCGGTGCTGGGATAATGGGGCCAGTAGCCTGGAATTAGAGGGTAGGGAGGCCAGGCAGCTGGGATCCCTGTCTAGGGAAGGCGGCATTGACAAGGCGATCGGGAAAAAGACCCAAGCCCTCAGCCTCTGGAAACGACTCCTGTTAGGCATGAGGGAGAGGTACCCCTTCAGCGAGGATGTTGTATGTCAGCCAAGCAAGTGGACTACCATGGAAAGAGGTATCCAGTACCTGAGAGAATTAGCCGTGCGGGAGATGATTTATTATGACTTGGACAATGCAGACTTACCCACAGACCCTGATGAGGTGCGATGCACAAGGCCCATGTGGCGGAAGTTTGTACGGAGCGCACCATCGTCATATGCCAACTCCCTGGCAGTAATGGAATGGAAAGGTGAAGAGGGACCAACGGTGGATGAGGTAGCTGGCCGGCTCCGGCGATATGAAGAAAGTCTCTCTTCCCCCCTTGTCTCAGCTGTGGAGAAACTGTCGCGGAAGGTCCAGCAACTTGAAGAGAATATGTCCTACTCCCCACCTGCACGGGCCAGCATCTCAGCTATTAGAAGCAGGCATTTCCCCACTCAAGAGAGAGAGTACAGAGGGTACACACCACGAGGCACCCTGTGGTTCTACCTGCGGGACCACGGAGAGGACATGAGGAAGTGGGACGGACAACCTACTTCGATCCTGCGGACACGGGTACAGGAGTTGCAAGGAAGGACAACCACAAAAGGGGATCCCTCCAGGAAAAGTGCCGCCCCAGTTTCCAGTGGGCCGTTCCCCAGACAAAGCAGAAGGCTTGATCTTGCTTCTGATCCTCTTGAAGGAACTTCCAAGTCATTTATGCAAGAAGTGAGTAATGGATACTATGACGAGTATTAGGGGGGCCCTGCCTCCGGCCAGGTGGAGGAAAGGGATAACCGGGTTTATTGGACGGTGTGGATTCGATGGCCTGGCACATCAGACCCACAGGAGTATAAGGCTCTAGTGGACACGGGTGCGCAGTGTACTTTAATACCATCAAGCTATAGAGGGGCAGAACCCATTTGTATTTCTGGGGTGACAGGGGGATCCCAAGAGTTGACTGTACTGGAGGCAGAAGTGAGCCTAACTGGGAATGAGTGGCAAAAGCATCCCATTGTGACTGGCCCAGAGGCTCCATGCATCCTTGGTATAGATTACCTCAGGAGAGGGTATTTTAAGGACCCAAAAGGGTACCGCTGGGCCTTTGGCATAGCTGCTTTGGAGACAGAGGAAGTTAAACAGTTGTCTGCCTTGCCTGGTCTCTCAGAGGATTCTTCTGTTGTGGGGTTGTTGAGGGTCAAAGAACAACAGGTGCCGATTGCTACCACAACGGTGCATCGGCGGCAGTATCGCACTAACCGAGACTCTCTGATTCCCATCCATGAGCTGATTCGTCAACTAGAGGTTCAAGGAGTGATCAGCAAGACTCGCTCACCCTTTAACAGTCCCATATGGCCGGTGCGAAAATCTAATGGAGAGTGGAGGCTAACTGTAGACTATCGTGGTCTGAATGAAGTCACGCCACCGCTGAGTGCTGCTGTGCCGGACATGCTAGAACTCCAGTACGAACTGGAGTCCAAGGCAGCCAAGTGGTATGCCACGATTGATATAGCGAATGCATTCTTCTCAATCCCTTTGGCAGCAGAGTGCAGGCCACAGTTTGCTTTCACTTGGAGGGGCATCCAATACACCTGGAATCGACTGCCCCAGGGGTGGAAACACAGCCCCACCATTTGCCATGGACTGATCCAGACTGCACTGGAACAGGGTGAAGCTCCAGAACATCTGCAGTACATTGATGACATCATTGTATGGGGAAACACAGCAGAAGAAGTTTTTGAGAAAGGGAGTAAAATAGTCCAAATCCTTCTGAACGCTGGTTTTGCTATAAAGCGAAGTAAGGTCAAGGGACCTGCACAGGAGATCCAGTTTTTAGGAATAAAATGGCAAGATGGACGCCGTCAGATTCCAATGGATGTGATCAACAAAATAGCAGCTATGTCTCCACCAACTAGTAAAAAGGAAACACAGGCTTTCTTAGGTATTGTGGGTTTTTGGAGAATGCATATCCCAGATTACAGTCAAATTGTAAGCCCTCTGTATCAAGTAACCCGGAAGAAGAATGATTTTAAATGGGGTCCTGAGCAACGACAAGCTTTTGAACAAATCAAACAGGAAATAGTCCATGCAGTGGCCCTGGGGCCAGTCCGGGCAGGACAAGATGTTAAAAATGTGCTCTACACTGCAGCCGGGGAGAACGGCCCTACCTGGAGCCTCTGGCAGAAAGCACCAGGGGAGACTCGAGGTCGACCCCTAGGGTTTTGGAGTCGTGGATACAGAGGATCCGAAGCCCGCTACACTCCAACAGAAAAAGAGATATTGGCAGCATATGAAGGGGTTCGAGCTGCTTCGGAAGTGGTTGGTACAGAAGCACAGCTCCTCTTAGCACCTCGACTGCCGGTGCTGGGTTGGATGTTCAAAGAAAGGGTCCCCACCACACATCATGCAACCGATGCTACATGGAGTAAGTGGATTGCACTGATCACGCAGCGAACTCGAATGGGAAACCCCAGTCGCCCGGGAATTCTGGAAGTGATCATGGACTGGCCAGAAGGCAAGGATTTCGGAATGTCACCAGAGGAGGAGGTGACGCGTGCAGAAGAGGCCCCACCATATAATAAACTGCCAGAAAATGAGAAGAAATATGCCCTGTTCACTGATGGGTCCTGCCGTATTGTGGGAAAGCATCGAAAGTGGAAGGCTGCTGTGTGGAGTCCTACACGACGGGTTGCAGAAGCCAGTGAGGGACAGGGTGAATCGAGCCAGTTTGCAGAGGTGAAGGCTATTCAGCTGGCTTTGGACATTGCTGAGCGAGAAAAATGGCCAGTACTTTATCTCTACACTGACTCATGGATGGTGGCAAATGCTCTGTGGGGATGGTTACAGCAGTGGAAGCAGGGCAACTGGCAGCGCAGAGGCAAACCCATCTGGGCTGCTGACCTATGGCAAGATATTGCTGCCCGGATAGAGAATCTGGTTGTGAAAGTACGCCATGTAGATGCCCACGTACCAAAGAATCGGGCCACGGAGGAACATCAGAACAACCAGCAGGTGGATCGGGCCGCTAGGATTGAAGTGGCTCAGGTGGATCTGGACTGGCAACATAAGGGTGAACTATTCATAGCTCGGTGGGCCCATGACTCCTCAGGCCATCAAGGGAGAGATGCGACATATAGATGGGCTCGTGACCGAGGGGTGGACTTGACCATGGACACTATTGCACAGGTCATCCATGAATGTGAGACATGCGCTGCGATCAAACAAGCCAAGCGTTTGAAGCCTCTTTGGTATGGAGGGCGATGGCTGAAATACAAATATGGGGAGGCCTGGCAGATTGATTATATCACGCTGCCACAAACCCGTCAAGGCAAGCGCTATGTGCTCACAATGGTGGAAGCAACCACTGGATGGCTGGAAACATACCCTGTGCCCCATGCCACTGCCCGGAACACTATCCTGGGCCTTGAAAAGCAAGTCCTGTGGCGACATGGTACCCCAGAGAGAATTGAGTCGGACAATGGGACTCATTTCCGAAACAGCCTCATAGACACCTGGGCCAAAGAGCATGGTATCGAGTGGGTGTATCACATCCCCTATCACGCCCCAGCCTCTGGGAAGATAGAACGATACAATGGACTGTTAAAAACTACACTGAGAGCAATGGGTGGTGGGACTTTCAAACACTGGGATACGCATTTAGCAAAAGCTACCTGGCTAGTTAACACCAGGGGATCTAACAATCGGGCTGGCCCTGCCCAATCAAAACTTCCACGTACTGTAGAAGGGGATAAAGTCCCCGTAGTGCACATGAAGAATATGCTAGGGAAGACAGTCTGGGTTAGTCCTGCCTCAGGCAAAGGCAAACCCATCCGTGGGATTGCTTTTGCCCAAGGACCTGGGTGCACTTGGTGGGTGATGCGGAAGGATGGGGAAGTCCGATGTGTACCTCATGGAGATCTGATTTTGGGCGAGAATAGCCAATGAATCAGATTGTGTGCTGTTAATTGCTAAGTAACACTGTCACTGTATGTCCTCATTGCTATCAGTTGTACTACAAGTAAGGCACAGGGGTGATGGGATAAGAACTGATCTCAGCAGCCGGCGCCCAGCAGTTTCCTCAAGATCTACATCTTCAGCCTACAGACTGCGTGCATGAGCCACACCAGGTGCACCAGTCACAAGCTCCGAAAAATACAGCATGCAACAGACCAGCACCACCCAGCATCTCACCTGCCCTGAGAGACTGTTCTAACAGATGGAGCCCAAAGCCGTGGATTAAAAGAACTCAACGGACACTTTGGAGGGATGACCCATAAACTAAGGGTATTATATGTGTGTATATATATATATATAACAGGGGAAAGTGGTGGCAATTCATTGGAACCTGCTGGGCATGGCATAGATGGTATGGAATAAGGGGTGGATAATGTCCTGGTTCCGGTGGGGATAGGGTTAACTTTTCCTGGTATTCCATGCCATGTGAGCCACGCCCACCCTGAGCTGCCGGGGGAGGGGGCAGGAAGTTGCTGCTTAAAAGCGGGCTGGGGCGGCCCGGGTCCGGCCGGCGAGCGGCGAGCGGCAGGGGGAGCGGCGGTTCCGTAATCGCGTTTGTATATTCCCCTATCCGTGTTGTTGTTGTTGTTGTTTGCCTGTTCCCTTTGCTGTTCTATTAAACTGCCTTTGTCTCAACCCAAGAGTCTTGCCTTTTCTTACGATTCTTCCTGTGTTTGGAAGGCACGAGCGAGCGACACGTGGTTCTTTGTTGCCGTCTGAGGCTAAACCACGGCAGTATTTTTTTCATCTTTTCTTTCAAATAATATTAGACAAAGCAGTGGTTCAAAAAAAATTTAGGATTTTCCTCTTAAGACACTTAAGGGCACTACCTTTTCCATAAATAGTAAGGTACATAGAAAAGGGTTCTTACACACACAAGAGTAACAAACCTGAACAATAAATGCAAAGGGTTTTCTGAGGACTGGAATTTGCTATTTAGAAAGGTATTGGCTGTCACCTACTTGTGCAAGACGGTACATTTTTAATGGTGTATCAAAAATGACTACAGAGCTCTGGGTGTGCGGATGAAGTTATAGTTATATTGAACATTGTTATACTGAAATTATATTATTATAGTTTAAAGATGTTGTGAAATATCACAGTAATTTAGTGGGTGTTTTATTTTTATGCACATTATAGTTCAGTATTTTTCTTCCCATCAAGTTATTTCTCTTGAGATCATAGTTCAGTGCAGTCTTTTATAGACTCCCATGTCATAGAATCATAGAATTGTCTAGGTTCGAAGGGACCTTTCAGATCATCTAGTCCACACACCCACCTAACTTGGTGTCGTCTGCAAACTTACTGAGGGTGCACTCAATCCCCTCATCCAGATCATTGATAAAGATATTAAACAGAACTGGACACAATACTGAGACCTGGGGAACACCACTCCTGACCAGCCACCAACTGGATTTAACTCCATTCACCACCATTCTCTGGGCCCGGCCACCCAGCCAGTTTTTAACCCAGCATAGAGTACTCCCATCCAAGCCATGGGCAGCCAGTTTCTCCAGGAGGATGCTGTGGGAAACTGTATCAAAGGCCTTACCAAAGTCTAGGTAGACAACATCCACAGCCTTTCCCTCATCCACCAAATGGCTCACTTTGTCATAGAAGGATATCAGGTTAGTCAAGCAGGCCCTGCCTTTCATGAACCCATGCTGACTGGGCCTAATCACCTGGTTGTCCTTCATGTGCTGCATAATGGCACTCAGGATGATCTGTTCCATGACCTTCCTAGGCACCGAGGTCAGACCGACAGGCCTGTAGTTCCCCAGATCCTCATTCTGGCCCTTCTTGTGGATGGGCGTCACATTTGCTAGACGCCAGTCAACTGGGACCTCCCCAATTAGCCAGGACTACTGGTAAACGATGGGAAGTGTCTTGGTGAGCACTTCCACCAGCTCCCTCAGTACCCTCAGGTGGATCCCATCCAGCCCCACAGACTTGTGTATGTCCAGGTGTTGGAGCAGGTCCCTCACCATCTCCCTTTGGATTAAGGGGGCTTCATTCTGCTCCCTGCCCCTACCTGCTAGCTCAGGGTCTGGGTACTCAGGGAACAACTGGTACTACTACTGAAGACTGAGGCAAAGAAGGCATTAAGTACCTCAGCCTTCTCCTCATCCTTTGTCACTATGTTACCGCCTTTATCTGATAATCACAGATTCACAGAATCATAGAATCTGTTGGGTTGGAAGGGACCTTTAAAGGTCATCTAGTCCAACCCCCCTGCAGTAAGCAGGGACTTCTTCAACTAGATCAGGTTGCTCAGAGCCTCATCAAGCCTGGCCTTGAATGTCTCCAGGGATGGGGCCTCCACCACCTCTCTGGGCAACCTGTTCCAGTGCCTCACCACCCTCATTGTAAAGAACTTCTTCCTAATGTCCAATCTAAACCTACCCTGCTCCAGTTTAAAACCATTGCCCCTCGTCCTATCGCTACATGCCCTTGCAAACAGCCCCTCCCCAGCTTTCCTGTAGGCCCCCTTCAGGTACTGGAAGGCCTCTATAAGGTCTCCCCGGAGCCTTCTCTTCTCCAGGCTGAACAACCCCAACTCTCTCAGCCTGTCCTCATAGGAGAGGTGCTCCAGCCCTTTGATCATCTTCGTGGCCCTCCTCTGGACCCCCTCCAACAGGTCCATGTCCTTCTTGTGGTGAGGACTCCAGAGCTGGATACAGTACTCCAGGTGGGGTCTCACGAGAGCAGAGTAGAGGGGCAGAATCACCTCTCTGGATCTGCTGGCCACGGTTCTTTTGATGCAGCCCAGGATGCGATTAGCCTTCTGGGCTGCAAGCGCACATTGTTGGCTCATGTCCAGCTTTTCATCCACCAGTACCCCCAAGTCCTTCTCCGCAGGGCTGCTCTCTATCACATCATCCCTCAGCCTGTATTGATAATGAGGATTGTCCCGACCCAAGTGTAGGACCTTGCACTTTGCCTGGTTGAACTTCATGAGGTTTGCTCAGTCCCACCTCTCTAGCTTGTCCAGGTCCCTCTGGATGACATCCCGTCCCTCTGGCCTGTCAACCCCACCACTCAGCTTGGTGTCATCGGCAAACTTGCTGAGGGTGCACTTGACCCCACTGTCTATATCATTGATGAAGATGTTGAACAGCACCGGTCCCAGTACGGATCCCTGAGGGACACCACTTGTCACCCCTCTCCATCTGGACATCGAGGCATTGACCACTACCCTCTGGATGTGACCATCCAGCCAGTTCCTTATCCACCGAACAGTCCACCCATCAAATCCATCTCTCTCCAACTTAGAGAGAAGGATGTTGTGGGGGACTGTGTCAAAGGCCTTGCAGAAGTACACATAGATGATATCCATAGCTCTTCCCTTGTCCACTGATGTAGTCACTCCATTGTAGAAAGCCACCAGGTTGGTCAGGCAGGAGTTGCCCCTGGTGAAGCCATGCTGGCTGTCTCGAATCACCTCCCTGTCCTCCATGTGCCTTAGCATAGCTTCTAGGAGGATCTGTTCCATGATAAAGGATGGAGATTCTCCCAAGTCCTTCTTTTGTTACTAATATATTTATAGAAACTTTTTATTGTTCTTAACATATTCCACCATATCCCACCCACTGTGGGGAACAGCAACTTCCAGCTGGAAAGAGAGAACAGCTTGGGACAACATCTTTTTTAACACCACTCCAGTTAGATCTTTGAAAGTATGTCTGACTATGCCCTAAACTTTAGTAGTGAAGACAGATCTGGATGATTTTGGTTGCATAGTATTTCCTTGGGAAAACAGTTCTGTTCATTAAATTGTTCAGAATAAACTGTCAACAGCACCACATTGTAATCAAGAATTTTCTTTGTTTTCTTTTTTAATACTGTTAGGCTAATCCAGTTATTGGGGAGGAATACATGCAACGGTATTTAGTGAAATCTGGAATAAGATCAGGAATAACAGCATCAAGTCAACAAAACAACTCTATTTGGCATGCCATTAACAGTGCCAGAAACGGATAAAGGTTTGACTGCCTTGGATCCTTTGTGGAATAATAATTGGTTCTGTATTTGTGATGGCTTTTGGCACAATTTAGATTGTTGTGGGCTATATGACTTTTTCCACATTAGAAGTGATTGCCTGAGGTGAGGCAAATTAAATACATTTAAAATAACTCAATATAGAATGTAACTTACTTGATAATATCAACATTGTGCAGAAAAATCACCTTGCAGAAGTAATAAAAATAGTAGTTTGATGTGTAACCCATCTTATTCTGATGTCTTCTTACAATACCTTGCATTTCCCCTGTATTTCCACCATTTCTGCCATATTGTATGCTATGGGATCTATATTACAGCACTGGGGGGAGGTTGAACTAAACTTCCATTTATAATTTAAATGATTAAGCTATTTTAATTAATATTAACAATAACAGAGGGTGAATCCTGAACATTCTTTATGGTAACACTGTCGCTGAAAAAGAATTTAATAATATTTCCAAATACTGGCAGTCAGGATGAAAGATGTCTTTTACATCTCTTTCTCTACCAGATGTGTGCTGGAACTAGACCTACTCAGTCTCAACCAAAGCACCAGCTAGGACAGGAAGTCTCAGTTAGGAGGATTACGATTAGGAGGATTTTGTAAACATAAATGTGTGTCCAGAGAAGGGCAACAAAGCTGGTGAGGGGTCTAGAGAACAAGTCTTATGAGGAGCAGCTGAGGGAACTGGGGTTGTTTAGCCTGGAGAAAAGGAGGCTGAGGGGAGACCTTATTGCTCTCTACAACTACCTGAAAGGAGGGTGTAGCAAGGTGGGGGTTGGTCTCTTCTCCCAAGAAACAAGTGATAGAGCAAGAGGAAATGGCCTCAAGTTGCGCTAGAGGAGGTTTAGATTGGATATTAGGAAAAATTTCTACCCTGAAAGGGTTATATCAAACATTGGAACAGGCTGCCCAGGGAAGTGGTTGAGTCACCATCCCTGGAGGTATTTAAAAGATGGGTAGATGTAGTGCTTAGGGACATGTCTGATTGATAGGATTAATTGCAGGAGCCAGTATTGTATTTGTAATAGGCTTTTGGACCTTAGTTGAAATAAACCGTATGAGATAGGCAACTGTGGATTATGATACTCATAAACTGAACTTCCCAAACAAGATAAATTCAAGCTCTATGAGGCAGCTTTCCTATCTTTTTTCTAAGCTTTATATGAGCTTGAGGTGTTCCAAGCTCACTTTAATGTTCTAGCATTCTGTTACTTGGTGGGTCTTCCCCAATTAAAATAGCATTCTGCATTTTTAGATGTAAAACACACTGTCAGGAACACACATTAGAGATCCATGAGAAACATGGCTTGATACGATAGAGACTTTATTCTTTGTTTTCATATTAAGTACGCTGAAATAAGTTAATGCTGCAAATATTTTCATAATTTTACTAAAGCAAAACTTGCAGTAGTAGGCTTTGGTGGTCATACATTAACAGCAATGGAGTCCAGATGCCAAAGTCGTCTTGCTCCTAACAACCCTATTTTAGATAGCTAAATTTAGAATGGAAAATTATTCTTGATATTTAAATTAACATATTATATTCTGCAGTTATTTGAAGCATGAACAGCTATTTAATCAAGTTGACACCTCAAATAATAATCTCTTTTGCAGTCTGAGAAACACTCGGTGTTAGTTTTTTACTCCTAATACTGCTACATAAATATTAAATGTCTTATTTAAAAGGCATAAGTTGAAATAATTTTTCTTTTAAAATCAATAGTATTACAATTTAAAATAATTAATTATATAAACCCCAAAACAATTCAAATGTCAAATGTTTGTAACAGGAAAACAAATTTATTTATTTCAGAAGACAATACACAATTTTGTTTTGAAAAACACAAGAAAACTAGCCTGAGTTCATGTCTGAAATATTCAGAAAAATCCTACTGTCTTTAGTATGTTCCAGTCATTATTTTTAAACAACACACTAAAAGTTAATATATATTTTTATAATTATAAAAGTTTCCTAGTTATTGTACAGTACACAATACAAATTGCCCACAAACTATTATTTAGCTCCTTCCAATTTTGAGAGGACATGAGATACTAAAAGATTTAGCATTTCTCACCAAAAAAAAAAATATCACATCAGGAAATACATATTTACAAAATCAAATACATTATACAAAAAACCCTATCAAATTATTCTGTAAAGATGTTTTCCTTAAATAATTAAAAAGTATGTTCAACTAATTCAAAAACTGAAAAACAACATTACATTATGTCACATGTACAGTCTACAAAAACGTTGATTTCTTAATTTACATAATTTATGCAGTAAATAGGAAAACAAAAGTTCAATTTCTCCTAGTGTTATTACATTTCTGCACCTGTGGGACTGAATATTGTAATCTGCCACTTACTAAGTGAAATTTAAATGATGGCACTTTAAAAAAATACAGTAGAAAATAAATGGAACCAAGTAAGTTTCTTAGAAGGTAAGAAAGCCCTGAGTGATGACAGAATTACTGATTGGAAAGTTCTAGAATTAACCTAATTACCACCTGAGGCAAAATTTCCCAAGTGTTTGAAAGGCACTCAAAGTTTATTCAATAGCCTCATTAGTTATTACTGTAAATCCAAATTTCCAGTGAAGATGAGAAACTTGCTTTGGTACAAAATTATATTTTTATGACATTTTAAATTGTTTTATTGGATTACTTTAATATGATATTTAATGCTTCAATACAAAACAATCACTTTAACAATGTATTTGGGAACCCTTTAGTATTCTTTGTGCAAAAAACCCCAAACTAAAAGAAAAAAAAAAACCTATTGTTGATATCAGCGAGTCAAAAGATACTGGATTAGGTCCCTGGTAAACACCAATCAAGATGAGGTTGTCCCCCCACAGTCTTAATTCTTTTAAAATATTTATTATTTTAGAGTAGAGTTCACCCAGTGTTGAAAATTCTCGCAAGACATTTGCTCCACAATCAAGGAAGAACTTAAGAACATAAGAGGATTTCCCCAATTCAGATATAAGTGAGGGTCATTTTGATGCTCATAGTCTCGTTATGGACTTTCTTCTCTACTATGAATTTCAGCCTTAATGATCAATTTACAAGAACAATTTTTACTAAATGTTTAATTACTCAGGGCTTCCAATCCCAACATTTTAATTGCTGGGTTTCTTTTTTTTAAAAGAAAAAAATCAGAATAAACCAAGAGAGTTTAAATGGTCAAACTAAGGCATATTTGCCTCAAAAAAACCCTTTTCAGTCACTTTGTAAGTGGCTTTTACTATTTCTTAAGTAAAATGAGTAAATTAAACTCAGGTCTGCTGGCATAGAAAATCACTAGCAGCAACGTTCAAGGCATGCAAACTGGCATTTACAGTAAATTATGAATAAACTTGTTAAATTAAAATCCTTTGAGTATTGCATTTTAATTATGCATGAATTTGCATGAACTGACTAAAAACCTTTATAACTTACTTGCACTATACTATTGATGTAATTCCACTAAACAACATAATGAGACTTTTTCTTTCACTCAGCTAGATTCAAATAAATACATCTGCACCTGGTGTTGCTGATTGCTACTGCAAGGAACCAGTAGAAAAGCTCAGTAAGATGGTATTTCTATCTATAACTTTCAACAGCTCTACTTGCTTCTGAACGTCTTCTCTTGTTCTGGTAAGTGCTACTTGTAAGAACAAAGGACTTTTTCAACACAGCATAAAGCAGATGCAATTTTTAGGTGTTTGGTTTTTTTCCTCTTTCTAAATTTTGACATTCAATAAGTTATCTAAACTGCATCCCTGTAGAGGAAGCTGAATCTAGTATCTCTGTCTTTCCATTAGTTTATATCACAGTGACTGAATGTTAAAAGTAATATGAATACAACAGTGTCCTTTTTGTCTATTTATCAGACAAACTGCAGAAAATTTGATTGCAAACGTACCAAGGGTTCTGTGAAATTCATTATCTTGTTAACTAAGTGGGTTTGGTTTTATTTAAGGTTTTCATTTACAGTATTAGTGTATTTTAATATTACCCTAAAGAGACTTTCAAAATAGTACAAATATTTTTTTTTCTATACCTCCATCTCTTAAAGGCATCTTAATTTATGTCTGTAGAGTCAAATATTTGATTTCTCTGGATATTTATGCAATTATAAAAATAAAATAGCAGAAGTAGTTTTGCACCAGACAGCACATGTTGATGGCAGTGAATAATTTAGCCTAAATCTATTGAGCCTTCTGTAATGAAATCATTTCAGTCTAGTATGCAAGTATTTAATTTAAAAATTCAAAAAACAAAATTTCTACAAGACAATTAGTTTCTTAAATATATAGAATATCTTCAGTGGTCTAATTAAATTACCTAAAAAGCGTATCCTTACAATGCTCAAAGGGTTAATGCAAGGCATTACATTAAATTAATTTTCTAAGGCTAAACTGAAGTATTTTGTATTTATGCCTCTATTCCTGATTTTTTTTTTTCTTTTTATCAATGAAGTAGCAAAGATACTAGAATACCCTTCATTGACCTGTTTTTAAACCACAGACATGATAATTTTCCTGTTCTACAGAGACAAGGATGCAATTTTGAGAAACTTATACCGATCTCTCAAATTAATGTTTTAAATTCTGAAATCACTGTCACATGAAGTACCAAAAATATTTACATTATTAAAAAAGTTATTTTTTTACCAATTTTTTTCATGACTAGAAAAGGTTATTTTATTTTGTAAAACCACTCTATAAGTTAGATTGCAATGTAGCTCTAATAAAAATGTTTTTCTAAACAATGCTGATATAATTTGGTTAGAACCACAAATATATCAGGTCAGGTCTTCCCCCGTGGAAAACATTTTGAACAGAAGCAGTGTTTTAGACATTTAAAAATGCTTCAGTTTAAATTAAAATGTTTTATAGATCTATACATTCCTCAGTGACAGTACACCAGCACATCATTTTGCATGTTTGTGAACTAAAGGCAGAAATGCTGTACATAATCATTTTGTAAGTAAACAATTAAAAAAAATATTCTCCAAACTTTTTAATGGAACAGTAAAAAAAAAAAAGGTGCACAAAGCATGCTACAGTACAATAATAAAACACAGAAATAGATAACTGAAAAGAGGGCTTTTTTTTTTTTTTTAAACTGATTTACAATGAGAAATGAGACATACAAAAATGTATTAACAGCCTTTCCTAAATATAGAACTTGTGAAAATTGGGCCATGTTTTGAAAAATTCAACAATACCCATTCCACCACAGTGTTCGCTAAGTTATTTGTGTTAATAGGGGAAGTGTCTCTAAAGTAATTATTTTTAATTTCACATCAAGATTGTGTAAAATCCACAAATCATATGAGCCCTTATCTTATAATGTCTAGCCAGTGGATGCTTGCTACAGCTCTTTAGAGTTAAGCAGGCTTCAGAGTGGCAATTCAGCCACATGCTACACACTACGTAATTTGGACTGAGGTATCCATATTTCTGTTCTCAAATTATTAACAATACCCATCTATTAACAAATATCAAAAGTGTGTAAATTGTTTCATATGTGTACATTTGATCAAAATTGCAGTAAATTTAAAAGCAAAGCACAAAAAAAAAATCTCAAACCTGTAAGTATACACAGCAGCTTACAGCAACTTAATTTTTTAAAATATTTGTTAAAGTGGGGAAAACGTTACTTAAAAAATTGAGAGAATAATCAGTTGATAAGCATAGAAATATAAACTCCATTCAGTTATCTGAATCAGGGATAGTTCCAATTTGTTTTGATAACTACTATTAGAATCCATGATATACATTCTATCTCTGTATGCGTATATTTTGTTTTCTTTTTGTGCTACATGAACAGTAATCAACTGTTCAAAGCATCAATCAAAAGATATTCAGGTCCCACATCATCTTAGCAATCAAGATTTACGTGTTACAACCATACTTTTCTCTCAGCAACAACAAATCTAACATTCTACCAATAAAGGACAATGATAAACAAACATTTCAGGTTTGTCAACACAAAATTTGAAACCAGGCAATACAGACCATCAGTACAGCATAGAACACCCTAAGTTAAAAATGAAAAATGCTGAATATTTCATTTTATTTTACTTGTTAAAAACCTTATAATGCAAAATAAAAGGGGTTAAGTATTTATCATAGGTTAGTTCTCAGGAGTTTTGGTGAAGGGTGCTGATTTCTAAGGGGAAAAAACAGGATGCAGTGATATTTGGGAGAACAAAATCTATGAGGATTCAGTGCATAGGTGAATTTTGAGATAAATTAACATAAACCTCATTTGCACTTTTTGCTGAGACAAAAAACCATCTACTGACATCAGTAGGAATTGTGCCTACATAGAATGGAGCAGGATGGGTTGGCCTCCAAATTCTGTTAAGCAATTTACAAATAATTTTGTACCCCATAAAATGTTAGGACATCTTAATTAATCTGTAACCGTTCTTGGAGCATATGTAACAAATTTCTTTGCTAAAAATACACTGTTTGTGTCACATGATGTTCACCCATTTGGTATATATGACTTTAAAAAAAATAAATATCAACAGTCACACTAGATAAAATGAGACTAAATTTTTTATACAGTCCTTTCTACACATTGATTTTTTTTTTTATTCCCTCCTTCACTTTTTTGTATTTATTTATTTATTTTCATTATTTTAGCTTAGCGAATCCATGTGTCTGCTTTAAAAATAATGAAAATGTTTAAAATAATCAGGAAAAAATCGGAGATGTTTAATGTCAATTAATATGGACTGTATAAGCTATCACTATAAGATGTAATCATTAAAACATAGCATCAGGCTGACACCCTACCACATATACAAATTGAAAATACGTGCTGCATTATGTACCTGCTCATTTATTTAGTCTGACTTTTCAAAATTAAAATCTGACAAGGGTTTAAAAATATAAAACCATGCTTATGACTAGGGTCCATTTACTTTGTTAACAGTACTTGAAGTTGGTATTAAAGCTAGTTTTCCTTTTCAAGTTCCCAAGCAAATTTTATCTGTAATAAAGTGAAATTCAGCTAGAAACAGGAAAAAATAGTTTTATTATCAATTTTAAGAGGGATATTAAAATCACTTTGTAATAAACCCCCCTTTTTATTTCTTTGAAGACTACGTAACCTGCCCTTAATGCTTAGGAAATTTGAAAGTGACAGGCACACCATGCTGAATAAATTTTAAGAGTTAAGATTAACAAAAAATACTAAATCTTAGCTTCAGTTCTGTTTAAGGCACCATGTAATAGCCGAGGTACAATGATCCCTGATGTACATTCTTAAATGGCAATGGTCCATCTAGACACCTATTCAAATTCAATGTAATTGGAAATAAGTACAAATGAGGTGTGCCGGTTACACGACCTTATTAAATTTTTGTAAAAACTTAAATTCACTTTAATAATCAGGAAATATATTTTGAGAAGAAAATGATGCAGGTTGCTACATTCCTTACATTCTCTAAATTATGATTTATGAAAGCAGCAGATTGAACTAGTAGTAGGAAAAGACCTGGAATAGAAGAAAGACATCCAAAAGGAATGTTTTCCTGTATGTCCAGTTCAGCATAAGTAGCATGTACGCTTAAAAAAAACAAGTAACTTCTTTTCTGGATCATTTTCTATCAACTACAGTACCATGCAACAACCAAAAACATCTGTGCAGTGGTCTCAAATATAGAATCAGTAGTCTACAAAGCCACAGGAATTGGCATGCAAATAAAATCTGGAGCTGTTGATTTTAAAGGAAGCTTGTATTGTTTAAATGGTGATCAGAGAACTAGGTATGACTACAGTGTACACATTACCACATTGTTACAATTCTATCACTCATTCTGCATTTGTAAATGCAGCAAAAACACTTCTTCCTTACAGAAAGAAAACAGTAGATCTTCCCACCCCTCCAACATTATGATAAAAATACCCCCTTAATGCTCACAATTTCATCAAAATAGTGTCTTCTAGTTCTGTTCAATGAAAAGCACCTTTTATAACAAATTTGATGCATCTGCTGTCAAATGGGTATGCCTCCAGTATTTCTTTTAATATTTCACAGAAGCGCATCTAATTAAAAACCTATGTATATGAAATCATTATGACAAATAATTAACATTAAAATATTTTAAACTATGAAAAAATAAGTTATTTTAATTTTAAGAGGACAAAAGCATTAACATTAAAAGCTTAGCAAAAATTTTCCTTGACACTTGAAACTAGGAAAACTCATAATATCGAGTAACCAATGTAAAATGATTTTTGCTTACAAATTTTTTTAAACATCTAGCAAAATGCATACACCCATTTAATTTCATGACTCCAGTAAAAGGTAATGTTCAGCACAGCTAAAATTTGATAAGTCAGCTTTCAGACCTATTCTCCCTCCCCTCCAAGTCCAGCATCAACAGGGCTAATGTAGTTGGGGGAGTACTTCAATATTAGACTGCAGTATATGTATTTCCAGTAGCACTGCATTGTCTGATAGTCTGAGTATTTGTAACAATGTGCTCATTATGAAGTGGGTTCAGGAGGCTCTGCTCTACTCCACTCTCAAGCGCTGGCTGCTGCATGCAGCCCACCTGAAATGCCTGGTTTAGTTCGGTTTTCTCCCTCTTGGCTTGTGGCTCTCCATTTTCATCCAGCTCTTCTTCTATTTCGCTTTCAACTTCGCTGCCCTCATCTGCACAAAAAAAACCAACTGAGGAAAAAAATAATCTAAATACAAGGGCCTTTATTTTGCAAATAACATGAAATATGAAAACACAGGAAAGTGTAGCAACCTGACAAAGTAGAAAGTGAAAGCTCAACATTTTATTGGGAAAAGTCAATACTACAGATAAATAGGGTAATGAGCTCTCTCTAATGTTATCTCATCTTACTGATAAGGAAACTGAACTGAAGAGAGATTGGCTTGCTCTAAATCATGCAACCAGTGTAAGAATGGAGAACAAACTAAGCCCTCAATCTACAAAGAGGACAAACTCATTTCTTACTATGTCCTTCAGTAACAATTAGCAAGTTATTTGGCAAGTGCTTGGACTGAATTTCATCATCTTCCCTTATCAAACCCATCATTCACTACAAATGTAGATATATGTACATGCTCATATCTTCCTTTTTCCACCTGTCCATCCCCTTCAACTCCAACCAAGATATACAGCTAAATTCTGGGTGAAATTTTGAATTTTTTCATGTAAATAATAAATATTTAAAAAAAGATTTTCCTATTAGGAACCTAGAGTATTCTAGTAATTATTATTTACTATATATCATGTATAGCATATTGTACCCATATGATAGTAATATACACGTAATTGAAATTATGATACAGCTTTAGATTCCACTTTACTATATTTTAACAAAAAATAAGGACTTGTTTTGCTCCAAGAAACACATTAGTTCTATATAAAATTATACATTTGAGAGATTTGACTGCTTACCTTTATCCATATTTCCAGGGGATATAGCATTTAAATCGCCAAACTGCAAAACAAACAATAAAAAGTGTGGACGCAGTCCTGCACAAACATGACCTTAGATTATCTATGATGATGCCAGTACTATGCTCCAATGGCTTGTGGCTAGTATGAAAGTGCATGCATGTGACTGCAGTCATGTCCATAGTATACCAGTTCATTTTTCCATTCCATCATATATGTGTTCATATTAAGAAAATTAACATTAAAATAAAAAATCCTCAGCAATTAAAAAAATGGAATATAAACTTAAGCATATGTTTTTGCTTTTTTTATGGTGACATGTCAAGGCCTTTGTTGCTTTGAGTGAGATATTTCTGCTGTAGAAAGCTGGAAAAATATGACCTGTGACCATTTTTAAACTGCAATATTTTAACCAAAAGCTCTTTTAAAAGTTCCCCTGAGAAGATGTGTCACTAAAGGCAGTTATAATGTAGCAAAACTATATGTAAGGTAAATAAATGGCACCACTGAAAATAGGATTTATGGTTATTACAGTGTATTCTGCTAACTAGTTTACTTATATAAAAACAACGTGAAAAGTTGCTCACAAGTAAAAATGCAACCTTTCTTCCTCCTTCATCTACCCTTCTCTTAAATGAGAAGCAACAGAGCATAATTTGGTGAGTGAATCTCAAATGAAAGGAGTAAAATATTTAGATAAATATATTTCTAACCATACCTGATTCAGTCCTCTTCAGAAATACAGAAAGATAAAACTTCAGTGAACACTAAACCAGCATAAGCAGCAGCAACCATATCCCTCCAGGTTCCCTCACATACTCCCTCCTCACCTCCCTATACCCATCCTTTCAACCTAAGTGTTCACATGGCCATGCAAAGAACCACAGGACAGAACTGACCCAAGAAAAAAAACCCCACAATTTTAACAGGGTTATTTTGCACAGGATGAATTCTCTGATCCAGTTAACCACAGGACTGCCTGAGTATTGTGCCAACATCAGTGCCCAAAGCTAAGGGGATGGGAGCAGAGGAGACAGAGTGTTTTTCTCAGCTGCAAAGCTTATACACAAGCCAGTTTATACTGGCTTCCAGTGTTTGTCAAACTAGCCTTAGTCTTTCCTGTTTTATTTCAACCACAGTCAGTAAATGCAGAGAAACACAAGCAGCCATGCATTTAATGAATATTTACATCCCTTCTCACCTCTAAAAGATTTAGATTAGATATTTTCTTTCAAAGATCATATCCATCTTAAGTTTACCAAAACATTATAGGAAGTCCCACAGTAAACCAAAAACATTACATTTAACATATACAATGTCTGTCAAGAAAACAAGAACATACCAATGCTACACTTTGGCAATACTTTTCTATAAATGTAACGGCAGAGTTTAATCAAATATCTAAATGGAAACACTCATTTATTTTTTCTAAAGCATGTCATATCAATGAAACTACAAGTTAAGCCAAGACTCCCCATCTCTATGAAAAAGTACATTTTTTTCATAATATTTAATGATACTATTTAATATATCCTGAGGGAAGAATGATATATCAAATCATGCAAGGTAACTTACAACTTATCAGTAGGATAAACCATGATATAATTATTGTCAAGTATAAAAACATTAAGCTTCAGTCTGGTGAACCATCTATTGTATGTCCACATCTATCCATTTTTTTAGCACATTAAAAGTACAATTTCTTGACAATAACTCCTAAGATAATGTGAATTCTTAAGCAACTTACACAAAATTAATGGTTAGGTGAGATACTGAAAATAAGAGGTCTGAGGTAAACTTCAGTTTGCAAATACCATGGACTCATAAGACACAGTGGTTCTGAAGTGAGACTTTTGCTCTGTTTATTTTAAACAAAATACATTGAAATATAGGCATGAAAATATGCCACGTCCCAATCCTGCAAGTACTTCTGTGCTACTTTCACTCCATGCATGTTGTTGTTGGTTGGCCCTAGTTAACAGCCAAGCACGCATCCAGCCTTCCCCACCCCCCCGTCCAGAGGGTTGGGGGAGAAAATAGGAAGAACTGGAGTGAGAAAGCTCATGTATGAAGATAAAGACAGGGAGATCACTTACCAATTACTGTCATGGGCAAAACAGACTTGACTTGGGGAATTTAATTTAATTTATTGCCAATTAAAATAAATATTTAATTACTGATTTGAGTAGTGGGAAGCAAAAGCAAAAAAGAACAAAGCATTTAAACACTTAAGGAAAACATCTTTCTTCCCCTTTTCTCAGGCTCAACTTCACTCCAAGCACCTCTCTTTCCCCTGTGTTATTGTCGCAAGTGACACTCAATCCCTTCAGTGAGTGCAGGGGGGCTTGTGGTCAGTACATAGCAGTTTTTCTCTGCCCCTCCTTCCTTCTTGCACTTTTCCTCTGGTCTGTTGTGGGTTCTCCACAGGCTTCGGTTCCTTTGGATATACCCCTCTGCTCCGGAGGTTCTCCACAGGCTGCCAGGAATATCTGCTCCATCATGGAGCATCTCCTACTGCTCTGACCTTGGTGTTCCCTCTGCTGTTTCTCACTCTCTCTTATTCCCTCCTCCTGCGCCTGTCTGGTGTTTTCTGCCCTTTCTTAAATATGTTTTCACAGAAGCAACCAAAACTTTGCTGACTGGCTCATCTTTGGCCTGCGTGGATCCATTGCCAAGCTGGCTAGAACTGGTTCTGTCTGGCACAGGGAAGTCCCTTACCTCTTCTCACAGAGGTCACCCCTGCAGCCCTGACCCTGCAGTGCCGTGCCCCCCCCAAGCCTTGCCACATACAACCAATACGCGTGAACAGTACAACTGAAGCAAAACAAACTTCTGCATTTGAGCCACCCTTCTGAAGTCAATGGGACTACTCATTTGTGTAAATATTTGTATTGGAATTTTAAGTATGTGTAAATATGTGTAAACAGATCCCTGAAAGCAAATTTCCTATTATTCTGTTTCTTTATTATTTTCATATAAACTATTTAGTTTTACAGAACTCAAAAAAGTAGGTTTCTACCTAGTAGGTTGATCTGCCTTCTTTTTTTTTTTTTTTTTTTTTTTTGAAGCAAGCTCAAAGCATTAGAAGTCATTGTGGTTTTAGTATTCTGAAAAACAATCAGCCAAGGAAACATGGATTAAGGTATATAACCCAACTTTAAAGATGCTAATGTATTTGCAACTAAATCTGCAATAGTTATATTACAAAATATCCCATAGCTCCATGTGAATGTTAAAAAAAAATTGTAGATGCATATCCAAATTGATCACTAAATTCACCAATCTATTGTCTTGCATATTATCTTACCTCTCCCATAACTGCGATAGGTGTCTCTCCTGTTGCCTGAGCAACACGATGTTCTACTAAGTAAAACATGTACTCATCATAAAGCAAGCGGATCAGATGAAAAGAGCCAAAGCTAGCAGCACTGCGTAAGGTTAAATCTCGAATCACCATTGAGCTATTTAAATATGGGGGAAAAAAAAATTTATGAAATAAATATCACAATTCTTTAATAATTTATTCATATGGAATATGCACTTCAGGAATAATATTTTTTAAAGTAATGCTATCAACAAACAGCTGATTTATGGTGTCTTCAGAAAAAAATGTCTGGGAAAGACAATTATTTGCCTCTCCCTTTTTTCTGAAAGTATGGTTGGAGACGATATTACACAACTAGAAACTAAATTTTCAAAAAGACAGGAAGGGTTTTGTTTTGCTATATGCACAATTACCAATATGTGAGCGCACATAAAAACTGACCTTAGTGGAAGGAAGTTTTTTGTTAAAATTTTAAATAATAAAATTGTATTAAGATTATTTAAATTTAAACAAAGTAGTCCATCAAAATATTGTCTGTTGTGCTCACATTCCTAGTTCAAAGGTTTTAACTGTAATGGGTTTTAAACTTGTAAAATTTAAATAAGTTTGTATATACCCTATAATAGAAAAATGCAGATTGTGGATGAAAACATCCATATGATGCCCTCAGAAAGTAAATGCTACAATGTACCATTTTCAAAAAAACCCTAGCTTTACTATGATAACTGATACAATAGTAGATGACATGGAATATTTATCTTGATGTTCTTTTTACACATTAAAAAATATTTTGTTTTCCCTATATAATAAAAATAGAAGACACGGTATTTTAATAAATAGTATTAAGAACATTGGCTTTAAAATTGTATAGCTACTCAATCCAAAATGTTTCATAGCATGTTTCCAAATCTGGATAAAATTCCAACCTCAATACACTTGCACAAGGCCTTTAAAATGATATACAGGATCATTTCATCCACTGCTGAGTTGCACATAGCCCTGTGTTTAATGTTAACAACACTAATCTTGCGGGGGGGGTGCTCTTAATTTCTTGGGAACTATTGTCTGATATTAATTTTGTCAACATTACTACAGCATACAGTTCAGCAAATAATAAAATAGCTAAAATAATTTAGAAGACTATTAAGAACTACCTGTAGAAAGACCATTTTAAAAGAAATTGCCGTGCTGCTTTAGGAAAGCTGGGTCTTCCTTCATATGGTTTCAATGCTTGCATCATTACATTATCAAGCCAGGCAGCCCACTGCTCCAGAGTGCTCTGCTGCTGAAGAGTCATCTTGAAATCTGTTTCTAGTCTTTGAACCATATTGTCATCACACTGACACACCCAGGAAGCCTGTTCCTGTTATAACACATGGCAAACATGAAAGCAAAACACAAAATGTAAATTATTCTTAAAGACTGAACAATTAAATTAAAATGATGAAATACACTTATTAGGCAAACTAATGAGTATTTTTATTTTCATGTCTCTTTCAATTTGGTTGGAAGAAAATGAGAGTAATTAACCCAAAGTATAAAAATTGGCATCAAATAAAGCCCCCCCCAATACAATGTAAAAACCACAAATATATTGCAATGTTCCATATTAATTTTCAACTTCCCTCATTCATAAATTTTCTAGTAAAAATTTCAGGCTTGAGACTACAGGAACAAGGAGTGAAAAGGGCAGTCAAATGGAAGTAGAGAGAGTAAGAAATAAAGAGGAACCAAGAAACCAAAGTACCATGGTTCCTAGTGCTTTGAAGGAGTTAAGACCAAATACAATTTCTGTTACATTTTTTAATCACCTCACTTAAAAAGAGCTTTGTTTTATAGGCAAAAAAGATTGTTGTGTTTATCCACAGTCTGCAATATATTACACATTGCTTAATGAGTAATATAAATAGCACACAATTGGACAAACACAGTCCATGTACAATAATGAGCAATTCAAAGTATTATAATGGAATGTGACTATATTACATTTTTAAGTCTAAATAAGACCAATACGACAGTTCTGTTAAATGGAACTTAGAGAAAACCAATATCAATTTAATATAGGCCGTATTCTTAAACTCTAGCCATCACATGCCAAGTTAACATCTCAACATTCATAGATCCTATATCTTACCACAGGTATATTTAATATACCATATATTTGGTCACATACTAAATCTTAGGTAGTTTACACATCATTATGCAATATAACTATATCTGTGTTAAATTTTATTTATTCAAAGGTCTTTGCAACAAGCAAAAAGAATTTAACTGTTGCTAGTGAATTTCTGAACTTCTGTTAAGAGAAAAAGTGTTCAAATGTTTGTTTATGAAAGAAGACAAATGTATGACTACCAGTAATCTGGACCACATCAGATAGTTGAGCAACCGGAGAATAAAATGTTGTTTCTTCTAAGGAGAAGAAAGAGGTAAAAGGGAAACCTTTTTCTAAATCTAATGAAAAATAATAAATTGATATTTTACAGCTAACTGGAAACTAGTTCTAACCAGTTACTTAGAAAAGGTAGGAAATGTAAACACAAACAATTAAAGAAAGTATAGTAATGATATTGTCTTTGAAATAAAAATAAATGTAATGAAACAATTGGTACTAGAAATAGTGCTGTATGATCAATATTTTTTTATGGAAGATCAGAAGCTATGCTACTATCCAAGATTTCATCTTCAGGCATTGTTCATACTGCTCATTCTAAGAACACATGTACTCTACACTTTAATCTGCATTAAATAAAAATTGGCAGAATGCATGGTCTGAAAGATAAGAAGACTTCAGAGAAAATGGAAATAGATAATGGTTCTGAGGTTTTATTTTCCTTACGGCCAAAACGTAAGCTGGAAAGTTTCAAATGAATCACTGCATGTATAAAAATCAGCAAAATATTCCCACTTGGCTTTCTTGATGGAATAATAAGAACTAACAATAAAAATTAAAAATTTTGGGGGAAATAACAATTTTTTTAAAAGTCTGGTTTTTAGAGCCACAGGTACCTGTACATTGGCAAAATCAACACGGTTGAGATCATTGAGCATCTGGTTGATCTGAGAAGTGTTCTGAAGCACAGCCCGAGCTGCCTGAGCCAGGTGATTGAGAGATGTGTATCTTCTCAAAGTCTGGGCAAAGGCACTTACAGCGGCAACCTATGAAGAAATCCATTTATCTTAACACATTTTATTATCAACAGGTCTTCTGTTTCATCTATTTTAAATTAAAATTGCTGTATTTATTTATGAGCCCTCAGATATTTCAATTCACGTATAATGGAACAAATGCAGTTTTTCCTATTAATTTTTTTTGGCAAAACAAAGTTATTTCCAATCCCATGATTCATGTTTGAAGTTCAACCTAAATATGATATTTCACATAAAAATTAAAATGCCGCTACTTTTAAATCTTAAATGACATCTAGTGTACAATTGCATAAAGTGACTAAAACTGCAGTAAATGTTGTTTACCTTGGTTTGTATCATTCTCTGTGGAATATTGTTCATGGCACTAGAAAGCCAACCTTCAAGGCTTTTTGCAAAATTGCGAATGGCTTGGGTCAAGGCACCTAAACATCAAAGAATAAAAATAAGATTAAAAAGATGGCAAAATGCCTCTTTTGAAAGCTTTTGCATCCTCGGTATTTAAATATTCCACATTGAAATCTGCTGCATTTATTGGCTCAGAGATTTATCCAGTTTAGGGTTTGGATCCCTCCCAATACAAGAAGGCTGTTGATAAACTGGAGCAAGTTCAGCAGAGGGCCACTGACGTGGTCAGGGGGCTGGAGCACATACCTTATGAAGAGAGGCTGAGGGGACTAGGTTTGTTCACCCTGGAAAAGAGAAAGATTAGGGGGGACCCAATAGAAGCCTTTCAATACCTACAAGGTATCAAGAAGATGGAGTCAGATTCTTCACAATGATGCATGGCAGAAGGGTGATAGACACCGGACATAAATTGAAAAAAAGGTCTTGACCTGATAGGAGAATTTTTTTCACCTTGAGGACAGTTAAGCACTGCCAATTCATGGGCCTTCATTGGACTCTCTCCAGTATGTCCATGTCTCTCTTGTACTGGAGAGCCCAGAACTGGACACAGGACTCCAGGTACACAGTACTCGACTAGTGCTGAATAAAGGGGAAGGATCACCTACCTGGACCTACCGGCAATGCTTTGCCTAATGCAGCCCAGGATACCATTAGCCCTCTTTGCGGCAAGGGCACACTGCTGGCTCACGTTCAGCTTGGTGTCCACCAGGACCCGCAGGTCCTTTTCTGCAAAGCTGCTTTCCAGCTGTCTGGCTCCCCTGGCATGGGGTTCTTCCTCCCCAGGGGCAGGACTTGGCACTCCTCATTGTTGAAGTACACGAGGTTCCTGTCAGCCCATTTCTCCATCTTGTTGAGGTCCCTCTGGATGGCAGCACAACCCTGTGATGTATCAGCCACTCTTCCCAGTTTTGTGTCATCAGCCAACTTGCTGAGGGTACGCTCTGCCCCATCATCCAGATCACTAATGAAGCCGCTGAACAGTATTGGACCCAGTATTGACGCCTGGGGTACACCACTATTTACTGACCTCCAACTAGACTGTGCCACTATGACCACGGAATCCTCTTTGAGGATGGAGGACTGCTAGGCAGAGACAGGATCCACATGACCAAGTGGGGCACAAACAGCTTTGCCAACAGGCTGGCCAACCTGGTAAGGAGAGCTTTACACCAGGAATGATGGGTAAGGGATGACCAACAGTCAAGTGAGGAAGTCATAGACTGGATGGGCAAGCAAAGGATGTGGGGTAAACAGGAGGGACCTCATAATCAACAAAACCAGGTTGAAAGTGGACCACTTCAAGCATATGCACATAACTAAGGAAGTGTCAGGAGATCAGCATTATGGGAAAGCTTTCATGCCCTTTTGAGGAAATTGGTACAACTGGGTGCCTCTCTGAAGTGCCTGCACGCTTATGCATGCAACATGGGGGAAAAATAGGAGAAATTAGACATCTGTGAGCATTTGCAGGGCTACAATCTCAGGGATCACAGAGATATTGTGGGATGGCTCATACAACTGGAGTGCTGCAATGGATGGATGCAGAATCTTTAGGGAAAACAAGCCAAGAAGGCGCTCTATATGAAAGAGGAGCTGGAATGGATGGAGCTTTGCCTAGGAATGGATGATAAGCCAGTTGAGAGCTTAAGGGTCTGGGTTAGATGACGTAGCAATGTGGGTGGTGTTGTGGGTATCTGATACAGACTGCCTCATCAGGAAAAAGTAGATGAAGTCTTGAGGTGGGTTGACCTTGGCTGACCGCCAGGTGCCCACCAAGCTGCTCTATTGTTCCCCCTTCTCAACAGAACGGGGGAGAAAAATGGGATGAAAAGCTCGTGGGTCGAGATAAGGACAGGGAGATCATTCAGCAATTACTGTCACAGGCAAAACAGGCTCGGCTTGGGGAAGATTAATTTAATTTATTGCCGATTAAACAGAGTAGGATAATGAGGAATAAGAACAAATCTAAAGCCACCTTCCCCCCACCTCTCCCTTCTTCCCAGGCTCAGCTTCACTCCCGACTCTTCTACCTCCTCCCCCTGAGCGGTGCAGGGGGACGGAGAATGGGGGTTGCGGTCAGTTCATAACGCTTTGTCTCTGCCTCTCCTTCCTCCTCACGCTCTTCCCCTGCTCCATTGTGGGGTCCCACCCGTGGGAGACAGTCCTTCACAACCTTCTCCAACGTGGGTCCTTCCCATAGGCTGCAGTTCACAAACTGCTCCAGCATGGGTCCTTTCCACAGGGTGCGGTCCTACAAGAACAGACTGCTCCAGTGTGAGTCTCCCCACTGGGTCACAGGTCCTGCCAGAAGCCTGCTCTAGCATGGGCTCTCCACGGGCTGCATCTTCCTTCAGAGCACACCCACCTGCTCTCGCGTGGGGTCCTCCATGGGCTGCAGGGTGACAATGTGCTTCACCATGGTCTTCACCCTGGGCTGCAGGGGAATCTCTGCTCCGGCACCTGGAGCGCCTCCCCCCTCTCCTTCTTCACTGACCTTGGTGTCTGCATAGTTGTTTCTCTCACCACATATTCTCACGCCTCTCTCCCAGCTGCTGTTGTGCAGCAGGTTTTTTCCCCCCCCTTCTTAAATTTGTTATCACAGAGGTGCTACCAATGTCTCTGATTGGCTCTGACTTTGGCCAGTGGCGGGTCCATCTTGCAGCTGGCTGAAACTGGCTCTTTCCGACATGGGGACAGCTTCTGGTGTCTTCTCATAGAAGCCATCCCTGCACCCCCCACCTCTACCGAAACCTTGCCATGTAAAGCCAAAACAGGTCTTCTTCAGGCAACTGGAATAAGCCTCATGTTCACGGGCTCTGGTTCTCATGAGAGACTTGAACAACCCCAATATCTGCTAGAGGGACAACAAAGCAGGGCACAAGCAACCCAGGAGGACAGTTAAGCAGTGCAACTGGTTGCCCAGAGAGGTTTGTGTAGTTTCCGTCCTTAGATGTTTTCAAGACCCAACTGGGTAAAGCCCTGAGCAAACTGGTCTGAATTCAGCACTGACCATACTTTGAGCAGGAGGTTGGACTGGAGACCTCCTGAGGTCCCTTCCAACCTGAATTATTCTTTGATTCTATATTATGTAACAATTATTTAGTTTCTGATTTACCAAACAGAACTGACCACTTCACCTAAGACCCTTTCAAGAAACTTATGATCAGCAGTGAAAATTCTTTTTGGCATTCCTACAGGTTCATCAGTAATTGCAACAATTGTTTCCTATCTCCTGAAAACTTTCGTCATGAATTTTCCGCCTTCAATTTTTGCCTAAGTGCTTTTGCTTTTAAAGAGCAAAACCCTACAGGAAATGGCAATTATTGCAATACTGCAGTTTCCTCAAGTAAGCTCGAAGTACCCTGAACCGTTGCCAACGTGCTGTTTATTTTAGTTCTGAAGAACAAAATGCAATGTGCAGTGTTCAAAGACAGTATCAATAAGCAATATATAAGAATGTGTTTAACTACTTGCTCTTACTGCTGTGAAATCTTGGTGGTGGAGAATGAATGCTGCTACAGTAATGAAGAAGAAAAAATTAGAAAAGGGAAATCATATTATCTTTAAGTGATTTTTTTTTCACTACCTCTAAGAAGAAACAGTCCAAGTAAAGACTGGATTTTGTTTATGAGGCAAAACACCATGTTTGGTAGAGTAAGAATTAATGGTTAATGGAAGTCACCTAATATGAGAAATGCCCTTTTTCAACTTGAGTAATCGATGAATCCTGTAATTAAGAACTTCTGCTAGCAAAGTTAGCCAATCATCTGCTTAAAAAGAAAGAAATATTTTATTTTTCACAGCATCCTTTTCTTCAAATTTATAGTGATAACTAGTTTATGTAACTGCCCCCAAATGTGGATGCTCATTTGCAATTTAATTTGGATTTATAAAATTTCTGTATTAGCTCTATGGAACAGGCTTTTTTTGTCCTTTTTTTTTTGTCCTTTTTCTTTCTTGAGGTTTCCAGGCGAAGAACAAATGTTCTTTTGTACTGTCAATCATCTAACTCACTTATGCTTCTACGTAAACATTTTTGTATGCACTTACTAATTAACTAAGCATTCACTCATGTTAATTTATTACTCGCAGAATAAGAAAAAGTCAAAGTATAAGGAATACTGTAAATAATGTGTCAATGATATTTAGTTCTTTAAGGAAAATATTATTTTTTTTCTGGACAAATGCTATGTAAAACACCTAACATAAGATCTTTTTCACCCCACTGTATTACAGGATGATCTGTTTGAAAAAATAAGTGTGGAAAGAAGCAGCTCAGTGTCATCCTGATTTTAAAAAAAGTCTTTAGCTATGAAGAAAGAGGAATTTTAAATTCTAAAGAAATAATGTTCCCTCTTTCTAGCTAAACACTATATTATTAGAGGACAGTGATGTATAGAGTGATCACAAATTTCTAATGAGCTCTGAAAATGACACATTAAATTAAAAAAATTTGTTGTCCTCTGTCCTGTAAATAGAGGTTAACATACCCAGCCGTTACCAAAAGCCTAAGCACCTACGTGCCTCAAACATTCTTCAAGTTGATCTGGCTATCATCAAAATTGCCAAAAACCTCTTCCAGAGAATCTTAAGAACAATCTGGTGCAAAATAAACGGCCTAAGTTCATTCTGATAGTTTGCAAAGTGTTACTAAACACACATTAAATGATGTAGCAAAAAAAGTTACGAGGAGAACATTTATTTTAGATAAGCATTCAAAAAGCTTGGGTTCTCATCTGAAATCTCTCTCCTACACAAATCTCACAAATAATAAGATTTTGCAGTCTTTCCGGTACTTGTAATTGCTGAAATTGAGAAATACAATGTGAAAAATATGTTGAACATAACTTCTCTGCCTGGAATAGGAACTCCCAAACAAGTTTGTTACTGTCCATCTTGTCATTTGTGAAGAGATAAAAAGGCCATTCTCAGGGGAAAGGTTCTACTGCCAGTAACACACAGTGGCTCTGGTCTTTTGCTAGAACTGCTGCTGCTGCTAGGACCCTGCAGCCTGAACCCTCAGCTGTATTGAAGGAGGATCAGGTGGTCTGTGCTTATTGGGTTAGGAAATGGCGAAGGCAACAGGAAGAAGGCTCCTGCTCCACCTGCATATATCCAACTAAAGAACAGGCTCAGTACCTTCGAAGCAGATGAGGGTCTGGGAACTCTGTCCAATGAAGCAGCCAAGCTAGCTAAGCCTGAGCCACGCAGCAGCACCAGAAGGAAGTGGCAAGTGATAATAGTGGGAGACTCCATGCTGTAAGGGATGGGGGTCCGCATCTGCCAACCTGACCTGCTGTGTTGGGAGGTTTACTGCTTGCTGGGGGTCGGATCCGGGATGCTGTGGAGATATCGCCAAGGTTTGTCCGACCCTCGGACTATTACTCCTTGCGAATCTTCATGTGGGCACCAACGATACTGCCAGAGGAGACCTGGAGCATATCAAGTGTGACTACACGCATCTGGAGGCAATGGTCAAGGGCATGGGGGCCCAGGTAATGTTCTCCTTGATCTTTCCAGTGAGAAGCAAGGGCTTGGGGAGGAATGGAAGGATCCTGTGGGTCAACAGTTGGTTGCCCGGCTGACGATGACAATGTATTTTATGACCATGGGGACCCTTTTCTAAGGATTGAAGACTGCTAGAGAGAGATGGGATCCACCTGACCAAGTGGGGCAAAACCATCTTTACCAACAGGCTGGCCTGTAGGAATGTGTCTGAGAGAAAATGGTCATGTGAGCCAGCCTCCCTACTATGAGAGATTAGATTAAGAGCAAAACAGGTGGTAGAAGATGGAATTAGTACATGGGAAAAACGGGAACTGAGAAGGTAGAAAACATGTTGTGCTAATGACTAAGCAATTTACTATGTGAATTCTTGTAACCAACCTGATCTGTGAATGAACTGCATGGACAGCGCGTGAACAGAGACTGTAAGCCAATCATATAGCTGCCGCTAGCGCGTGCTCTTATTGCCTGTCTATATATACTCTGTGAAAACTTGAATAAAGGGAGAACCATCATACTCATATTGAGACTCCATCGTTACTCCGGGTCCGTCTCCCACTCCAGCATCTGGTAGCAGAGGATGGTTCAGCGCGACTGAGTTCTCCGAGACTGCGGTAAGCAGCTAGAGGAGGGGAGTGGGAAACTTCGGCTGGGAGACGTGCTGCTTGGGTGCATCAGCGGGAGCAGACAACGGCGTGAGGTCGCTCCTCACCTCCCAGGCGCAGCTATGGAAACAGAAGTTGCGGCCACGCTACTCGCTGGGATCCTCTCTAAGAGAGGGATTGAAACACCAGCGAAACAGTTGCTCAAACAAGTTTGGCAACAAGTAACAAAACAATGGGGCAACAAGTAACAAAAGAAGAAGGGGCTATATTAAGACTTCTCCTGCATATCCCCTCTAAGAGAGGGGTGAAATACGATGAGCGTATGCTCCGAAGGTTGTTAACCTGGTGCAGAGAGAACGGATTCGCACCAGAGCCCCAGACAGCTTTTAAACCAGAAATATGGGAGGCTGTTGGGAAAAAACTGTGGGAAGTGATAAGTAAAGGAGACAAAGAGGCATCACCATTAGCGACGACATGGTGGTTGGTGTTATCGACCTTACAAGATATGAAGGCGGAACGAGCCACGGCAGCCGGGGCTTTTGCAGCATTACAACCCACGGGAGGGGGATCGAACAGGCCAGGTCCGAAGGTCTGGGACGATCCCCTGCTGATCCCCTCTGCTCCACCTGAGGCCGAGGGAGGAGGCAGAATGTCAGCAGAGAAGGACAGAGACGGAGCTGTTTGCTCCTGCCATTGCCCGCCTCGCCCCCTCCCCTCCCCAGTCGTCTCCCTGAGATGGAAGTGCTGGTTTTTGTATGTCTGCTGTGTAAGTGTGTGTGGGCGCCAGCTTATACCTGCTGATCAGCATGTGTGCTACTGTTTGCTTTTTGTTGTGTGCAGTGTCGTTAGGTGACTCCACTTGAGCAGGTGTTCTGCCCGGTGTGGTACTGTTCTCGTATGCAACTAGGGCTGACACTCCGTCAAGTGAAGAAGTTTGTATATACACAATGTTTAGACATAAGGCGAGCGCGCCCCAGGTAGATACACCAGGATGGGCTGTAGAACCGATGGAAGTCCTGAAATATTGGGGGAGTTTTCACGAGCCGACACGTTTACACTCTCGGGAACGGCTCGCCCGTGCAGGGCGTATCGCTGGTTGTTTGTTGTTTGTCTATAAGATCATGGTTGATTGGGAAAAGGAGTTGAGACAAAGTCTATCGGATGCTCTGTAGGAAAATGAGAAACTTAAGGAAAAACAAGAAACTGAGCTCTTGCTGCAAAGGCAGACTTTTATGTCAGTCGTAAGTGATGGAAAAAAAAAAAGAAAAAACAAAAAAGAGGAAAAAAAAAGAGGGGAAAAAAAAAGAACCAAACCAAAAAGAAACCAAACAGGAACAATTAGATGGGAAATGTGCCATGTTAGCACAAAAGTATGCCATAAGCATTACGAGAAAGCATCAGAAAAAGAGAAATAGGACACCTGATTCAAAGCAGTACCATAGAGATATGTTTTTGGTTTTTTCCTATATGTGTCTATGTTATTGCATGCCTTAGTAGATTGCTCTGTGTTATACCCTGCGAGACTAAAATGAACCCAGCAGAAGCAGTCTCTCGAGCAAGGGGGTGGAATATGGGAAAGCAACGGAAAATCGGCGAGGAGGACTGTAAATACACTCAAGGGACTCGCACCTGGGTGCTGGAAAACACATATATCACACCAATTGTTATTCAGTCTCGGGTGCTGGCAAGAAAAACATTTGGATGACATAAGCCTGTAATGGACTCACAGACACCTTATCTAGCTGCTTGAGAATCTAGGCCTGTTGTGGAAGAAGATCAAAGCACAGTACCAGCAAGAACAGGGAGTCTGCATGCACTCTTGCTAACAAGGACTCTTTTGCTGCCAAGGATTCGTGATAACAAGGACTCTCTTGCTGCCAAGGATAAGTTTAACAATGCTACTAGTACAGCTATTTCTGAGTTATTGCTAGATGTAGATAGTATTCGATATGCGACGCTGCAAAACAGAACTGCTACTGATTTTTTGCTTTCAGCTCACAGACATGGTTGTCAAGATTTTAAAGGACTGTATTGTATGAATCTAAGTGACCACTCCAAATCCATCCATGCCCAGCTGCAGGAACTGCACCGACCGAACCAGCAACTTGTGGAGACCACTGGGTGAAATCTCTTTGCTGGATGGACTTGGGGGTGGGGTTGGTTGAGGCAAATTATACTCATCACCTGTGTGGAAGGAATTTGTCTGTTATGTTTAGTATGCTGTTTGCCGTGTTTAATAAGCATTATACGATCAGCTGTAAATGCCGCTTTGCGTCGTACCCTTGTACGAGTTGTAGAATATGTTGCTCTAAAAACTATGTGTGTATCCATGAGAACCTGACCTTCACAGAAGAAGATAACAAGAAGGGATTACAACAATGTAGTCACGTATCAGACAGCTGCTGTTAGCAAAGCTGGATCATGAGTTTGGTGAGACTCGCTGCATACGCTGGCCACGTGTGCAGCGACTCTAGCCTGTACTTTTCTACTCGATCCAGTGCAGGAGAGTCTGGTGGGACTCGCTGCGTGCGCTGGCCATGCATGCAGCGACTCTAGCCTGTACTTCTCCACTCAATTCAGTGCAGGATATAAGGAGGCTGTCTCGGGTCAGAGATGGGGAGAGAGACATGAGCACACTTTGAAGATACAGGGGATGCCCTGAAGCACTGTGTCTGCCCCCGCCCCCCCCCATAAGTTCTATGTTCATTAACCCCAACAGCTCTGAAGGCATTACAGTATGTTGCAAGATAAGATATAGTCTACTACTGCTGCAAGATGCACTGAACACCTTCCTAGAAGAACTTCAACTTTATGCCCTGATAGGACAGTGGGATGATGCACTCACAAAGAGCCTGACTGCGTTAGAGTGGGTATTTTTGCCACATACCTTTTCAAAACCAGTAACTATGATGATCGAAATGTTACCACGATTGTTTTTCCAGGGTCGCTTGTGCTGTCAGCAACCGCAATGTATTTGAAATATTACAAAAGGATTTCTCGTGGGTAAATCCAAAGAAATTGGCTTTCTGGGCTAAATTTAGGAATCTGGGTATTTATTGCCTTAGCAGGGTTCTTTTTGATTCTGTTTTTAATTGTGTTTAGTATATAACTGGCTAAGAGCGTCACAATGAGTAGAAGCACAAGTCATGGCGACCTTGTTAATAAATGGTCTGGTGTTAAACAAAAAAGGGGGAGATGTGGCAGATCTACAAGCAGAGGCCTGCATACGGCCAAAGATACAGTGAGCAGAGCACACAGGAAACACAGAGCCAAGAGAACAGTTCATACCTTCACTCCATCCTGTGACGACCATAGAACATTCCCGAATCTCGGACAAAGAGAAGGGCTAAGTATTCTTCCTTCACTAGGAACAGCAACGGCATTAAATATGTTGAATAAGATAGGGTGTTGGGCAAGTAAACAGATAAACCTTACAACTGAAATCCTATCTAGCTTGCTTACTGATGCTGATAGCATTCAGCATGCTATGTTGCAAAATCGAGTGGCTATTGACTTTTTGCTGTTAGCTCAGGGTCATGGATGTGAAGATTTTGAAGGTATGTGTTGTATGAACCTTTCCGACCACTTATCATCCACTCATAAGCAGTTACGGGAGCTGAAGGATAACATGTCCAAATTAAAAGCGGTTAAAAATGGTTTCGATGATGGGTTAAGCTCATGGGGTATAACGGGATGGTTATCAGACTTACTAAAACAAGGGCTCATGCTATTGTTGGTTATATTATTATTGATTATGGTAGCCTCATGTGTTCTCCGCAAAGTGACTGACATGATAGAAGATGCCATGCATAAGGTCTGGCTGGCTCAAGAAGAAAAAGGGGGTATTGTAGGAATGTGTCTGAGAGAAAACGGTCACGTGAGCCAGCCTCCCTACTATGAGAGATTAGATTAAGAGCAAAACAGGTGGTAGAAGATGGAATTAGTACATGGGAAAAACGGGAACTGAGAAGGTAGAAAACATGTTGTGCTAATGACTAAGTAATTTACTATGTGAATTCTTGTAACCAACCTGATCTGTGAATGAACTGCATGGACAGCGCGTGAACAGAGACTGTAAGCCAATCATATAGCTGCCGCTAGCGCGTGCTCTTATTGCCTGTCTATATATACTCTGTGAAAACTTGAATAAAGGGAGAACGATCATACTCATATTGAGACTCCATCGTTACTCCGGGCCCGTCTCCCACTCCAACACTGGCCAACCTGGTGAGAAGAACTTTAAACTAGAAATGACAGGGGAGGGAGATGACGACTCACAATCAAGCGAGGGAGTGGTGGAATGGGTTGGCAAGCAAAGGGTGCAGGGTGTTATGGAAAAGCTTGTAATCAGCAAAACAGGGCTGAAGGGGAGACGCTCTGCTGGACGCAATTCTTACAAGCAAGGAAGCTTTTCTTACAATTCTTACAAACTGGTTGGTGATGCGAAGGTTGGGGGGGGAAGCCTGGGCTGCATTGACCATGAGATGGTGGAGTTGAGAATCCTGAGAGGAGGAAACAAGGCAAATGGCAACTCCAAACTTCAGGAGAGCATACTTTGGCCTGTGCAGGGACCTGCTTGGAAGAATCCCATGGGAGACAGTCCTGGAGAGCAGAGGGGGTCTAGGAGACCCATTTGATATTCAAGGATCACCTCCTCCAAGCTCAAGAATGGTCCATCACAATGAGCAGGAAATCAAGAAAAGGTGACAGGTCTGCACGGACGAACAAGGAGCTCCCAACTAAACTCAAACATGAAAAGGAAGCATACAGGAGCTGGAAAAAGGGGCAAGTGACCCAGGAGGAATGCAGAGACACTGTCCAAGTGTGCAGAGATGGTGTTAGGAAAGCCAAAGCCCACCTGGAGTTGAAACTGGCGAGGGATGTGAAGAGCAACATTAAGGGTTTCTACAGGTACATCAGCAGCAAAACGAAGACCAGAGAAAACGCGGGCCTGCTGCTGAATGGGGCAGGAAACCTGATGACAAAGGACATGGGAAAGGCTGAGGTACTGAATGCCTTCTACTCCTGAGTCTTTACTGATAAGGATTGCCTTTGGGAATCCCAGGCCTCTGAGACCAGAGGGAAAGTAGTCTGCAGCAAGGAAGAATTTTCCTCAATAGAGGAGGACCCAGTTAGGGAAACATGTAAACAAATTGGAGATGCACAAATCCATGGGACCTGATGGGATGCACCCATGAGTGTTGAGGCTACTCTCAATTATCTTTGAACAGTCATGGTGATCAGGGGAGGTTCCTGGGGGCTGGAAGAAAGCAAATGACACTCCAAGCTTCAAGAAGGGCAAGAAGGAGGATCTGGGGAACTGCAGGCTGGTCAGCCTCACCTCTATTCCCGGGAAGAGGATGGATAAAATAATCCTGGAAGCCATTTCCAAAGAAGGTGCTTGGTAGGAATCAGCATGGATTTAGGAATGGGAAATTATGCCTGACCAACCTGATAAGCCTTCTACAATGAGTCAACTAGCTTGGTGGACGAGGGGAGAGCAGCAGATGCTGTTTATCTTGACTTTAGCAAGGCTTTCGACACTGTCTCCCATAATATCCTCATAGACAAGCTGACAAAGTACAGGTTAGATAAGTGGACAGTGAGGTGAACTGAAAACTGGCTGAACTGCCAGGCCCAGACGGTTGTAATCAGAAGCATAAAGTCTAGCTGGAGGCCAGCCTCTAGTGGTGTCCCCCGGGGTTGATCCTCGGGCCAATACTGTTTAACAACTGCATTAATGACCTGGACGATGTGACAGAGCGCACCCTCAGCAAGTTTGCAGATGTTCCAGAATTGGGAGGAGCGGTTGATAGACCAGATGGCTGTTGTGCCATTCAGAGGGACCTCGACAGGCTGGAGAAATGGGCAGACAGGAACCTCATGCAGTCCAACAAAGGGAAATGCCAAGTCCTGCCCCTGGGGAGGAACAACACAATGCACCAGTACAGGCTAGGGGCTGACTGGCTGGAAAGCAGCTTTGCGGAGAAGGGCGTGGGGGTCCTGGTGGACAACAAGCTGAACGTGAGCCAGTAACGTGCCATTGCAGCAAAGGAGGACAATGGTATCCTGAGCTGCATTAGGAACAGCGTTGACAGGAGGTTGAGGGAGGTGATCCTTTCTCTCTGCTCAGCACTGGTGAGGCCACACCTGGAGTCCTGTGTCCAGTTCTGGGCTCCCTGGTACAAGAAGGACATGGGCATACTGTAGCAAGTTCAGCGAAGAGCCACTGCAGTGATGAAGGGATCGGAGCATCTCCCATAGGAGGAGGTGCAGAGAGAGCTGGGATTGTTCAGCCTGGAAAAGAGAAGGTTCAGGAGGGATCTTATCAATGTGTCTAAATACCTGATGGGAGGGTGTACTGAAGATGGAGCCAAACTCTTCTCAGTGGTGCCCAGTGACAGGACAAGAGGGAATGGGCACAAATTGAAACATAGGAAATTCCGTTTAAACTTAAGAAAAAATCTCTTTTACTCTAGGGTGGTCAAACACTGGACCAGGTTGCCCAGAGAGGTTGGGGAGTCTCCATCCTTGGAGATATTCAGAACCTGACTGGACAATGTCCTGAGTAACTTGCTCTGGTTGATCCTGCTTTGAGCCGAGGTTGGGAGGGGGTTTGGACTAGACAGTCTCCAGAGATCCCTTCCAACCTCAACTACTCAACTGTTCTATGGTTCTGTGATTACACTTGAAGTCACCATGGCAGAAGGTGTCATTTACAGTATCAAAAATAGCTTTGCTAGCTACAAGGATAGCTGAGGCTCCATGTCTTAAAATATTAAGGCAACTTTATAAAGTGATTATTGTTTGGTCCACAGAAAGGATATAAAACTTAGTATTTACAAGGATTATACTGGATTGTAAATAGGAAATTTCTTTTTAATATTTAACACAGCATGCAAAACATGCAATAAATGTTTTAGGAAGGAATTTAAACTACAGGCACCAGTTCCAGGAAGATCAACCTGAACTTTGCAACTGATAAGATGTTAAACCAGGGGGGATCCCAGGCACCAAACTGTGAGGGATGTAGGAATTGATAGAACTATGCAAACTGATGAAGGGACTTGCAGGGGGAAGGGGAAGCAGGGAGGAACAAAGAGGGGGGATAGACAGAAAGGGGGATAAAACAGGTCAGTCACGGGTAAAACGGGGCCAGTCAGTACGCTTGTCTGGCTGAGCCCTGCGCCTGATCACTACAGCCTGTCCTATTTTCTTGTATTTTCTTTTAAAATCTTTTCTTAACTATCGCTCTGCATAATCTCACTCTCTGTCCCTGTGTATGTGTGCTGCAAGGAACAGGTGTCAGCTGCTGGTGAGACCTCTGTGTGCGTGAGTGAAACATGGTGCCCAGCTACTGGAGTCAGACTGGGGGGTGTAGGCACGTTGGGGCCTGTGGTGTCAGCTATGGGAGTGAGTGAGGGTTCTAGCATCAGTAGTTGGAGGGGCCATAGCTCTCTGGATCATCATCATAGAATCATCATATGGTTTGGGTTGGAAGGGACCTTTAAAGGTCCAACTCCCCTGCCATGGGCAGGGACACCTTTCACTAGATCAGGCTGCTCCTAACGCACCCCAGGATGCGGTTTGCCCTCTTGGCTGCCAGGGCACACTGCTGACTCATATTGAGCCTGCCGTCAACCAGCACCCCCAGATCCCTTTCTGCAGGGCTGCTCTCCAGCCACTCCTCTCCCAATTCATACTTGTGCCCGGCGTTACTCTGTCCCAGGTGCAGAATCCAGCATTTGGACTTGTTAAATTTCATGCCATTGATGATTGCCCAATGCTCTATCTATCTAGATCCCTCTGCAAGGCCTCTTGTCCCTCAAGAGAGTCAACAGCACCTCCCAATTTGGTATCGTCAGCAAAGTTGCTAATGGTGCATTCAACTCCTGCATCCAGATCGTTGATTTAAATAATGAACAGAACTGGCCCTAGAATTGAACTCTGAGGAACACCACTGGTGACCGGTCGCCAGCCAGATGTAGCCCCATTCACTATAACCCTTTGAGCCCTGCCATTCAGGCAGTTCTTCACCCAGCGCACCGTGAACCTGCTCATCCCACAGTTGGACAACTTGTCCAGAAGGATGCTGTGAGGGACAGTGTCAAAAGCCTTACTGAAATCCAGAAAGACTACATCCACTGCCTTCCTTTCATCCACTAGGCGGGTGACCTTATCATAGAAGGATATTAAATTAGTTAGACAGGACTTTCCCTTTGTGAACCCACGTTGGCTGTGCCTGAGGATTGCATTATTCTTTCAATAGCACCCAGTATAGCCTTCTCCATAATTTTTCCAGGAATTGAGGTTAGACCAACAGGTCTGTAGTTCCCTGGGTCTTCCCTCATGCCCTTCTTGTAAATTGGAATAACATTGGCTAGCTTCCAGTCAGCAGGGACCTCCCCAGACTCCCAAGACCTTTGGTAGATGATCGAGAGGGGTCCTGCCGTAACATCCTCTATGAAAAATCACTGTTCCTGCAGTCATGGTCCTCCAACTCAGGGGACTGGGCAGCCCAAGGTCTATCAGTATTATTAAAGGCTGAGGCCAAAAAAGCATTGAATGCCTCCACTTTTTCTTCATCCCTATTAGTCAGGTGACCATCTTCAACAAATATCGGTCCAATGTTTTCCTTAGAACTCCTCTTGCTATTAATGTACTTAGAAAAGCCCTTCTTGCTGTCTGACACAACACTGACCAGTTTCATCTCTAGTTCAGCTTTGGCCTTTTGTGTCTTCTCCCTGCATAAACAAACCACAGTTCTGTACTCTTCTTGCAAAGCCTGACCTTGCTTCCAGAGATCATACAATTTCTTTTTCCTCTTGAGCTCCACAAGGAGTCCCCTGTTCAGCCAAGCTGGTCTTCTGTCCCGCTTGCTTGACTTATGACACGCTGGAATTGCCTGCTCCTGTGCTTCTAAAAGGTGGTTCTTAAAAACTGACCAGCACTCGTGGACTCCTAAGCCCTCAAAAGCAGATTCCCTGGGAACTCTTCTAAGTAGCTCCCTGAATAGCTTAAAGTTTGCTCTCTTGAAGTCCAGCGTAGCAACTCTGCTCACCTTTTTTCTCATTACACTGAAAATTTTAAACTCAACCATTTTGTGATCCCTGTGGCCAAGACAGCCACCTACCATCCCATCCCCCACGAGTCCTTCTCTATTCACAAACAGCAAGTCTAGGAGGGCATCTTTCCTAGTTGGCTCACTGAGTACCTGTGACAAGAAGTTATCTCCCACAAACTTCAAGAATTTCCAAGACCTGCTCATCACAGCAGTATGATATTCCCAGATGATGTCTGGGAAGTTGGAATCTCTCATAAGGACAAGGGGCTACCGAGCCAGAGCTTTCTCCTAATTGCCTATAGAATAACTCATCAGTGTTTATATCCTGGCTGGGCGATCGGTAGTAGACACCCACTACAACATCTCCTTTGTTTTCCATCCCCCTAATCCTCACCCAGAGGCTCTCCACCACATCATCGCTAACTGTAAGGTCTGTACAATCAAACTTCTCCCTTACATATAGTGCGACGCCTCCACCTCACCTGTCCTGCCTATCCCTCCTGAACAGCCTGTAGCCAGCCCTCCATCCCAGCACTCCAGTCGTGGGACTCGTTCCACCATGTCTGACTACTACCAATGATATCATAGTTCTGGGAACTAACCAGTGCTTCCAGTCCATCCTGTTTGTTTCTCATACTGCGTGCGTTGGTGTACAAGCATTTCAGATATGCTCCTGAGCCCTAAATCTAAATCTGAATCTACCCTCTTTCAGTTTAAAACCGTTGCCCCTTGTCCTGTCACTACAAGCCCTGGTAAAAAGTCTCTATCTGCCCCCTTTATATATTGAGAGGCCGCAATAAGGTCTCCCCAGAGCCTTCTCTTCTCCAGACTGAACAACCCCAACTCTCTCAGCCTTTCCTCATAGGAGAGGTGTTCCAGCCCTCTGATCATTTTTGTGGCCCTCCTCTGGATCCGCTCTAACAGAACTGGATGCCCCAGAGCTGGATGCAGTACTCCAGGTGGGGTCTCACGAGAGCGGAATAGAGGGTCAGAATTGACCTGCTGGCCATGCTTCCTTGTATGCAGCCCAGGATGCGATTGGCTTTCTGGGCTGCGAGCGCACATTGCCAGCTCATGTCCAATTTTTCGTCCACCAGTATCCCCAAGGCCTTCTCCTCAGGGCTGCTCTCAATCCATTCATCCCCAGTCCGTATTAATACCGGGGGTTGCCCCGACCCAGGTGCAGGACCTTGGACTTGGCCTTGTTGAACTTCATGAGGTTCGCATGGGCCCACTCCTCAGGCCTCTCAAGGTCCCTCTGGATGCCATCCCTTCCCTCTAGCAAATCAACTGCATCACTCAGCTTGGTGTCATCCGCAAACTTGCTGAGGGTGCACTCAATCCCACTGTCGACAGTGTTGATGAAGATACTAAACAGTACTGGTCCCAATACGGACCCCTGAGGGACACCACTCGTCACTGGTTTCCACTTGGACATTGAGCCGTTGACCGTAACTCTTTGGACGTGGCCATCCAGCCAGTTCCTTATCCATCCATCAAACCCATATCTCTCCAATTTAGCGGCCAGAATGTTGTGGGGGACCGTATCAAAGGCCTTACAGAAGTCCAGGTAGATGACATCCGTAGCTCTTCCCTTGTCCACCGATGCAGTCACTCCATTGTAGAACGCCACTAGATTAGTCAGGCATGATTTGTCCTTGCTGAAGCCATGTTGGCTGTCTCTAATCACCTCCCTGTCTTCCATATGTTTCGACATATCTTCCAGGAGGATCTGCTCCATGATCTTCCCGGGCACAGAAGTGAGGCTGACTGGTCGGTTGTTCCCAGGGTCCTCCTTTTTACCCTTTTTAAAAATGGGTGCAATGTTTCCCCTTTTTCCAGTCACCGGGGACGTAGTCTGACTGCCATGACTTTTCAAATATCATGGAGAGTGGCTTGGCAACTACATCGGCCAGTTCCCTCAGGACCCTGGGATGCATCTCATCGGGTCCCACGGACTTGTGTATGCTCAGGTTCCTCAGGTGGTCTCGAACCTGATCTTCTCCTATGATGGGAGGAACTTCATTTCCCCAGTCCCTGCCTTGAGGTTCAGGGTCTTGAGAGACGTGGGAGGAGACATTGACAGTGTCAGGGTGAATGAAGGCCCCCACGAGGATTAGAGCATGCGAGCGTGATGCTTCCTGTAGTTGAAGTAAGAATGCTTCATCAACATCCTCCTCTTTATCAGGTGGCCTGTAGTAAACACCAACCACGATGTTTCCTTTGTTGGCTTTTCCCATAAGCTCTCAATCTGTTCATCACTGTTTTTCAAAGACAGGTCTGTGCAGTCAAACAATTTTTTTACATAGAGGGCAAACTCCCCACCCTTCCTTCCTTGCCTGTGCTTTTCAAACAGTTTATAGCCATCCATTGCAGCGCTCCAGTCGTGCGATTCATCCCACGAAGTTTCAGGGATAGTGATTAAATCATAGCTTTCCAGGTGTACAGCGCCTTCCATCTTTTCCTGTTTGTTACCCATGCTGCTTGCATTGCTATAGAAGCACTTTCGTGGGCCTATCATCCTTGTCACCTTTTTAGAGGAACACAGCCTAATTCCTTCAAGGCATTTCACAGGTGTTTCCCTGTTGGTTCCCAATATTTCTTTTACAATTTCTTTTAATATTATATATTATATTATATATATGTAATTATAATTTCTTTTTAATATTTCACACAACATAAAAAACAATAAATGATTTAGGAAGGAATTTATCCTTCTTGGAAACCAATTTAAAATCATTTACTACCGAAAAGAGTCTTAAAAAAATACCATGCTTGAGCAATGATGGATACTATAAAATCAACTTTGAAAAGAAAGCTCTATTCCTGATAATGGTCATTTGGCCATAATACTAGAATCAATTGATGAGTCCTTCATAATGGAAATAGAGCAGGAAGTATATAGTAGACTGGAATAATAAACAAGACTTAAAATGTATGACAGTGTTATGTTGGTTTAATAGGTATCAAAGCTGATAAGGTTTTAGCAGCCACTGATAATACATAAATGTTTAATTATCCAAAAATGAAATGACAAAGCACATGCATTTTGCTTTTTTAACAACTAGACCTTTTATATATAAAACTTAAACTAAAGCCTACTGAAGTCAGTGGAAAGACTGTCTGGTATTAATGGACTCAGGCTCAGGGCCATAGTGCATTCACAGCTGTCAGCTAGACTAAAGCCAGTATGTAAAGGAACCCATTGTTATCTTAAAATTAATAAAAACTTAGGATTTGCAGTGACAAAAGTGTATTCCATAAGGAAATATATTCTTAAAACTTCTAGAGACTTTCCTAAATGTAGTGAAATATCCACTCTCCTTTTCTTTAAATACAATGCTTACATCAACTCCAGTACACCTTCCTACTCAATAGAATTAAGGAAAGATGACACACACTACGTTTACATCCTTTGAAATCATTCCCAAAAGTTTCACGTGAGGCACAAAAAAATCACCACATAAACCAAAATACAACACACTCTTATGAGATGTTATCTGTGTTTAACTTACTAGGAATAGGTCTAAGGACATCAGGAATGAGAATCTCCACCAAAGCCTGGTACATCACATGGTCACAATTACCCATCCATTTCAGAATAGACTCATTTTTGCACAGAGTAATCAGTTTTCCTTTTGGAAGTCGACTTTCTATTTCACTCAGATTGCTGGTGTGAATAAATGTAACAAATGAAAAAGCATTCACATACAGATAAGAAAAATACAATGGACTTTGAAATTGATTATTTAATAAAGACTTTATAAATGTGCCTGTTACATCCAAATGAAACTCTCTAACTTCTTCATATGAAACTGGGGAAAAATAGCCTCCAAAGTTCTGCTCCAGCCCATAAATTATGCAGAGGTATGATAAAAATGGTCCTTGCAATTTAAACAAACCGGACAGTATATTGTGAAAAGACTTTAGACATCCAAACAAAGGAAAAAATAGAAGACATACAATCATTTCAAGGCTGCAGTTTGACATATACCAACAGCCTATATGTCTAATAGCACACAACACAAATTTAACCTGAAAAACTACTAATATCAGAAAAGGTTCTTAGCCTATATGTAAAATTAAGACTTTATTTGATTTGATTCCTGCTGTTATGTTATGATGGTGAACAGTAAACAAAAAGAGACATTTACTGACCTCAGTTCAATAATAGCTGTGTCGTCAGCTGGAGCAGAGGGAGAATAGCGCCAGAAAGTTTGCCACAATTTTTCTATCAGGCTAAACTGAAGATTCACAACAACATCCACTATTGCCTAAAAAAATATAAAACAAGCACAGATAGTCTTCTACCTCATCCCCCCTCCCCGGTCTAACTCCTCCCAGGGGTATAGCTCCCCCCTCAGTCTTTTTGCAGAAAAAATAGTAAAACGTATGTTTATAAATAAACATATAATATCCTTTTTAATAACTTTTTAGCAACAAATTTTCCAACTGTCCATACTAGTGTGGACAGAGACTCAGATCAGGCCAAGTGCAAATACAAGGAATCCTCCAGAAAAGAGCTTAAGCACATATATGAATACACCTAAACAGAAATTTTAACGCTATTACAAAAACAAAGGAAACCTAATATTTCATTAATTTTTTTACTTCATTACATGTTTTAAAGCACCTTCAACAATAATTTTAAAACACATTATCCAATATGAAATGTGGCATTAAGTTTTTCAAAAACCTGCTTCTGAAGAAAAAAGTGAGTTTGTTTATAACATAAACGTTAGAAATAATAATTTAATATGATTTCAACTCCTATAACCAAAAGCAAATCTCTGTATATATATTATCTAAAGTTCAATTTATGTAAAATTCTCAAAACCTACACATGATTACATTCCAGTATCGGTATTCTATTACATGTTATTTTCTTTCCCTGTAAAGAGAGAAATTCCAGAGAAGTCTTTTTGCAAATGTCCTTTCCGATGGAATAAGCAAAATATTTGAGGAGCACATCAGATACAAGTAGGCTGGCTGTAATGTGTTTTGTGTCAGTCATCCTGTTGTACCGATTCTCACTAGAAGACATGAATTTTCAAAGAATGATCTTCTCTTACCTCACAGTGTTCTCGATAAAGACTTTGCAGTGCTTTTATGTCCTCAAGGGTAATACCATCTGGCAGAGAAGATATTTCAACTTCTCCAAACTCTGGAAGTACTCGAGATGCATCTGTTCCATGACAACATAACAGAAGACAGCTGTTGTGAATGGTGCTAACTACACAGAATCATAGAATTGCCTAAGCAGGAATGGGTTTTGATGGAGAAACATAGAGACATTGCTCAAGTGTGCAGGGATGAAGTTAGGAAAACCAAAGTTCAACTGGAGTTGGAACTAGCAAGGGATATGAAGGCCAAAAAGAAGAGCTTCTATAGGTATGATGGCAGTAAAAGGAAGGCTAAAGAAAATGTGGGCCTGTTACTCAGTGGGGCAGAAGACCTAGTGACCAATGGCATGGAAAAGGATGAGGTATTCATTGCCTTTTTTTTACTTCAGTTTTCACCAGTAAGTACTGCCCTAAGACCTCTCAGTCCCCTGAGCCTCCTAGCAGTCTGTGGGAGTGAAGCATTATCCACAGTAGAGAAAAATATAGTTAGAGAACACTTAAGCCAGTTGGACATATATAAGTCTATGGGATCACACAGGATGCAAAAAGGGTTGAAGGAGCTGGCCGATGCCATTGTAAGGCTGTGCTCTATCAACATTAAAAGGTCATGGTGGTCAAAGAAGTTTTCCGATGACTGGAAAAATACAAATGTTACACTCATCTTCAAGAAGGGCAAGGGGAAGGATACAGGGACCTACAGGCTGGTCAGTCTCATCTCAATCCCTGGGAAAGTTATGAAACAAACCCTCCTGGAAGCCATGCCCAAGCACAGAAAGGACAAGAAGGTGACTGGGAACAGCCAGCATGGAGTTACCAAGGGTAAATTGTGCCTGACCAACCTGATTGCCTTCTATGACGAGATGACTGACTCAGCACTAGGGGAGAGCATTGGATGTTGTTCACCTCGACTTCAACAAGGCCTTTGACCTGGTCTTTCATAGTATTCTTATAGCCAAATCTGTGAAATATGGACTGGATAAGTGGACAATTTGTGGAAATTTGTGGAAATTTTGCTGGACGATGCTCACTGTTATGATCAGTGGTACAAAGTCCAACCATTGACTGATTACCAGTGCTCTCTCAAGGATTGATACTGGGGCTGATACTGTTTAACATCTTTATTAATGACTTGGATGATGGGATAGAGTGCACGCTCTGAAAGTTTCTGGATGATACTAAATTGGAGGGAGCAGTTGATACACTGGAGGGCAGGGCTGTTACTCAGAGGGACCTCGACAGGCTGGAGAAATGGGGCGACAGGAACCTCACTGAGTTCAACAAAGGGAAATTTCCCAGATCTGGGATGGAACAACTCCATACACCAGTACAGACTGAGGGCTGACTGGCTAGAGAACAGCTTTGAAGAAAAGGATCTGGGGTTCTGGCGGACAACTAGTATATGAGACAGCAGTGTGCCTTTGTGGTCAAGGCCAACTGCATCCTGGGCTGTATTAGCAGTAATGTAGCCAGAAGGTTAAGAGAAGTAATTTTTTCACCCTTTATTCAGTACTGATGAGACTACAACTGGAGTCCTGTGTCCACTTTTGGGCTCCCCAGTACAAGAAAGACATTAACATACTGGAGTGAGCCCAGCAGAGGGTCACCAAGATGGTCAGGGAGATGGAGCATATGGCAAAAAAGGAGAGGCTGAGAGCTGGGATTGTTTAGCCTTCAAAAGAGAAGGAAGGACAAGAGGCAATGGACACAAGCTGAAACATGGGAAATTACACTTAGGAATTTTTTTCCCTATGAGGATGTCAAACACACATAGGGGCCATGCCTGAGGAGTGGGGTGGGTTGGATCCCAGATGTCCCTTCCAACCTATATCATTCTATAATTCAATAAATGCCCATCATCATCCATTTGTTTTCTTGTTCCTCTAACTAAGCTACCACAACAGCTTGGAAAGCTTTAAGGACTTCCTAAGCTATGGAACAAAGATATTAGTACAAACTACTTTCAGCTAGTTTGAGCAAAGGTGCTTGATTTTGTCTCAGAAATATGCTAGTTGAACTCAGATCATCTGTACTCATAGAATCGTAGAATCATAGAATTGTCTAGGTTGGAAGGGACCTTTCAGATCATCTAGTCCAACCATCAACCTAACACTGACAAAAACCATCACTAAACCATATCGCTAAGCACTATGTCTACCTGTCTTTTAAATACCTCCAGAGATGGTGCCTCAACCACTTCCCTGGGCAGCCTGTTCCAATGCTTAATAACCCTTTCAGGGTAGAAATTTTTCCTAATATCCAGTCTAAACCTCCCCTGGTGCAACTTGAAGCCATTTCCTCTTGCCCTATTACTTGTTTCTTGAGAGAAGAGACCAACCCCCACCTCACTACACCCTCCTTTCAGGTAGTTGTAGAGAGCTATAAGGTCTCCCCTCAGCCTCCTTTTCTCCAGGCTAAACAAGCCCAGCTCCCTCAGCTGCTCCTCATAAGACTTGTTCTCCAGACCCCTCACCAGCTTTGTTGCCCTTCTCTGGACACGCCCCAGCACCTCGATGTCTTTTTTGTGGTACAGAGGGGCCCAAAAGTGAACACAGTACTCGAGGTGGGGGTCTCACCAGTGCCGAGTACAGGGGGACGATCACTTCCCTAGTCCTGCTCACCACACTGTTCCTGATACAGGCCAGGATGCTGTTGGCCTTCTTGGCCACCTGGGCACACTGCTGGCTCATATTCAGCTGGCAGTCGACCAACACCCCCAGGTCCTTTTCTGCCAGGCAGCTCTCTAGCCGCTCTTCCCCAAGCCTGTAGCACTGCATGGGGTTGTTGTGACCCAAGTGCAGGACCCGGCACTTGGCCTTGTTGAACCTCATACCATTGGCCTCGGCCCATCGATCCAGCCTGTCCAGATCCCTCTTTCAGATCCTTTCTACCCTCCATCAGGTCAACACACCCACCTAACTTGGTGTCGTCTGCAAGCTTACTGAGGGTGCACTCAATCCCCTCATCCAGATCATTGATAAAGATATTAAACAGAACTGGACACAATACTGAGACCTGGGGAACACCACTCCTGACCAGCCACCAACTGGATTTAACTCCATTCACCACCATTCTCTGGGCCTGGCCATCCAGCCAGTTTTTAACCCAGCATAGAGTACTCCCATCCAAGCCATGGGCAGCCAGTTTCTCCAGGAGGATGCTGTGGGAAACTGTATCAAAGGCCTTACCAAAGTCTAGGTAGACAACATCCACAGCCTTTCCCTCATCCACCAAGCGGGTCATAGAAGGAGATCAGGTTTGTCAAGCAGGATCTGCCTTTCATGAACCCATGCTGACTGGGCCTGATCGCCTGGTTGTCCTTCATGTGCCGCATAATGGCACTCAGGATGATCTGTTCCATGACCTTCCTAGGCACCGAGGTCAGACCGACAGGCCTGTAGTTCCCCAGATCCTCATTCTGGCCCTTCTTGTGGATGGGCGTCACATTTGCTAGACGCCAGTCAACTGGGACCTCCCCAATTAGCCAGGACTACTGGTAAACGATGGGAAGTGTCTTGGTGAGCACTTCCACCAGCTCCCTCAGTACCCTCAGGTGGATCCCATCCAGCCCCACAGACTTGTGTATGTCCAGGTGTTGGAGCAGGTCCCTCACCATCTCCCTTTGGATTAAGGGGGCTTCATTCTGCTCCCTGCCCCTACCTGCTAGCTCAGGGTCTGGGTACTCAGGGAACAACTGGTACTACTACTGAAGACTGAGGCAAAGAAGGCATTAAGTACCTCAGCCTTCTCCTCATCCTTTGTCACTATGTTACCTCCTTCATCTGATAAAGGATGGAGATTCTCCCGAGTCCTCCTTTTGTTACATATATATTTATAGAAACTCTTTTTATTGTTCTTAACATCCAAAGCCAGGTTGTGTTCTAGTTGGGCTTTGGCCTTTCTAATTTTCCCCCTACACAGCCTTACAACATCTTTATAGCCTCCCTGAGTAGCCTGCCCCTTCTTCCAAAGGCCATAAACTCTCCTTTTTTCCCTGAGTTGTAACCATATCTCTCTGTTCAGTGAGGCCAGTCTTTTCCCCCATCGGCTCGTTTTACAGCACATGGGGACAGCCTGCTTCTGCGCCTTTAAGAGTTCCTTCTTGAAAAAGGTCCAGCCTTCCTGGACACCTTTGCCCTTCAGAACTGCCTCCCAAGGGACTCTGTCAAGCAGGCTCCTGAAAAGACCAAAGTCTGCCCTCTGGAAGTCCATGGTGGCCCCCCCCTCCTTGCTTCTCTGAGAATCAAAAACTCTATCATTTCATGATCACTATGCCCAAGACGGCCTCCAACTGTTTGATTAGAAAGAATTTAAAGATGATGTAAAGAAATAGTCTAGAAGGTCATAATGCCCCAAAAGGAATGTCTTTCATATTCAATATATTTTAAATTTGCAATAAAATTGTGAACAAACCAGATGGTTATTTTTTTAAGCAAATGGAGATATTAAATTATTCTTGACAGACAGCAGATAAAAATGATTTCACAAAAATATTGTACCTGTATATAAAAAAAGCTAAGACACATTTTCAGAATCAGACAGGATGAAGCAGAATACTCATGTCAGTACATGAGAGATTAATATAATTTAATAGTTTCTGTTTTGATCAACTGAATAGTTTTTGCATGCATTGTCATACATGTTAGGGTTTAGTAGACTCAGCAGCATATACTGTTTGAAATTTACAAGACACTCAACTGTAGCCAACATGTGCTTTTACTATTTTTCATAAATGTTTCCATGAGATACACTGGTACAGGGGGAAAAATGCACTGTCAACTGGGAAGACAATGGAAGGGAAAATTCAAAATCATACAAACTATAGCCTAAGGTTCCCAATGATTTTAGTAACAGCAAGGTTAGGCCAAAGGATGTGGTGCTTCAAAATCCCAATATATGAACTCAAAACTAATGTATAATTATTACAATAACACATTTAATAAGCTTTTTTACATTAGAAAATTACTAAATTACCATTTGCTTCCACAACTGAGAAAATGATATGCTTAGCTACATCAATGAATGCACAAAATACACATTTTTAATCATGAACCTTGGGTTTCTGGTTTTAACTATTTGGCTCTTTCCATTTATAATGTTGCAGCACAAACTCGATTCAACTTCTTGTCAATGGTTAACACAACTGCAGTGCAAAAATATAATCCTAATTTAGATGCATATTCAAAATATTGGGAAGCCAGTGGAAATTAATGAGTTTTTAGGGCAAGATTGTATTTTTTGTATAAAATGCTTCATTACAATTGCATTGCAATATATTTCAAATCTACATGCAAGTAGATTTTGCGCATTTTTTCTTTTATATCTGCATGATGCATATTAAATATTGCATACGCCTTAAAATGTAGAACATATAGCTTCTATGAGTATCTTTTTGTTCTGATATCAGTGAGAGTTTTAAACAGGACAACACAGAATCACAGAATGGTTTGGGTTGGAAGGGACCTTAAAGATCATCTAGTTCTAAACCCCCTGCCATGGTCAGGGCCACCTTCCACTAGACTAGGTTGCTCAAAGCCCCATCCAGCCTGGCCTTGAACACTTCCAGGGAAAGGGGCATCCACAACTTCCCTGGGCAACCTGTTCCACTGCCTCACCACCCTCACAGTAAAGAATTTCTTCCTAATATCTGAATCTCCCCTCGTCCTATCGCTACACTCCCTGATAAAGAGTCCCTCACCATCCTTCCTGTAGGCCCCCTTTAGGTACTTGAAGGCTGCTATAAGGTCTCCCCGGAGCCTTCTCTTCTCCAGGCTGAACAAGCCCAACTCTCTCAGCCTGTCCTCATAGCATAGGTCCTCCAGCCCTCTGCTCATCTTCATGGCCCTCTGCTGGACCCATTCCAACAGGTCGATGTCCTTCTTGTGTTGAGGACTCCAGAGCTGGATACAGTACTCCAGGTGGGGTCTCACGAGAGCAGAGTAGAGGGGCAGAATCATCTCCCTCGACCTGCTGGCCACGCTTCTCCCGATGCAGCCCAGGATGCGGTTGGCTTTCTGGGCTGCAAGCACGCATTGCCGGCTCATGTTTATCTTCTCATCCACCAGCACCCCCAAGTTCTTCTCCTCAGGGCTGCTCTCAAGCCATTCTCTGCCCAACCTGTATTTGTGCTTGGGATTGCTGTGACCCAGGTGCAGGACCTTGCACTTGGCCTCGTTGAACTTCATGAGGTTTGCACAGGCCCACCTCTCAAGCCTGTCCAGGTCCCTCTGGACGGCATCCCTTCCCTCCAGCGTGTCGACCGTGCCACACAGCTTGGTGTCATCAGCAAACTTGCTGAGGGTGCACTCAATCCCACTGTCCATGTCGCTGACAAAGACGTTAAACAGCACCGGTCCCAGTACTGACCCCTGAGGAACACCACTCGTCACAGGTTTCCATGTGGACATTGACTGCAACCCTTTGAGTGTGGCCATCTAGCCAGTTCCTTATCCACCAAGTGGTCCATCCATCAAATCCATGCTTTTCCAATTTAGAGACCAGGATGTTGTGTGGGACAGTGTTAAACGCTTTGCATAAGTCCAGGTAGATGATGTTGGTTGCTCTCCCCTTATCCACCAATGCTGTGGCAACATCTTAGAAGGCCACCAAATTTGTCGGGCACGATTTGCCTTTGGTGAAGCCATGTTGGCTGTCACCAATCACCTCCTCATTTTCCATGTGCCTTAGCAGAGATTCCAGGATCTTGCCAGGCACAGAGGTGAGACTGACTGGTCTGTAGTTCCCCGGGTCTTCCTTTTTTCTCTTTCTGAAAATGGGGGTTATGTTTCCCCTTTTCCAATCAGCGGGAGCTTCACCAGACTGCCATGACTTTTCAAATATAATGGAAAGTGGCTTAGCAACTTCATCTGCCAGCTCCCTCAGGACCCGTGGATGGATTTCATCAGGTCCCATGGACTTGTGCACCTTCAGGTTCCTCAGATGGTCTCGAACCTGATCTTCTCCTACAGTGGGCGGTTCTTCATTCTCATAGCCCCTCCCTTTGCATCCTGCAACTTGGGTGGTGTGGTTGGAGCCCTTGCTGGTGAAGACCGAGGTGAAAAAGTCATTCAGCACCTCAGCCTTCTCCATATCCTGGGTGACCAGGTCTCCTGTCTCCTTCCGGAGAAGGCCCACATTTTCCCTACTCTTCCCTTTATCTCTGACATACATATAGAAGTTTTTCTTGTTATCCTTGATGTCCCTAGCCAGATTTAATTCTACCTGGGCTTTAGCTTGCCTAATCTGTTTCATGGTCATTCAGACAGTTTCTCTGTATTCCACCCAGTCTACCTGTCCTTGCTTCCACCCTCTGTAGGCCTCCTTTTTGCTTTTGAGCTTGTCCAGGAGCTCCTTGTTCATCCATGCAGGCCTCCTGGCTTTTTTGCCTGATGACTTCTGTCTTGGGATGCACCGCTCCTGAGCTTGAAGGTGGTGATCCTTGAATACTAACCAGCTCTTTTGGGCTCCTCTTCCCTCCAGTGCTTTTTCCCATGTTACCCTGCCAACCAGGTCCCAAGCAGGTCTGCTCTCCTGAAGTCCAGGGTAGTGAGCTTGCTGTGTACCCTCCTCACTGCCCTAAGGATCTTGAATTCTACCATTTCATGATCACTGCAGCCAAGGCTACCCTTGAGCTTCACATTCCCCACCAGCCCCTCCTTGTTGGTAAGGACGAGGTCCAACATAGTTCCTCTCCTTGTTGGCTTCTCTACCATTCAAAAAAGAAAGTTGTCATCAACACATTACAAGAACTTCTCGTGCCCCTCTGTGTTGTCCTTCCAACAGATATCGGGGTGCTTGAAGTCCCCCAGGCTACCAGGCTGAGTAGATCATCCACCTGGTTGCACCTCACACAGCTATCATCTCTTCACACTGGTGGAGTTCACGATCCTCAGGGATACGTGCCAGATGAGGAGCCTAGTAAGGACCCTGGATTTTAGGAAAGCAAACCTCTGGCTCTTCAAGGAGTTAGTCAATAGGACCCCCTGGGAAATGGTCCTCAGGGACAAGGGGGCAGAACACAGCTGGCAGATCTTCAAGGATGCTTTCCACAGAGCACAAGAGCTCTCGATCCCCAGGTGTAAGAAATCAAGCAAGAAAGGGAGGAGACCAGCATGGCTGAGCTGGGACCTGCTGGTCAAACTAAAAGGCAAGAAGGAACTGCACAGGCAGTTCAAGCAGCATCAGGTGTCCAGGGAAGCGTATAGGGATGCTGGACGGTTATGTAGGGATGAGGTCAGGAAGGCCAAGGTGCGGCTGGAGCTGAACTTGGCAAGGGGTGCTAAGAATAACAAGAAGGGCTTCTACAGGTATGTCAGCCAGAAAAGGAAGGTTAAAGAAAGCATTCTCCCTGATGACCGAGAATGGCAAACTGGTAACAACAGACAAGGAGAAGGCTGAGGTTCTCAACAACTTTTTTGCCTTGGTCTTCCCTGCCAGCCTCTCTCCTCACGCCTGCCAAGTTGAAGGACTGCAAGATGGGGACCTGGGGGACAAAGTCCCTCCCACTGTAAGTGAAGACAAGGTTCGTGACCACCTGAGGAACCTGAATATACACAAGTCTATGGGACCTGACGAGGTGCACCTCAGAGTCCTGAGGGAATTGGCTGATGTAGTTGCCAAGCCACTCTCCATGATATTTGAAAAGTCATGGCAGTCAGGTGAAGTCCCTGGTGACTGGAAAAAGGGAAACATCGCACCCATTTTTAAAAAGGGTAGAAAGGAGGCCCCTGGGAACTACTGCCCTGTCAGCCTCACTTTTGTGCCTGGGAAGATCATGGAACAGATCCTCCTGGAAGCTATGCTAAGGCACATGGAGGACAGGGAGGTGATTCGAGACAGCCAGCATGGCTTCACCAGGGGCAAGTCCTGCCTGACCAACCTGATGGCTTTCTACAATGGAGTGACTGCATCAGTGGACAAGGGAAGAGCTACGTACATCATCTACCTGGACTTCTGCAAGGCCTTTGACACAGTCCCCCACAACATCCTTCTCTCTAAGTTGGAGAGAGATGGATTTGATGGGTGGACTGTTCGGTGGATAAGGAATTGGTTGGATGGTTGCATCCAGAGGATGGTGGTCAATGCCTCGATGTCCAGATGGAGAGGGGTGACAAGTGGTGTCCCTCAGGGATCCGTACTGGGACCGGTGCTGTTCAACATCTTCATCAATGATTTAGACAGTGGGATCAAGTGCACCCTCAGCAAGTTTGCCAATGACACCAAGCTGAGTGGTGGGGTTGACAGGCCAGAGGGACGGGATGTCATCCAGAGGGACCTGGACGAGCTAGAGAGGTGGGACTGAGCAAACCTCATGAAGTTCAACCAGGCAAAGTGCAAGGTCCTACACTTGGGTCGGGACAATCCTCATTATCAATACAGGCTGAGGGATGATGTGATAGAGAGCAGCCCTGCGGAGAAGGACTTGGGGGTACTGGTGGATGAAAAGCTGGACATGAGCCAACAATGTGCGCTTGCAGCCCAGAAGGCTAATCGCATCCTGGGCTGCATCAAAAGAACCGTGGCCAGCAGATCCAGAGAGGTGATTCTGCCCCTCTACTCTGCTCTCGTGAGACCCCACCTGGAGTACTGTATCCAGCTCTGGAGTCCTCACCACAAGAAGGACATGGACCTGTTGGAGGGGGTCCAGAGGAGGGCCACGAAGATGATCAAAGGGCTGGAGCACCTCTCCTATGAGGACAGGCTGAGAGAGTTGGGGTTGTTCAGCCTGGAGAAGAGAAGGCTCCGGGGAGACCTTATAGCAGCCTTCCAGTACCTGAAGGGGGCCTACAGGAAAGCTGGGGAGGGGCTGTTTGCAGGGGTATGTAGCAATAGGACGAGGGGCAATGGTTTTAAACTGGAGCAGGGTAGGTTTAGATTGGACATTAGGAAGAAATTCTTTACAATGAGGGTGGTGAGGCACTGGAACAGGTTGCCCAGAGAGGTGGTGGAGGCCCCATCCCTGGAGACATTCAAGGCCAGGCTTGATGAGGCTCTGAGCAACCTGATGTAGTTGAAGATGTCCCTGCTTACTGCAGGGGGGTTGGACTAGACGACCTTTAAAGGTCCCTTCCAACCTATCACATTCTATGATTCTATGATTCTCTTCTACCATCCACCAGCCATGTGCCAGTTAAGGCACTTCCTGCAGCCAGAGGCCTGGGTGGCTGCATGCTTCCACAGGAGCTCTGTTTGTATGGCTATGTCTGCTCTGGCAAGTGTAGAAGACGCAGGAAGCTACGTCTTTCGGTTAGAGACCATGGCTGAACCCCTCCCTTGAGCTTTCCACGCCCTTCTCGTGCGAACTGCCACGCCGTGTGCGCTTCCTAGGGCCGCCTTTTCTGGGGGGAGCTGGCCGCTGCTGCTGCAGGCTCCGCCCCTGCCTCGTCAGCGGGCTCCCTGCGGGTCCCTGCTGCTGCCCTGGCCTCTCCCGTCCTCAGAAAAGCTTGGGAAAAGCCCCTTTTTGCTGCGATCGCCCGGCTCCGCTGTGGACGTGCCAGCACTGGAGCTGTTTGTCTCGGCGAGACAAACAGACATAACTAAAATAATTATTGTATTTGTATGACTTGATGTTCATGGTGATAATAGGGTTTATTTTATTTGTACAACAGTATAACACATCTTTTCATACCTAAAAACTGTTGATGATGTTGACTTTGGGCAATTATAGTTTGTTCAGCAGATGTGCCTGTCTGTTGACCACTTCCTGTGAAACCATCTGCAACTCCATCCACTTTCTGCACAGGCTTGTACCTACAAAATTATCAAATACAAAATTATTCTTTATGTTCACTTTTTTGTAAGTGCAATATCACATTATGTTCTGTCTGATTTCTCAGTCTCAATATACAGTTTTTCTAGTTCACACACAAGAAAAAAGTAACATCAGAATAATTGTAGTAAGGAAAGACAGAACATTGGCAATAAAATTCATAAAGCTTGTATCACAGCACAACTAGCAATTTCTTGTGGAATTTAGTTTAAAAACTATACCGCTAAGACCTAAAGCTCATTTACACTAAACAGAAACACAATCTTTCCTTTTCCAAAGGACTTGCTTTCACAGGAATCAAGTGGCTCAAAAATAAGGTTTAATCACCTTAAGAAGGTCCACGTATCTGTTTGAAGACAAAGGAATTTAAATAATTTTAAAATGTAACAAACTTCTTATGAGCTCAGAAGGTCTGAGAAAGCTACTTAGACTTAAACTAAGTAGCTGAACCGGGGGAAGTTCAGACTTGATATTAGGAAGCATTTCTTTACAGAGAGGGTGGTCAAACACTGGAACAGGCTTCCTAAAGAGGTGGTCGACGCTCCATGCATGTCAGTGTTTAAGAGACATTTGGACAAGGCCCTTAATAATACTCTTTAACTTTTGGTCAGTCCTGAAGTGGTCAGGCAGCTGGACTAGATGATCATTGTAGGTCCCATCCAACTGAACTAAACTAAACCAAACCTATTCTATTCTGTTCTAAGCTCTTCATCACTCAAGTCACAAAAGCTTTTATAAAGGATAAAAAGGACAAAGATACAAATAGGAATCCTGGTTTGGATGGTCAGCTGTTAAGGCCATCACACTGACAGACTGAAGATTCTGCCTGCCATCTCCAACACAACTGAAAATTAATTCTGCTCCAGCTCTTAGTGATAAGAACTCGTAAGGTTTGTCCTTCTGAAATAGCCTTGTATCCAGAAGAAAACTAGAGAAACCTTGGTGCAGAATGCAAAGCTTTTTAGTAACTTTCTAAATGTCAACAAATTCCACTCTGAAAATGCTCCTCTTAATAAGCAGTTGAGTCAGCTGTGAGCATGTTCTCATTTTGATCTTATTAAACAGATAATAGGAATGCCCTATGTAACTACTTAGATTTTAGTTTATGAGAAAGCTCCCATAAGAAGCAAGCACCCAAGATTCTGGTCATTCCAGACATATATTTAACTATACAATAACATAGGACATGGAATACACAAGAAGTACACTTTTCCAGTGAAGGCCTCTTGGCCTGATTAACATAAAGTATGATAACTTTAGGAATGTTAATACTTGGAAACAAAAATTTCTGTCATCATTTTAATCTCTAGGACTTTTATATGAAGTTTGGTTATTGTAAAGGCCCGTGATAAAATCCCAGGCCTGCTGAAATCAACTGCACAACTGTAATCAACTTTAAGAAGACTAAAGTTTAATCTCTAGTATCACGGTAGCATTGAACTCTTATGGATAAACTTCTCATCACTTGATAGGTCTATTTACAATACAAAAACCTAATTTTGTAAGAATTTTAAACTTTATTCTGATTATACTTTATCATTAAAAATACCTGGCAAAAGATCAATTTCTATAAATATTTGCAAATCAAAATCAGTATGTTCACATAGTTCCACTAGTTTCTACAAAATATATTATTTCACAATCTTTTCAGCTCTTGGAGTAGAATCCAAAGTCCCTTGAATGCATAAAAGTAACAGTCCTTTGAGTTTCTAGGGTTTAGGAAGAGCTTTAAAAAAAAAAGCCAACTTAATCTGCTGGTGCTAGGAGTCAGGATTATTTTATCACTTGCTCCAATGTGCTTTATGTAAAAAATGTTGGGAAAAAGTCTTAATTCCGGCATTATTACAGGTGACATTATAGGACTCAAACAGTTTCAACAGCATTAAAAAATAACTTGCAAAATGCAAACAAGGAATGAAAAAAAGAAAATATTCTTTTTCAGGTGTTTCAAATGAAACTTGAGCACAGTTGTTAACAATTTCCTGTCTTTTATGGACAGCAGAGGGTGATGTTTTTGCAGTTCAGGCAATGAGAGGCTTCCAGCATTCCTGGCAAAATCCTCTGTTTATACCCAGGTTACTCGTTGTGTTTTTAATTACAGACAGAGGAATATGTTACTACATCTGATTTACACAACTACTTAATGGAAGAATGTAGCTTTTCTAAAATTATCTGACCCTTTTTCCTATTTCAACTCTGATTTTTCCAATTATTTTTTTTAATTAACTGCTAAGAGAAGAGGCATTAAAAAAACCCACAACCTTTTATAAATATAACAGCTTTCAAAAGATGCTTAGCTTTACTCATGAAGAATAGAACTTTAATTTTATATAGCTAAATGTAAGCACAATAAAAGTTTGGAAAGTCTTCAGCTAACAGCAAACATTCTAAAGTTTTGAAAAGCTATGGAAATCCAATGGAACTAGACCACTGAAACACGAACATGAAGTTAGTTAATTCAAAAACCAATGCAAAATTATGTGCTTTTCTCATTATTAAGATAATTTACAGTAGAACTTAATTGATTCCCATAGTCTAATCCTGCACACTGTAATTAAACTGAAACTTCCCACTCACTCCTCAGAAAATTTTAAGAAATTTTGACTAAAATTTGAAAACAGCAAACATTCAATAGTCATCAATAAGATAAATCAGAAATAAGAAGAATAGGGGTACATGCCAAACTTCCTGTTCGGTACTAAATGGACACAAAAGTAAGCAAATTAGTAAGAAAAAAAAGTAGAAACTATTAAAAGAGAAAGAAGTCAAGACGGACCTGCTGCTGGCCAAGCCGAGACAATCAGTGACATTTGTATCACCTCTGTGATAACATATTTAAGAAATGGTAAAAAACTGCTGCACAACAGCAACTGGGAGAGACGAGTGAGAATATGTGAAAGAAACAACTATGCAGACACCAAGGTCAGTGAAGAAGGAGGGGAAGAGTGTGCTCCAGGTGCCGGAGCAGAGATTCCCGCACAGCCCAGGGTGAAGACCACGGTGACACAGATTGTACCCCTGCAGCCCATGGAGATCCACGGAGGAGCAGATATTCACATTGCAGCCCATGAAGAACCCACACCAGAGCAGGTGGATATGCCCTGAAGGAAGCTGCAGCCCATGGAGAGCCCACGCTGGAGCAGGTTCCTGGCAGGAACTGCGCCCTGTGGAGAGGAACTGACACAGGACTAGGTTTTTTGGCAGGACCTGTGACCTTGTTGTTGTAGTAAAATTGATATTAACTAGAAAAATGAAATGTAACATGTAATCGAAGCAACTAAGGGAACCTGCCGCTGCTGCTAAAAGTCATCTATACAGCCCCAACATCATTTATAGAGAAATCACAGGTAGTAACTAGACATGATTTATCTAAGAACTACTAGACAATGTAGCTTTGTTGATAAGCAGGATATTCCTGTCAAGAGAATCATGAACTGCAGGCCTGGTCAGCAAACCGAGAAAACCACCCAGAACTGGCAAGATTAGAGGAGAAGTAGGTAAAAGGTCATTTCGGCAGGGGGAGATCGTGACCACCGAGTCATTGACCACCTACCCAAATGATACCACCTACTTAAAAGAGAACAATGGAAGAAGAAAACAGAGTCTGCACACTAATTTACATAGGAAGTGAAGAAATCTTGACCAATCATTAAAGAGAATAACATAGAATATGTATTAACTGTTAGAATATATAATAATTTGTGTATAAAAAGGGAAATTTTTGAAACTAAGATGTGCTCCCTTGGGACGAGCACCCCATTTCTGTGCATTAATGGAATAAACTTGGAAATACCTCTGCTCTGTGTGTTATTGGCTTGCACACCGGGTAAAGAACCCAGATTTGGGACAACAGTTTCTGGCATCCCAGAAGGGACTGCGCTGACAGCTTTGCCCGGATCGTCTTGCCGCACCTGATGGGGAGCAGTGGTCCCATTGGACTCCAGCGCGCAACGACCTTTTAATCAGGGATTCCATCGGCTTCTCTCCTGCAGTCAGGCAGTAAGCAACACAACAGTGCAACACTACTAAAAAGAGGTATTTTGAAATAAGGAAAAGGGAGGGGAGGAAATCACTGAGAAGCAGTGAGCATTTTGGCCTGCATAAGACGTATCAAGGGAGATACACAGAAGAAGACGAAGGGAGATGTCCCTTGTAGAATAACGTTTCTAAAACAGGGGTTAGAGTCCCCTTTGGGGTTAGAGTCCCCCTTGGGTCTTTAGTAACTGCTGAATAAGGGAATTCTTTTTCAGTACCGATATGGTACTACTGCTTCTCAGGAGATACCCTCTTGTTCTCCCCTAGGATGCATCCTGAAAAATTGGAATAAATTTGGAGGGGATCCCACGATTAAAAATAAGCTAAAATGATATTGTAATCAATGGTGGGCACAATATAAATTGGATGATGACGATGAGTGATGACTGAAAAATCGGACTTTACAATTTAATACTATTGTTGCTGATTTGATAAATGGGATGAGGTTGCATATGTTGATTTGTTTTTTGTTTTAAAGTGCAATTATGAAACTTGTAAAAAGTGTAAATTGTTGATGAATGATGCTGATAGACTGTATGTATTAGTAGAAAGTGTTAATGAGAAAAGAAAGAGAAAGAGTTGTTACAAAGAATGTGAAAAGAAAAAGCAGAAGAAATATATATCTGTATGTTGTGCAGGTGATGAACATGTACAGTTGCTTGTGCCTTCTTCCCCTCCCTCATGTAATCCTAAGGCCAAAGAGGAAGAAAGTCTAGTTAATTCAGAAAAAGATTGAAAAAAAAAAAAAGGACAAATGAGAAATGAGAATGTTAGCCCTATTTCAAGTAGAACTAGAGGGCATTGATACAGGCACCGCTGAAACAGGCTGTCAGGATAGACGGTATGCCAGTGTTTGTGCATGTCCCTTTTACAACTTCTGACTTGTTAAATTGGAAATAGTCTGTTGGCTCTTATCAAGAAAACCCAGAAGGAATGTTTGGCATGTTGTTTGTGTGACAGTTGTCTCAGGATACAGGAGGGGAGTTGCGGATGGAGGAGGTAGCGGGGAAAAGATAGAAGGAATCCCGGGGCAGGACTGGGATCCAGAGTATGAAGAGGCCCTCCTTTGAGTTTAAATCAATGTGTCTTCTGTAAACAGGTAGGACACTGGAAGAATGAATGCTCGAACCAAAAGGGGCCAGAGGAACAAGACCATATAGGGAATGCTAACCTTATTATGCTAGAGAATTCGGATAATGAATCAAGGGGCCCGGGGGAAAATATTAAAGTCTCCTCAGCTGACCCTCTGATTCCAGTTAAGATGGGGAATAACAGAATCACATAATGGTAGGGGTTGGAAGGGACCTTCAGAAATCATCTAGTCCAACCCCCCTGCCAGAGCAGGGTCACCTAGAGCAGGCTGGACAGGAATGCATCCAGGCGGGTTTTGAATATCTTCAGAGAAGGAGACTCCGCAACCTCTCTGGGCAGCCTGTTCCTGTGCTCTGTTACCCTCAAAGTAAAGATGTTTTTCCTCATGTTGAGATGGAATTTCCTGTGTTCCAGCTTGTGCTCGTTGCCCCTTGTCCTGTCGCTGGGCACCACTGAGAAGAGTTTGACCCCATCGTCTTGACACCTGCCCCTTAGATATTTATAAGCATCAATAAGATCCCCTCTCAGCCATCTCTTCTCCAGGCTAAGCAGACCTAGGTCTCTCAGCCTTTCTTCATAAGAGAGGTGCTCCATTCTCTTGATCATCTTTGTAGCCCTCTGCTGGACTCTCTCCAGTAGTTCCCTGTCCTTCTTGAACTGGGGGGCCCAGAACTGGACACAGTACTCCAGATGTGGCCTCAACAGGGCAGAGTAGAGGGGGAGGATGACCTCCCTTGACCTGCTGGCCATGCTCTTTTTACTGAGTCCCAGGAGACCATTGTCTGCCTTGGCCACAAGGGCACACTGCAGGCTCATGGTCAACTTGTTGTCCACCAGGACTCCAAGGTCCCTCTCTGCAGAGCTGCTTTGCAGCACTTCAGCCCCTAACCTGTACCAGTGTATGGGGTTATTCCTATTATTACTAGACTGTGCACCACTGATCACAACCCTCTGAGCTCTGCCATTCAGCCAGTTCTCAATCCACCTCACTGTCCACTCATCTAACCCACACTTCCTAAGGTTACCTATGAGGATGTTATGGGAGACAGTGTCAAAAGCCTTGCTGAAGTCAAGGTAGACAACGTCCCTGCTCTCCCCTCATCCACCCAGCCAGTCATGCCACCGTAGAAGGCTATCAGATTGGTCAAGCATGATTTCCCCTTGGTGAATCCATGCTGACCACTCCCGATGACCTTCTTTTCCTCTGCATGCTTAGACATGACGTCCAGGGTGAGCTGTTCCATCACCTTTCCAGGGATGGAGGTGAGGCTGACTGGCCTGTAGTTCCCTGGCTCCTCCTTCTTGCCTCTTTTGAAGACTGGAGTGACCTTGGCTTTCCTCCAGTCCTCAGGCACCTCGCCTGTTCTCCATGACCTTTCAAAGATGATGGAGAGCGGCTTCGCAATAACATCTGCCAGCTCCCTCAGCACTCTCAGGTGCATCCAATCAGGGCCCATGGATTTGTGAGTGTCAGGTTTGCCTAAATGATCTCTAACTCGACCTTCCTCGATCAAGGGAGAGTCTTCCTTACTCCAGGCTCTCTCTCTTACCTCCAGGGTCTGGGGTTCCTGAGGGCTGGCCTGAGCAGTGAAGACTGAATCAAAGGCGGCATTCAGTACCTCTGCCTTCTCTGCATCCTCTGTCACCAGGGCACCTACCTCATTCAGCAGCAAGCTCACATTTTCCCTAGTCTTCCTTTTGCTACTGATGTACTTGAAGAAGACCTTCTTATTGTCTTTGACATCCTTTGCCAGGTTTAATTTCAAGTAGGCCCTAGCCTTCCTTGTTGCATCCTTGCATACTCTGACAACGCTCCTATACTTCTCCCAAGTGGCCAGTCCCTTTTTCCACATTCTGTAGACTTCCTTCTTCCATCTGAGTTTTTCCAGAAGCTCCTTGCTCACCCATGCAGGTTTCCTGTCTCATTTGCCTGATTTCTTGCTCCTAGGGATGCACTGATCTTGAGCTTGGAGGAAGCGGTGCTTAAATATTAACCAGCTCTCTTGCACCCCACTTCCTTCCAGAGCCTTAGCCCATGGTATTCCTCCAAGTAGGTCTTTGAAGAGGCCAAAGTTAGCTCTCCTGAAGTCCAGGGTTGGAATTCTACTTTTTGCTCTGCTTTTTCCATGGAGGATCCTTTTCCTGGTTTGAGGTAAAACAGAACCAATTCTCTGTTTTGTAATTTTGCTTTTTAGCTGGGCCTCTTCTAACTGACTAAACTCTGAAATGAACAGCATATTGTTCAGACACTGTTCACCCTCAGAGTGATAAGACCTGATTATACCAAGGAATGGGATGCACAGGGGCTCTTGCTTAGGCTTATTGCTATAACAACCAAGGTCAGCTAACTTTGCTGTTTTGCCCCGTTAGAGGATCGGAAGCAGAAAAGCATAGAGGGGTCCCACCTGCAGGGAGGAGCAGACGGGACAGGTGACCCAAAACTGACCAATGGGGTATTCCATCCCATATGCATCATGCTCAGTATAAAAGCTAAGGGATCAAAGGGTCAACTCTCTTTCTTCAATGGCCGATGTCTGAGGAGGACCCTGTCTGTTCATCTGCCTTTGATCCCGATCCAAGCATTCCTGACTCCAGATCCGGAATTCAGCTCCTGTCTGTTGCTGACTCCAGTCTGGGACTTTCCCTGTGCCTGCTGGTGATGCTGGATACGCTTTTGTATATATTGTATACTTTTTTTTCTTTAATTTTTATTATTCTATTATTATTTACTATTTCCTTATTTATTATTATTTTCATTAAAGTAGTTTAGTTCTTTTTCTAAACTCGTAAATCTCCTTATTTCTTCCTCTCCTCTCTTTGGAGAGATGGGGGAAGGGCCATCTGTCATTCTGATTGGCCAATCTGGCCAGACCACGACAATCCTGAATTCAGCCATCTCATGGTCACTGCAGCCAAGGCTGCCCCCAGCCTTCACATCCCCAACCAGTCTGTCTTTGTTTGTCAGCACAAGGTCCAGCAGTGCACCTCTCCTCGTTGGTTCCTCTACCACCTGTTTCAAGAAGTTGTCATCAATGGTCTGCAGAAACCTCCAGGGCTATGCTTGTCTGGCTGTGTTGTCTTTCCAGCAAATGTCAGGGTAGTTGAAGTCCCTCATGAGAACCAGGGCCTGTGATCGTGAGGCTATTTCCAGCTGTCTGTAGAAAGCCTCATCAACTTCCTTTTCCTGTTCCGATGGTCTGTAGTAAACACCCTCAACAGTGTCTCCCATATTAGCCTGCCCCTTAATTCTTACCCATAAGCTCTCAACACGTTCTTCATCCACCCCTAGGCAGAGCTTGATACATTCCAGCTGCTGTCTCACATAGACAGAAACTTCGCCACCTTGCCCCGCTGGCCTGTCTTTCCTAAAAAGTACATAGCCATGCACGACAGCATTCCAGTCATGCGAGCTATCCCACCATGCCTCTGTAATTGCAATGAGATCATGGCCCTGCGACTGGACACAGATCTCTAGTTCTTCCTGTTTATTCCCCACGCTGTGTGCGTTGGTGTACAGGCATTTCAGAGAGGCAGTTGAGCGTGTGGGTTTCCCTGGAGGGGAGCAAGAGGATCCACCATAGCCTTCACACCCTTGAGGTGGTTGGCCTTCTGGATCTCATCTTGGGAGGCAGCTATGGAACATTTGTCACTACTGTGGTTGGCCTGCCTTATTTCCCAGTTGTCTAAGTTGGCTTGAGCATTGCCACCCTGGACTCCATCCCCCAAGTCCTTCAGTTTAAAGCCCACTTCACCAAGTTGGCCAGCCTGCTGCCAAAGATTCCATTACCCCTTCTAGACAGGTGGATCCCATCCCTCTCTAACAGGCCGTATTCATCAAAGAATGTTCCATTGTCATAAAAGCCAAAACCCTCACAACGGCACCAGCCACGTAGCTAGTTGATATGCATTATCCGTCCATTTCTGGCTGCTCCCTTTCCTCTGGCTGGTAAAATGGAGGAAAAGATGACTTGGGCACCAGTTTTTTTCACTTGTACCCCCAGGGCTTTATAGTCTTCCTTAATTCTGCCCAGGTTCTGGTTTGCAGTGTCATTCCTGCCCACATGAAAGAGTAACAATGGGTAGTAGTTTGTGTTCTTGACGAGTTGTGGCACCCTCTCTGCAACACCTTGAATCTTAGCTCCCAGGAGGCAGCATACCTCACGTGACTCCCTGTCAGGACAGCAGATGGGTGCCTCAGTGCCCTTTAACGGGGAGTCACCCACTACTAGCACTCCTCGTTGTTTTTTACCATATCTATTGTGTGCTGACGGTGCAGGTCCTCCTGGCAGACCTTGCTCCTGGTTGTCTATAGCTGTTAAAGCTTCATATCGTTAGTTTGGTTTGATGCCAGAGGGTGGGGGCTGAAGCGTAGTCCTGCTTTTGTGGGTCACCAGGGTCCAAGGTGCCTCATTCTCGGTAGTATCCACTGCAGGAGCATGGTTATGAAACCACCTATCTATCTCTGTCTCAGCTCCTCTGATACTACACAACCTTTTAATCATTTCTTGCAACTCATCCACCTGACGTAACAGATCATCAACCTGTGCATGCCGTGTGCAAGTACTTACCTTACCGCCAGGAGAAGGAGAAGGGTCTGGGCACTCACTGCAGCCTACCACCTGTACTGAAGTTTCCCTCCTTACCAGTTCCATCTGGGTGGATGCATCACACATCCGAGGGGCCTTCTCTGTAGGAGCACCTGTTTTAGCTCTGAGGCGAGTGCCGACCATTTTGTCAGAGACCTTGAGCGCTTCCCTGGGCTGTGGACCAACAAGCAGAGTGCAGGGCCTTTCCGCGCGAACTACCGCGCCACTCCCTGGTCTCCAGCACTCCCTAGGGCCATTTAAATCTCCGTGGTTGCTTCCGGCAATGCCCCCTCTGCCACATCAGCCGTGTCTTACCGTGTCTGCCGCTGCGTTCCTCAACAACTGACAGCGGGGCCATGCACTCTGTCTTAACTAGCTGTATGGGACCCTTGAGTAAAACTAAAATAAATGTTGCTGGTGCAACAGGAAAAAAAGACTTAAAGGCCATTTTTACACCCTATGGAATGTTCAATTGGAGATACTACATTAGTTCATGAGCTCCTCTATATGCCAAAATGTCCCCTCCCCTTGCTTGGATGGGATTTACTTTGTAAACTGAATGCACCGCTAACCTTTACGGAAGACTCTGTTCAGTTACAAATTCCTCCAGAAGCTGCCTGGAAAGCTCAGATATGTTTGTTAACCAAAAAGGATCCTAATGAAGAAATGAATATTCCAGAGGAAATACTGAATGCAGTTGTACCTTTGGTGTGGGCATCAAAAAATACCTGGATGAGCAAAGAACGTGACTCCAGTAAAGACTGAATTGAAACTGAGCGCTCAGACGGTAAGAAAAAAACAGTATCCCATTAAATTGGAGGCTAGAAAAGGATTAGAACCTGTAATAAATTCTTTTTTAGAGCATGGACTGTTATGAGAATGCCAATTGGAATTTAATACTCCAATGCTACCTGTAAAGAAACCTCACTCAACAGAATATAGATTGGTACAGGACTTACGAGAAATTAATACAAGGACGATAGACATCCACCCTGTGGTCCCAAACCCATATACCCTCCTTGCTTCAATTCCTAACAGCAATATTTACTTTACAGTACTGTATTTAAAAGATGCCTTCTTCTGTATACCTGTGGATGAGCAGAGCCAGACCATCTTTGCCTTCAAGTGGGAGAATCCTACTATGGGATGAAAGACACAACTCTGTTAGACTGTCCTTCCTCAAGGATTCAAAACCAGCCCTACACTGTTTGGTAATGTACTTGCCAAAGAACTTGAACAATGGCAAAATGACCATAATGCTGTAATGTTATTGCAGCATGTGGATGATTTGTTAATTGGTCCTGATAACTATGAAACATGTTTGGAAGCCACCATTAGCTTGCTTAATTTTTTAGAACTGGCAAGATATCAAGTTTCTAAAAAGAAAGCTCAGATTGGATGATTGTTTAACCACTATCGAACAAGTGTATTCCAGCAGGCCTGACCTACAAGATGAACCCTTACCCAATGTGGAATTGGAGCTATTCATGGATGGAAGCAGCTTTATGTCAGAAGGAAAACAAAGAACTGGATATGCAGTGGTAACCCTTACTCAGACCCTAGAGAATAAATCTCTGCCTCATATTTCTGCTCAAAAGGCTGAACTGATTGCATTAACGTGGGCCTTGGAACTCAGTCAAGGAAAAAGAGCTAACATTTACACAGATTCTAAATATGCATTCAGAGTAGTTCATGCACATGGAGCGATTTGGAGAGAAAGGGGACTTTTAAGCTCACAAGGAGCTCCAATCAAATACGGAACAGAAATAATGACACTTTTACAAGCGGTCTTGCAGCCAAAAGAAGTTGCAATAATGCATTGTAAAGCCCATCAAAAGGGAAATAGTGAAATTATACTGGGAAATCAGAAAGCAGATCAGTTGGCGAAGAAGGCCGCATTGAAAGAATCAAAATTTGAAGGAGCACTAATTCCAGTCTAGGACTGTCACCCCCAAAATATACTGAAAAAGAAAACCAGTTGGCAGAGCAATTAGACTGTTCCAAAAATGATCAAGGATGGTGGGTGACTCCATTAAAACAACTATTAATTTCTGAGAAGATGGTGGAGGCCATACTCAAAAGATTACATCAGGAGCTACACACAGGAGCAGACTCACTAGTAATGACTGCAAAAAAAAATGTCATTCGACCAAAGATGCACAGTTTGACAGATATAATAGTAAAAAAAAAAGTGCTTTATGTTGTGCTAACAACCCAGAAATAACTAGATAGATTGTGGGGGGAGTTGTAAAACAAGGAGTAACTCCCGGGGAATACCGACAACTAGACTTCACTGAATTGCCAAGGTGCAACCTATATAAATATTTATTGGTATTGGTAGATACATTTTCTGGTTGGCCTGAGGCTTTCCCTTGTCGCACCAACAAAGCTCAAGAGGTAGTTAAAATCTTATTAAAAGAGATTATCCCTAGATTTGGTATAACAGAAGGTATCTCTTCTGATAATAGCCCCCATTTTATTGCAGACACACTCCTTGGAATCTTCAGTCTAGTGGGAAAGTGGAAAGAATGAAACAAATTTTAAAATGCAGATTTCCAAACTTTGCCAGGAAACTCATCTTAAGTGGACAGAAACTCTTCCTTTAGCCCTTTTGAGAGTTCAAATAACTCCAGGGATAAAGAAAGGAGTAAGCCCCTTTGAAATTTAGTACTCAACCAATCATTTAACTACAGAGGGAAATCAGATGCATATAAAGGGACAAGCTGTGATTAAAGAATATTTAATATCTCTCTCCCAAAGTTTATCCTCCTTACACAGGTATTTGAACCAGAAGGCTCCTCTTCCTTTGGACACTACAGTGCATCTGTTCCAACCAGAAGACACAGTTTATATAAAAACCTGAAAGATGAGCCACTAAAGAAAAAGTGGAAAAGACCCTATACTGTGCTGTTAAAGACTTATACTGCCATCAAGGTAGAAGGAATTAATTCCTGGATTCATTATACTAGGGTGAAGAAAGCACTGATCGCGGAAATGAATCATTGGAAATCTGAAGAGATAGAACCCTTAAGACTGAAATTTTCTAAAATTTAATGAGTTGTACTTGGGAAAATAGCTGTTTATTAATTGTTTTTTATAACTACTTGGTTTATGTTACCTTTGACTGCTATTTGTATTAAAAAAACTTTTTCAAAAATTCTGTGTAAAAGAAACAGGAAGAGTCAAGAATGAAGGGACAACATTGTGGAGGACCCATGCTGGAGCCGTCTGTTCCTCAAGGACTGCACCTCATGGAAAGGACCCATGCTGGAGTAGTTATTGAAGAATTGCAGTCCATGGGAAGGACCCACAGAATCACGGAATGGGAGGGGTTGGAAGGGACCTTCAGAGATCATCTAGTTCAACTCCCCTGCCAAAGCAGATTCACCTAGAGCAGGTTGGACAGGAACGCGTCCAGGTGGGTTTTGAGTCTCCAGAGAAAGAGACTTCACAGCCTCTCTGGGCAGCCTGTTCCAGTGCTCTGTCACCCTCAAAGTAAAGAATTTTTTCCTCATGTTGAGATGTATCCTGGTTTGGGGTGGAGCAGAGCCAACTTTTTGTTCAGTGGCTTTGCTTCTTGGCTAAGCCTCTTCTAACTCTCTGAAATTGACAGCATGTTGTGTGGAAAACTGTTCATTCTTGGAGTGATGGGACCTATGTTTATAGTTAATGCCGGGGAGTGGTGTGCAGAGAGGCTCTTGCTTATACTTGTTGCTGTGGCAACCAGGGTCAGCTGACTTGGTTGTTTGCCTTGTTGGGGGGGCATGGAGGGGTCCCACCTGCAGGGAGGAGCGGACAGGACAGGTGACCCAAAACTGGCCAACAGGTATTCCATCCCATCTGTCATGCTCAGTATAAAAGCTGAGGGATCAAAGGGTCAGCCCTCTTTCTTCAATGGCCAACGTCCAAGGAGGACCCTGTCGATTCGTCTGACTTTGATCTCGATCCGTGCGTTCCTGACTCCACATCAGGAATCCAGTTTCCATCCATCACTGAGTCCAGTCTGGGACTTCCCCAGGGCCTGCCTAGGAACTTGATATGGTTTTGTATATATTGTATCTATTTCATTATTTCCTTTTTATTTTATTATTAATATTTTATTAAAGTAGTTTAGTTCTTTCTAAACTCATAAATCTCTTTATCTCTCTCCTTCCTCTCCTTGGAGTGAGAGGTGGGGAAGAGCATCTGTCATCTCATCATTGGCCAATCTGTCCCAAACCATGACAAGATGGGATTTCCTGTGTTCCAGCTTGTGCCCGTTGCCCCTTGTCCTGTTGCTGGGCACCACTGAAAAGAGTCTGGCCCCATCCTCCCGACACCCTCCCTTTAGATATTTATAAGCATTGATGAGATCCCCTCTCAGTCTTCTCCATGCTAAACAGACCCAGGTCTCTCAGCCTTTCTTCATAAGAGAGGTGCTCCATTCCCTTGATCATCTTCATAGCCCTCCCCAAGTTGGAGAAGTTTGTGAAGGACTGTCTCCCATGGATGGGACTCCATGCTGGAGATGGAGAAGAGTGTGAGGAGGAAGGAGAGGCAGAGACAACGCATAATGAACTGACCACAACCCCCATTCCTTGTCCCCCTGCGCTGCTCAGGAGGAGGAGGTAGAAAAGTTGGGAGTGAAGTTGAGCCTGCGAAGAAGCGAGGGTTGGGAGGACGGTTTTTTTTAATTTGTTCTTATTTCTCATTATCCAACTCTGTTTGACTGCCAATAAATTAAATTAATTTCCCCAAGTCAAGTCTGTTTTGCCTGTGACAGTAATTGCTGAGTGATCTCCCTGTCCTTATCTTGACACATGAGCATTTCACCATATTTTTCTCCCCCTGTCCTGCTGAGCGGCTTGGTGGGCAGTTGGCAGTCAGTCAAGGACAACCCACCACAATGGCTGGGCCCAGAGGGTGGTGATCACTGGCAAAAAGTCTAGTGACTAGCAGTGTACTCCAGGGGTCAATACTGAGTCCAGTCCTGTTTAACATCTTCATTAATGATCTGGATGATGAGGCAGAACGTACCCTCAGCAACTTTGCAGGCAGCACCAAAACTGGGAGGAGTGGCTGATACTCCAGAGGGTTGTGCTGCTTCCAGAAAAGGGACCTGGGCGTCCTCACAGACAGCAAGTTGAACATGAGCCAGCAGTGTGCCCTTGCAGCAAAGGCGGCCAATGGTATCCTTGGCTGCATTGGGCAAAGCATTGCCAACAGTTGGAGAGGCATGATCCTTCCCGTCTGCTCAGCACTGGTGAGGCCACACCTGGTATACTGTGTCCAGTTCTGGGCTCCCCAGTACAAGAGAGACATAGACATACTGGAGAGAGTCCAGCAAAGGGCAATGAAGATGATTAAGGGACTGAAGCATCTCTCCTATGAGGAAAGGCTGAGAGAGCTGGCACTGTTTAGCCTGGTGAAGAGAAGGCTCAGTGGGAATCTCATGAATGTATATGAATACCTGAAGGGAAGATGCAAAGAAGATGGAGCCAGGCTCTTTTCAGTGGTGTTCAGTGAAAGCAGAAGAGGCAATGGGCACAACCTGAAACACAGGAGGTTCCATCTGAACATCAGGAAACACTTTTTCAGTGTGAGAGTGACTGAGCACTGGAGCAAGTTTCCCAGGGAGGTGGTGTACTCTCCCTCCTTGGAGATATTTAAAAGCTGTCTGGACAGTCCTGGTCAACTGACTCTAGGTGGTCCTGCTTGAACAGGGGTGGGTTGGACAAGATGACCTCCAGAGGTCCCTTCCAACCTCAACCATTCTGTGATTTTGTGATTCTGTGAATTCAATTATTTAAACATCCTGGCATTTCCTTTCCATAAACCATCTAGCAGCAGTATGTCAAAAGCAAACCAGCCTTCCATTTGGAAGTCTGAGCTGTACAGCTCCAGTTGAAAGGCAGGGCTGTTACCTACATAGGTGACACAAGTCCCTACCTGTGCATTTCTTCTCTTCTATTCCAGTACAAAGGTGCTTTATATCTCTTGATCTGTCTGTTGTCTCCAAGCTACTTTCTCAGCTGGGAGATGGGACTGTTAGCAACAGTCATCTGTAGTTTATGTTTACTATTTTTTTTTCTAATAGGAACAGAGAAGTAGCACTCCCATAGCTCATGTCGACCACAACTGGGACTCAGCAACTAGCAGCACCACCTTTGACTTAGCTCAATGATTGTTGCCACTCAACTGAAATTCATGTCTGAAATCTCAGACCCTGAATTCAGGCCCATGTCAAACACTGAACACAAGCATACCTCTACCAGGTCTTTGGATATATTCACGTTTGTGGTGGGTTAGCCTTGGCTAACAGTGAAACTCCCACACAGCCACTCCCCCCCTCCCCCCCAGTGGGTCAGGTGGAGAAAACAGGAAGAACAGGAGCAAGAAAGCTCATGGGTCAAGATAATGACAGGAGATTGCTTACCAGTTGCCATTGTGGGCAAGACAGAATCAACTTGGGTAAAATTAAGTTAATTTATCACCAATTAAAATAAAAATGTAATTTCTAATTTGGGTAGCAGGAAACAAAACCACAAATATTAAAACACCCTCCCTCCTTTCCCAGAATCATCTTCATGCCTTCATTCCAGACTCCTCCCTGCCTTGTTATTGCCACAGGTTACATGCAGTCCCTTCAGTGAGGCAATGAGCAGCTCAAGGAGCCAGGTGGGAGGGTGTTATGGTCAGTACATAACAGTATCTCTCTGCCACTCCTTCCTTCTCACACTCTGTTCCGGCATGGGTTCTCCACAGGCTGTGGTTCCTTCATAAATGTCCTGGTTTGAGGGCCCAAACCACAACAACAAAATATCCAACTGCTCCAGCATGGTCTGTTCCACAAGCTGCTATGTGAATACCTGTTCTGGCACCATGGAGAAACTCCTCCCCCTCCTTCTTCTCTGACCTTGGTGTTTGTACTGCTGGTTCTCACTCTTTTTTCCCCCTTCCTCCTCTGCATGTCTGGTGTTTTTTGCCCCGTCTTAAGTATGTTTTCACAGAGGCACCACCAACTTCGTTGATTGGCTCAGCTTTGGCTTGCATGGGGTCCATTGTGGAACCAGCTGTGTCCGGCACAAGGCAGCCCCTTATCCACTACCAAAACCTTGCTACATATACCCAACACAATGTGACATAAGTAGGAAAGTTTCATGACCTTTCAAATTAAGAAAGAATGAAGAAAAGTGATCTGTAGCATAAATTCAGCCTGCACTGTTTGTCAAGAAGTCAAGAACTAGAAGTGTCTATCCAATTAGATGTCATTGATGGGGGGGGGTAAAATTGATATAACTGAACAGAAAAAGCTAACACAGCTGACAGCTGATTCTAAAGGACAAAAGATAAATAACATTTCCCAATTTAAATAATCAGAAGGCAGAAGGAAACATTTGTGATTCTTAGATTCTCTTTGCCCTGAATGTCTTCTTATAAGAGAATTATTGCACAGCTGTTAAAACATTTTTTTTAGTTTTTAAATAAAATTAGAAACATTAATTAAACTGAAAAATAAGAAAGATTGGTCCTAATGATTCAAACTATAGTATTAAGTTCTTTATCTCATGTTAAAAGATGCTAGAGTTCTGAATACTGTAAGATAAATTTTATACAAATATATACCAAATTTCTCAAATATATACTAAGCATGCTTCATAACTGTGGCAAAAGTCTTAGTTCGGAAATACAGAGTGTTTAAAAAAAATGCAATGCAGCTTAATGCATGCTTTTGTTTGTTTGTTTGTTTTTCTTACACGTGGCTTTTTCATCCTCTCCCCCAACCTCCAAACCCTAACTTCTGAGGTCTAGTTGTGGCGGTGTGCCCTTCTCCTCCCTCCACTTAAGCCATAAACAACAGTGGGGGTTGTGATGGCTGCACCCAACTTATGCTAGACTTTGGGGGATGGATGGCAACATAGTAGCCAAAGGCTGTCTGGAACAGGGGCCTAGATGTCTCACTGCTATGCAAATATGACTATAGGTCAATTATCTTACTCTATAAATAGTGGACAGTCCAGGGCCTGTTGAGCTCTCCTGAACGACAGCCAGCTGCACACCAGGATCTCCCCTTGGGTAGGGACGCTGCTCAAGGTTACTCCTCAAGATTAAGAGATTCCTTGCCACAACAGATCCTCGGTAAGTGACTAATAGCATGCTAAACTTTGAAATCTTAGCTAAGTGATATAAAGGATTGATTGTGTGCATATAAACCTTTAGTCACAAACCATTGACCAAGTCTGGGACTAGTATTGGATCCAGACACACCTAGACTCCTCTCTGAGAAGGAGTTTAGAAAGCAAGGGGGTCCTTACTGAACCTCATGACTCAATGGGAGGGTCTCCCTGACAGTTTGTCTGACCCTGACCTCTATGCAGTAAATAACCAAGTGTACCTTGCCAACAAATCTTGTTAAACCACTGTCGCATTTACTATCAAACTTTGTTAAATTGTTTTATATCAATAAATATATTACTGCTTCTCTCATACAAGTGAAGCACATCACTCTATCTGTGACACTAGTACATACATGAGAATCTTGATTTGCATAAAAGTAAACAAGCAAATATATGAATATTTTCAATCTTTCCCCCCATACACATTTCAGGGGAAAGTCTGACCAAACTGTATCCTAAAAACTGCAAAATAAGGATATCAACAGAAATAAAAAGTAAAAGTAAAGATTTCTGCATACTAGAGAACAGAAAAATTGTATTAAAAATGCTAGAATAAGAAATAATGGTGGTTTATATATATATTTAAACTTTTTTTAAAAATTACTATTATGATAAGCATATTCCAATGTGATAAAAATATTATGAAAACATCTACTCTTGCTTTTAAAATGTCTAGTTTTCCATCAAAAAATTTTAAGTCAAAAACTTCAGAGTTGGCAGTTTTTACACAAAACATTACATAATAACAGTTGGTTCATGAGTCCCCATTTTTTTCAATGAAAATTTCTAATTTTTCTGTTGGATAAACACCTCTTTTCTAAAAAGTGTATTGGCATATCTGATTTTGCACAGAAAAGAGACAGTACTAACTTTTTACCTTGTAAATATCACACGATCTAGCTCCCTGCTCTCCACATTTCATCTATTTAGAATGCCTGAGATTCAGAAATTTATTTTACTGAAATCTTTGCACACCTCAACTGATTTAGGGGATGAACAAAGATCTTCAAAATTACTTTATATAGATACTGTTGGGATGGAATAAATAAAGCAGGTCCACACTATTTTCATTAGTATCCAGTGAAAGGACAAAAGGCAATGGGTACAAACTGAAATATAGGAAATTCCACTTAAACATAAGAAAATGCGCTTTTTTTTTTTTTTTATTCTAGGGATGATTGAACACTGAAACAGTTTGGCCAGGAAGGTTGTGGAGTCTCCATCTTCAGAGATATTCAAAACCCATGGTCTTTGGCAACCTGCTCTAGTTGATACTGCTTTGAGCTGGGAGGGTTGGACTAGACAATCTCCAGAGGTGCCTTCCAACCAAATGACATTTCCTGTTTTTCAATTTATGCCCATTGCCCATTGTCCTGTCACTGGGCACTGCTGAGAAGATTCTGGCTCCATCTTCAATATACCCTCCCATCAGGTATTTATACACATTGATAAGATCTTTATGTTGTAGGAGTACTGATCTCTATCTCAGCCACAGCCATGCCTGTGGCTCGTATGGATCCCATTGATCTGGACCCCAACCCATGGATTGGCTTTCTGGTTTGACCTTGAACCTGCCTCATCACCACAAATTTGTCTGATGATCTGGACTCTTGGTTGAATCTGACTACCATCTCCAAGTCTGCCCTGCTCACCTCACTTGTAAACTGCGGGACTGGGCCCAGGCTGGTGAGGCCCCTGCTGTGTGTATCATGGTGCTCGACTCCCAACTCCCCATCCCTTAGGGAGAAGCCAGCCCTCACTGCTTCCTGACAGGAAGACAGTGTTGAAAGCCTTGCTAAAGTCAATATAGACAATATCCATTGCTCTCCCCTCATCCAGTGAGCCAGTTACCTCATTGTAGAAGGTTATTGGATTGGTCAAGCATGATTTCTCTTTTGTAAATCCATGCTGACAACTCTCAATCATCTTGTTCTTCATAGGTGGGCTTTGGATTTCCTAACACCATCCCTGAACACTCAGACAGTCTCTCTGTATTCCTCCTGGGTTCCCTGACCCTGCTTCCACCTCTTGCATACTTTCTTTTTATGTTTGAGCTTTGTCAGGAGCTCCTTGTTCATCCATGCAGGGCTACTGCCACCTTTGCTTGACTTCCTGGATGTCGGGATGGACCATTCTTTAGCTTTGAGGAGGTGATCCTTGAAAAATCAACCAGCTCTTTTGGACCCCTTTGCCCTGTAGTACTGTCTCCCATGGGATTATTCCAAGCAGAGCCTAGAAAAGGCCCAAGTCTTCTCTCCTCAAGTCCAGGGTTTCGATACATCGGTTCTTGCCAGGAGAAGGAAATCAACACAAAGCTGAACCTAATCACAAGCTCTTCTATCATTTTATATATGGGCTGCTTAAAGTAATGAAAATGAACAACAGAATTTGAAATTCAAAGCTCCTATTACTTTTTTTTTCCAGTTTGTGGGAAAATAACCCAAGACTGCCAAGAAGTGTCTGTTCAGAAGAATTGCATCATATTTTACTTTTATTACAACTTTTTTTAAATTTATGAGGTTTTAGGCATGTGCACTCTCATGTCTGCTGATATCAGACTCCAGTGATATCAACTGCAGATCTGACAAACTTTTATTTTTCACAAGAGAAGTTAAACAATTTTCATTAGAGGTTCAACTTTGACACATAATTGAGGACAGGTAATTCTCCGAGAGCTAGAAATATGAAAAAGTAGTTTCATTTAACACCATACCTCTGTTTCTGCTGCATGGGTTGCTGTCTCATAGCCATATATTGCATGTCCTCTTGTAGCCGATTAAGGGGAGAATCTGGTTTGACACGAATCCCATAATAATGGTATTTGGAGTTCCCCCTTTATGAAAGAAAAAAATAACATTAGTTTTATGCATATACATCATACTCGCTTCACAATTTGCCTTGACTGGAAAACAGTACATAAAAGTTAGACTTGACTTTCCTCTCACTCTAGTATAAAGCTGATATAACTCCACCAGCTTCTGGAAATCAGTTCACTTAAACTATGTTTTCCAGCACTTTACTGTTGGACTTCATTTAAATAGAATAAGGAAAGTAAAAACCAAATAAATGACTTATGCAGTCATGGTGAATAAAACAATTCCATAAATGGGGTATGCTTTTGAGTGAGTGAGGGTCTGTGTATGTTTCACTAGTCAAATTCAGTCCTGATCAGCTGGAGAGGAAGAACAGAATTGGGCTACCTGCGTTCATGTTTATGTGAGTGCTATTGGTGTCTATGTGGGTGCTGGTAAAGGCATTGCGCTGTGTTAGCTTGTGTGGTTAGCTGTGTTAGTGTCGTGTGTGTTTATCTGCATCTTTAGGATACATGTTCAGTCTCACTACTAGCTGGACCTGCAAATGGGAACAGCAGTAGCTGCATCCATTGGACTGAGATAGAAGATATCTGGGTCTTAAGAGTACACAGAATCTGGCTATAGCAGACCAGGAGTCCCCTGGGTCCTGAAGTCCACTGGATTTGGCAACTCCCTTAACAGTAAGGTTTTACATATTTATTATTTGCTTGTTTGCTTGCTTGTTTTTAACATACAAGCTTCACATTCACAATTATTATTGACATTTTCTATTATACTTTAAGATTTTATTAATGCAAACCTGGTTCCCAGTCTTCTGGTCCGCAATCCCATGAAGATTGACCGTATGAGTTTTCCAAAGGAGGCAGCATTGACTGGATCTAACTTGTGCTCCTGACAATGACGTAAGTAATGGTTGTAAAGAGTACTTCTGGGGAGACTCACTCCTTCTGCAGTTTCATAGTTGTCTAAAAGCCATTGGAGCTATATCAAATATGAAAGAGTGAACATATGTAAATTCAGTATTACTCCATTTAAAAAAATCTTAATCATACAACACAGACCTCTGATAATTTTTAGACCACTCTTAAGGCCTGTTTAATACAGTGACTTTGTTCTTCAAGCAAATATAATCTCTTTAAATCTCTTTCAATGCTAGATATGACATGCTGCCTTAGTATCTTTTAGAATTACAAGGAAATAACAAAACTCATTGCACTTGTGTCCTCAGATAGCTCCACTTCTAAAAAAATATTTCAGATTCAGTACCATACATTAACATTTTATGAAGTTATTTATGCTTTGGAGACAAATCGTTGGAACTCTAAGGAAATAAAATAATTGATGTAATTTATATTAATTGCAGGAAAAAACTAAAAGGAGTAAGTTAAAACATTTTTAATTCTGGAATGTTATACTATTTCTCTTCGACTGAAATTAAAAAAATATAAATAAAAAACCCCCAGTTTATTTTCTTCCAAATACAAAGAAGAAACTGTCAAATATAAGGTAACAAGCAATCTAGATGACATGAAAAATAACTGTTACATCTATAAAATATTATGGGCCCAATCCCTTTCTGTTGTAGCCTGTTTGCCTTTGACTTCAAAGAGGAACAGAATTAGTATTTTTTTTTTTCCGTGTAATGTAACGTAGACTTTTGATGAGCAATTTTGGAAGCATGTAGGGAAATAGTTTCTAATACATCATTGTACCTTGGCATAGAACAAATATTAACTGACATACACAAAAAACCCAAGTAAAACGGTCACTTTAATGACATTTAACAGTATACGAGAACAACAGAATAAAATGGAAATATTTTTATAGTGGTCATATGTAAATTCTGTGGTTTCAGTTTTTTGGGGATGCTAACATTTTACCTTGCTTATACCCCCCTACCCCCATGGTTTCATATCCTTGGAATTTCCCTTTAATTTCAGCTTGAATAATTCCCAAATTTTGTTTTCTGCTTGCATTTACTACTTAATTACTTAAGAATTACTTACTTCTTATACCAAAACAAATCAGCATGAACATCCAAATTTTCCAGGTTCACAAAGCTTACCAAAACTCTGGTCTTAGTTTGAGCATCCAATAAATCCCCACGCCATGGATTTGTTTTTGGCATTTGGAACAAAATTTTATACCAATATGCTTTAGCCTCATGCAGTTGTATAATCCATTTCAATTTAGTCCACCAAAGCAATTCATTTAAAGAACATGAATATCAATATTTTAATGTCCATTACTCATGAAATATGTTTTTACTCTGACCCTTCTTTATTGCAGAACTACTAGTAAAATTTAGATTATAATGAATATATTGGACATACAGTTCTGTTTAAGTCACTTGTGAGCAATTTACCAAGCACAATACATGAAAAATGCAAAAAAAAAAAAAAATTAGGAAAAGATTTACTTCAGACCTTTCAAAGACTAATTTCATATTTACTTTCTTACAGAAAACATCGCCAGAACTATCATGCTTAAGTTTCTAAACAAGAGCTCTACGTAAAGATGCAGGAAAAGCAAGATCTAACTGGTTCCAAGATAGATGCAGATAATGTTGCACTTTAAATAAACATAACAACATAAAAATCCTTATATCAAGTTGTAGATATAAACACATTATTTAAAAAGTCTTAATATTCACAAATGTATTTTATCTTGAGCATTTACAATTCTGAAATAAAGCCTAGGAAAATATTATTGTAAACTTTTACCTTTACTTGAGTGTATTAATAAAACCATTTCCCTAATCACCTAAGTATATCTTAATTATATCGTTCAACCTTTCCACTTAATCTATATTAATTAGATTATGGAATATGAGCTATTTCTGTTTTAACTCACAAAGAAAAAATGATTGACAAACAAACAAAATTATTTCCCAATTAACTTATAAATACAGCATTAGACTTTTTTACAGATGAATTATTATTTATTATGATTCATTTAAGTGCATTTTACTAATGACCTGTATTTGACAGATATTCTTTCAACCACAGCTTGGCATTAGCCAACAATGGAAAGTAAAACCCAAGATAAGTATAAAATAAGGATTTTTGCTCAAGGGTGAAGATATTTCAGTTCTAGTGACTCTAGCACGAATGGCTGAAAGACTTTTCTACTGAGCAGATGTAATTGAAAGGTCAGTTCCCATGGAAGCTGCCCTCTTATACAGAAGGTTTTTTCCTGAGATGAAAGGATGCTTCTTGCCTCTCCAGCTTTTTGAACATGGATTTGTAATCTAAAAGCTGGCAGATCTCTTTGTGCTATCTGTCTATTTGTGTAAGGGATAATAGAGGATGGTCCACGTGAGACACGATGGAAAATTACCAGTGGAACCTAGCCCAGTATACATGCTGAGAAAAAAGGGAACTCAGTATTGTTGTTGCTCAACTATGTGCACAACCATGAGAACCTGACCTTCAAAAAAGGCAACAGTGTGGTCACATATCAGGAAGCCATTGTTAGCAAAGCCGGATCATGAGTCTGGTGGGGCTTGCTGCATGCACTGGCCACGCGTGCAGCGACTCTAGCCTGTACTTTTCCACTCAATCTGGTGCAGGATATACGGGGGCGGGGTGGAGAGAGAGAGAGAGAGACATGAGCGCACTTTGAAGCTACAGGGGACACCCGGAAGGCACTGTGCCCACCTCCCTTCACCATACCGATGTGGCTCCTCAACATCCTGTTGCTCGGCGGTGCTGCTACGATCTCTGGGTTGGTAAGACTCTCCTAAGTAACATTTGGGACATTTGGGAACTGCTTAGCAAGGCTTTACAATAAAGCTGAGTTAACTATTTTTCTTTGTGTGAGCTCTTGTTTGTACGTTGGAATCTCTCTAAAAAGAACCTGTTACACTGTTATGGTTTGAGAAAAATCCATAACAATTTATTGTTGTTTAGACAATTATTCTATCACCTGATGACCCCTCCCCACCTGGAAAGGGGAATCGGGGAAAGCAAGGAAACACGAGGGTTGAAATATAAATGGATTTAATAGGATAAGACTAAATAATTAACAATAATAATAAAGAACCAATATTGATCCCAATACCAATATAAAATATACAAGGATTATACTCAGCCAATTATATCAGTAGGAAGCTGTGCACTCCCAGCAGTGGACAGTAAATGTCAGACACTGTGAGCACTATGGCTTCAGGAGGAAGGGAAGGCCTCAGGGGCCCATCACCGGGGCAAGGAGTTCTCTGGACCGCTGACATCAAGGGAGAGAAACCACGCAGCAACCTTTTTAATTTATATTGAATGTGACATTCATAGTATGAAATAATCCTGTTGTCCAGCTTGGGTCAAGTGCCCGGGTCTCGCTCCTCCTCATCCCCGCACCTGGCAAGGCTCGAAAACACTGAGACCTTGAACAGGTCTTTATAGCCTAGCTGGCTATAAAGTAAATATTTTCACAAATTCAGACACTAGTCTTCTAAAAGTGTAGTTTTCCCCTGCATTAGAAGAGAAATTAGTCCTTTGTCACTCAAACCAGGACAGTTAGAAACTTAGTTAAAGGGATTAAAACCTGATTTTGTTCCCTTTTTGCCCGCCTGTATCTGGGGAATGAAGCATTTAGAAACATAAAGAAGGTATGATCTTTCAACAACTTTGTGCTGACCTCAGACCCCTGGTCCTTTTCCTTGCAGTTGAACATCCCTTATGAATGGAAAGTGAATTGGACTAGAATATCTAATGAGGGATAAGAGGAGGTGTCTTGTTCAAGGTAATCTCTAGCCTAAAACTGTTGCCAAGTTTTAAAAGAAGTTTGGCTTCCAGCCTTGACTGTGTCCCTTTAAGGAATATTGGTGTCAGTCTTATTACTTAAAGGTCCTGCGACTTAACTTTATAGCTAAATGCTCTGCTAAACAGACTCCAGTATTTCCACCATGGAGACATAATTATTAGGTGTAAAATAATTGCAGAATTACACTTCTGAGCATTGCAGAAAGAAATCAGGAAAGAAAATTGAATAGAGGACAATGAAAAAATTGTTAAAATGAACAGGTATTAACTTAGGCAACAAAAGGCCAGCTAAAGGAAGAAGATAGGACTAAAACAATATTTACTGTCCTTATGTGAGTCATAATTCAATAAAAGTTTTAAAAACAGGGAAAATATCCAGTAAGTTTGATTTGGGTTCAATTAATATCTTCCAAAATGACTGAGGCTAGGAAAGAACAAGTATTACAGCAAGATGCATGGAGGTAGGGTTTTTTTCACATAATCAACAATAGATCCTACCAGTTCATCCTGGATGTCATCTCTAAGCATGTAGAAGAAAAGAAGGTCATCGGGAGTGGTCAGCATGGATTCACCAAGGGGAAATCATGCTTGACCAATCTGATAGCCTTCTACGATGGCATGACTGGCTGCGTGGATGGGGGGAGAGCAGTCGATGTTGTCTACCTTGACTTCAGCAAGGCTTTTGACACTGTCTCCATAGCATTCTCACAGGTAAGCTGGGGAAGTGTGGGTTAGATGAGCAGACAGTGAGGTGGATTGAGAACTGGCTGAATGGCAGAGCTCAGAGGGTTGTGATCAGTGGCGCAGAGTCTAGTTGGAGGCCTGTAACTAGCGGTGTTCCCCAGGGGTCAGTACTGGGTCCAGTCTTGTTCAACATATTCATCAGCGACCTGGATGAGGGGACAGAGTGTACCCTCAGCAAGTTTGCTGATGACACAAAACTGGGAGGAGTAGCTGACACACCAGAAGGCTGTGCTGCCATACAGCGAGACCTAGACAGGCTAGAAAGTTGGGCGGAGAGGAACCTAATGAAATTCAACAAGGGCAAGTGTAGGGTGCTGCACCTGGGGAGGAATAACCCCCCCATGCGCCAGTACAGGTTGGGGGCTGACCTGCTGCAAAGCAGCTCTGCAGAGAGGGACCTTGGAGTCCTGGTGGACAACAAGTTGACCATGAGCCTGCAGTGTGCCCTTGTGTCCAGGAAGGCTAATGGCATCCTGGGGTGCATTAAGAAGAGCGTGGCCAGCAGGTCAAGGGAGGTCATTCTCCCCCTCTACTCTGCCCTGGTGAGGCCACATCTGGAGTACTGCGTCCAGTTCTGGGCCCCCCAGTTCAAGAAGGACAGGGAACTACTGGAGAGAGTCCAGCAGAGGGCTACAAAGATGATCAAGAGAATGGAGCACCTCTCTTATGAAGAAAGGCTGAGAGACCTAGGTCTGCTTAGCCTGGAGAAGAGATGGCTGAGAGGGGATCTCATCAATGCTTATAAATATCTAAAGGGTGGGTGTCAGGAGGATGGGGCCAGACTCTTTTCAGTGGTGCCCAGCGACAGGACAAGGGGCAACAAGCACAAGCTGGAACACAGGAAATTCCATCTCAACATGAGGAGGAACTTCTTTACTTTGAGGGTAACAGAGCACAGGAACAGAGCACAGAGCACAGAGCCCAGAGAGGTTGCGGAGTCTCCTTCTCTGAAGATATTCAAAACCCGCCTGGATGCATTCCTGTCCAGCCTGCTCTAGGTGACCCTGCTCTGGCAGGGGGGTTGGACTAGATGATCTCTAGAGGTCCCTTCCAACCTCTACCATTATGTGATTCTGTAATTTATAAAATTGTTGTAACTTTTTAAATCCTACAGTCAAAGCTGGATTTTTATTTAGATGCCATTCATTTTGTATACTGTGTATATTATAAAACTGTAAACATGACCCCAAAAAACATCAGCCAAGATGGTCCTATATACAAGAGTCCTATAAATGTTTTGTATTGATTTTAAATTCTCTGAAACACTGGCTGAAGCTTGAAATTCTGAGCTCATTTGTATTTTAAGACATGCAGTTAGTACAGCAGAGTGAAATTTTAAATTGGACAACAATACATACAGTGTTATGATGAAGAAGTAATGAAACTAAAACAGAATTACAATTTGTGAAGGGATTTGTGAAAGGATTAAAAAAGTCAAAGGAACAGTAGTAATTTAACTCAATTCTTTCCAACTGTTAAACATTTGGGCCTCATTAAACAGTTAATCTTAAACTTTTCACTTAACTCAGGAACCTTATGTCATTCTTCAATTCATGTTCATAATGACTTGGATCGTTACCCTGTAATGAGTTATAATCTTTTATTAGCTATCGAACATAGTGGATATGCTCTAGGTGAACCTGCTTTGGTAGGGGGGCTGGACTAGATGATTTCTGAAGGTCCCTTCCAACCCCTACAATTCTGTGATTCTGTGATTTTTCTTTCAGTAGTTTTGAAAATACCTCAAAACAGTTAAGAAACTTCCTAAAAATCAAATGGCACCAACATTTTGAACACTTAACAGCAACCAAGTCAGAACATCTATGGTATAAACTATGGCCATCATGCATTCTCCCTTGTTCTTCAGAGACAGCAAAAGCCTCTAAAACTTAATTTTAATATTCTAAAAGCTTTTCAAGTTATATACGATATTACTTGTTTTCACTGTTACTTAAGCTAATTTATTTTTTTTTATTATTCTTGGTATTTCAAAAGCTTTAAGAGCAGCTGTGAGAAATTCAGAGTTAACCTAGAGGGACTATAGTGCAGTCTAATGAAAACAAAACGATTTAAAAGAAAGGGAGGGGGGGAAAGGAGGAGAAAGGCTCCAGAACCTGTATGGTTATCTAGTAGTACCTTCTTTTCAGAGCCAGAATCGAGCCACCTTTTACATTGGAATAACATGCGTGCAGGCAAGATGGTTTGGAGAAATCTCCTTGGGTATACCTGATTGATTTTATTAAATTAGGGCATCACTGAATGCCTGCAATGGATGGTAAGTCAAGCATCTGCTACCAGCCCAGATGTTATATTTTTCTTAGAACCAGGCAATTTAATCAACAGCCCTATTTAATAGAGGGTACTTAGGGCAAATAGTTCAACAAGTGTATGCCAAGGGGGTGGAATACTGGAATTTCCCCCAAAAGGGGAAAGAAAAAACTAGATATTAGTAAGATAAGAACAAAGGCACGAGATCATTGTTGACAATAAAAATAGCGCTGGCCAGAGGAAATGGTACAAATGATGTCTGCAAGACAAATCTCACTTGAAGAGGTGGAGTCCAAGAGGTGGGTCTTAGAAACCCAAAAGATTGATGCAAATCCTAGAGAATGCCCTCATTCACTTCAGTTCGTTTCTCCCTCTCTTCAATAGGCTGCAACTAGGGAGGCATTGGGGAATATATGTGAATGTATGTCACCAATACTGCCACTGAAGACAATATAGCCATGGCCACAGATCCATAGATTTTAAAACCAGAGATCTTAATGATTCTTGTGATCAGCTTGTCTTATTTTTTAAATAATGTAGGTCAAGAAGTGTTCGTTACCACTAAAATTCACCATTAATTATTTCATCAATCTCATGAAGTATTACTGAACTAGAGCAGGTCTTTCAGAAAGACATCTGATCTATATTTAAAGTGATAAGTATTCACCGTATTCTAGTGTAACCTGTTCCAATGGTAATTATTTTCATTATTAAACATTTTGTACATTATTCCTTGTCTAAATTTTGATGAGTTGCATTTTGAGCTTTACCTGCTACTGAAATATCTCTTTACTATCAGAAAACTTTTTCTCATGCAGGCGCCTAACCGTAGACAAAGCATCTCTTAACCTTCTCTAGCGTGTAAATAAAATAGGCTTAACTTGAAGACAGATTTTCCAGACAGTGAATCATTTGTCTTGCTCATTTTGAAAACTTCCACCTACTTCTGGGTTCTCTCTCATTCCAATGTATTTTATTTTTAAAAATCTCAAGCTTCCGGTAGGCTTGGGTCCTCAGTCTTTCAAAACGTTCTATGTGAAACAGGCCCCTGCATGCGCGGGAAGTGCCACCTACGTTAATGGCAAGTTATTCACGTGCAGAATCTGTTCTTTCAAGCTTTTAAGTTCAAAGTTAGGGCCAGGAACTTAGACTTTGGTTCTGGAAAAAAATGAGCATGAACTTAAGTTCACCTTTATTCAGAGTAGCATTTAAGCATATATCCCAAATTAAATAGGGATTATCCTGAATAGTGTGTGGTTTGTTTTTTTTTTTTTAAATTGTAGCCTTGACATTTTGGGAAAAATTATGAAAACAAATGTAACATTTTAAATTATATTCTACACATATAGAGATGAATTAATTGCATTCCTTACATTTCTAAGGACAAGCAGTCAAGTTACAGGCATATTTACAACCAGAGTGCTAAATGACAAAAATAACCCCACATCCATCTGTTTGAATGTGTGATCAGTCATACATTTCTTCTTTTTAAAAGACTAATTCAATATGGAAAGGCATCATTTATGAAGATGTTTTGATTGATAACTGAAAAAAGTTATCATTCCGACAGCAACTCCAACCAAACCATGTTAAACATATCTGCATTACTAATTACTAATGCATATAATTATCAGTGTACAGGGAAATTACAGCATGATAATTATGGGAATTGTGATTTTAGACTTCTCCATCAGTTCACTCAGTTTGCCACCTAAAATGCTCATTTATTATCTGCCATAGTCATTAATGGTTAAGAAGGGTATAACTTTTCTGTGGATAATAAATTCAAAACTGTGATTATTGTACATGTCGACTAAATCCTACAACGTTCAGTCTTTATGTAATCTTAGTAATTGTTCCTGTTAAAATCTTATTGTCCATTAATATTTTATCAGATGAACATATACATTAATGTCTCAGATGCCTTTATGGTATATATATAGAACAACACCTAACAATCCCAAATTCACTTTGAAAAAATGCCTTCCTAAAAGTCAATGGCAAAGAAATATTACTTTCTTCATGATTCAAGTAATTGACACACAATACTTAAGTTGTTCTGGGGAGGTCAGGACATCAGGAAAAAAAATTCCTCAGAAGTTTAAGCTCCGAGGTACTGAAATTAACATGGACATCCTCCAATTCATTATCTATATTTGTTTGCATTTCTAAACCCCTCTTTACTGACAGTAAAACAGGCTGCTTTTGGTGATATCTTAAAGTTTGAGACATTTGCTGCCTCATGTCCAAAAGAAGTCCCTGTCTCTATCTACACAGGCACCTATTTTTAACTTTATCTGCTTCCTTTTATTTTTATCTGCTATATCTTTAGCACCTTTTAACTTTATCTGCTTCAAAAATGTTGCCATTGTAGGCTTTAAACCAAGTGAAATACTAAAGAAGTTTTCATCAAGTGAAGAAATTCTTCATCATTGTGAAGAAATTACTTATTCATCAAGTGTATATTAGAAAATTTAAATTCAGCACAGCTAATTAAGCCTTGGGTACTAGTGATAACCGTGTTTGCTGTTGTAGCTCTTCCTTGTAACAATTGTTACTTTCTCATCGACAACCTTAAAACAAGGTCTGTATGCATCACTATAATAATCAAGTGTTATATGGTAAATGGATGAGAACTCCAGAGTGCTTTCCACTTATATTTCAAAACAGTGCATTCATACAAATGCTACTGTCCTCTGAAGAGGTACTCATGCCAGAGGGCTGAATTGGACAGACAAACTTGCCTAGAAGCAGAGACTTGAAAATGAAGCATCAGTGACCGTATAAAGAGAACTCACAGGTCCAACTTTTACACCCAGAAGAATGTGAAAGATTCTCTTGAAAGTCCTCACAGACTAAGCAACTGTAGTAGAGCTTTTACTAGGTTATATGGAATTTTGCTCAAGAGAATGAAAAAGTAATTGAAAGACAGAAAAAAAACGCAATTGTTTTAAGATTTTGGGGAAAAAAGAAGTTTTGTACATATACACAAACAAAAACATAAAAAGATGTAAAATATGTCTGATATTTTATATATGCCAACTTTAAAAGAACTCAGAAAAGCTTTAAAAGTGTTTGTATTGGACTAGATGCACAAACAGCAGGAGGTAGCTCATATTCAAGGGAGAACAAGAGAGAAAATAATGAATTACTGGAACAGTGCTGGCCACTTCAGTAAGAACACCAGTCATCTAATGAAAATATAGACATTTCTGGGAAGCCACAGACAGAGTTAGACATAGTTGTGGTCTCCGCTACTGTATCACTTTTCATAATGTTTTATTACTGTTTACCTTCCAAAACAAAATACTGTAACTAATATATTTATAATAATTAAAGAGGAGACAGACAAGTTCAAGAAAATAATGGCCTCCAAAATTCACACTTTTCCCAGCTGGAATGTTTAATTAGGCTAAGGACTTCTTTTCTGTCCCTAATCAGATAGGAAAGCTGGGAGAAATGAACGGGGGTCCTAATTATTTTTTTTTGTTTTCTTATGTTTGATGTGAGGGTATTTCAGATGCTATGAGCATCCATTACATTTCATTATAAAATAAGCACATCACAGTTATCTCCAGTAGTCTGCATGTGCACAGGGTATGCATATTGACTGATGAATATAAATCTTTCTTATGATCAGAAAACAACATACGGGGCCAACATATGGAGCAGAAGCATACATAACAGCCACGACTTGGTAAAAATTCAAAATGTTTGGAGTTTATATCAGATGTCTTCCTCCTCCCTAAGTTCTCAAATGCCAGTTCGCTGTCTGTTTTCATCTTCCTTGCTGGATGTTTCAAATGGCTGGTCAAATTATCAATACTACTCTTTCTCTTGGATTCAACCCCTTTTTATAAATCAAGCAGTAGTTTGTATACCTCACCTTTCTCATATGCTTGAGATTCTAAACCACTGAGCTGCCCTGTAGTTGATCTGCCAGATATGGTACAGACTCAAAAATCTCCTCAAAACCTTGTCAAGCTTGCTTAGGATTTCTAGAACAGGCACGCTCCATCGAACTTCTAAAAAAAACACATAGCAAGAGCCATACACTTCAACAAGAGTTAGTCCCATCAGGAAATCAGGACTGAGAAACAAACCAGAAAGTTCAGATAATTATTTTTAAAAATTCAGAAAAAAATATGACAAGACAGAGTTGGCAAGAGATGAACTGCCACTTTTAGAATAAACTGTCTATTTAATTAGGCACACAGGAATCCACTCCTCTAGAAAAGTGCTAACACCATGTCATGGAGAATTAGACTGTTATGATAGCAGTCAGTGGCTAGGCATGTTTGACCTACTTTACACGTTTTCACAGAAAAAAAGAAAAGGAACAGACAGAAATTCACCTCAGGGATTCAGAGGCATCTCAAATACCAAATTTTGAATACCTCAGAAACAAAAAAGTCATTGTGTTCCTTTGGCCAATTTTTAATAATGAGAACAATACACTCAAATGTATTTTAATTCCAACATTTCAACTTGATTTCTGTTATATTTCTCTGCTGAAAATTATTAAATCAATTGCATCAGAGTTTTCCATAAGAGTGTATCGGGTTTACGTGGCAAGGTTTTGGTGGACGTGGGGGGGTGCAGGGGATGGCTTCTGAGAGGAGACACCAGAAGCTGCCCCCATGTCAGGCAGAGCCAGTTCCAGATGGTTCCGGGACAGGCCTGCCATTGGCCAAAGCTGAGCCAATCAGCAACGTTGCTAGTGCCTCTGTGATAACACATTTAAGAAAGGGTGAAAAAAAAAACGCTGCACAACGGCAGCTAGGAGAGAGGAGTGAGAATTATGTGAGAGAACCAGCCCAGCAGACACCAAGGTCAGTGAAGAAGGAGGGAGAGGAGGTGCTCCAGGCACCAGAGCAGAGATTCCCCTGCAGCCTGGGGTGAAGACCATGGTGGCGCAGGTTGTACCCCTGCAGCCCATGGAGGTCCACAGTGGAGCGGATATCCACATTGCAGCCTGTGAAGGACCCCATGCTGGAGCAGGTGGGTGTGCCCTGAAGGAAGCTGCAGCCCGGGGAGAAGAAGGTTTTCTGGAAGGACCTGTGACCTTGTGGGGGACCCACGCTGGAACAGTCCATTCCTTAAGGACTGCACCCCGTGGAAAAGGAAAGACCCATGCTGGAGTAGTTCTTGAAGAACTGCAGCCCGTGAGAAGGACCCACGTTGGCGAAGGTTGTGAAGGACTGTCTCCCATGGGTGGGACCCCACACTGGAGCAGGGGAAGAGTGTGAGGAGGAAGAAGCGGCAGAGACAAAGCGTTATGAACTGACAGCAACCTCCATTCCCTATTGCCTGTGCCGCTCGGGGCGTGGAGGTAAAAGAGTCATGAGCGAAGTCATCAGCACAAGAAGGACATGGACCTGTTGGAGCAGGTCCAGAGGAGGGCCACGAAGATGATCAAAGGGCTGGAGCACCTCTCCTATGAAGACAGGCTGAGAGAGATGGGGTTGTTCAGCCTGGAGAAGAGAAGGCTCCGGGGAGACTTTATAGAGGCCTTCCAGTACCTGAAGGGGGCCTACAGGAAAGCTGGGGAGGGGCTGTTTGCAGGGGTATGTAGCGATAGGACGAGGGGCAATGGTTTTAAACTAGAGCAGGGTAGGTTTAGATTGGACATTAGGAAGAAGTTCTTTACAATGAGGGTGGTGAGGCACTGGAACAGGTTGCCCAGAGAGGTGGTGGAGGCCCCATCCCTGGAGACATTCAAGGCCAGGCTTGATGAGGCTCTGAGCAACCTGATGTAGTTGAAGATGTCCCTGCTTACTGCAGGGGGGTTGGACTAGACGACCTTTAAAGGTCCCTTCCAACCCATCACATTCTATGATTCTATGAAGTTGAGCCTGGGAAGAAGGGAGGGCTGGTGGGAAGTTGTTTTTAGATTTGTTCTTATTTCTCATTATCGTACGCTGTTTAATTGGCAATAAATTAAATTAATTTCCCCAAGTCAAGTCTGTTTTGCCTGTGCAAGTGTGGTGGGCTGACCTTGTCTGGCCTCCAGGTGCCCACCAAGCTGCTTTAACTCTCCCCTTCCATCAACAACACGGGGTGAGAAAAATATGACAAAAAGCTTGTGGGTTGAGATAAGGCCATAGAGATCACTCATCAATTACCGTCACTGGCAAAACAGACTGTTGAGGAGTGGGAGTGAGAGTGGCTTGGTGGGCACCTGGTGGCTAGGCCAACCCACCACAAAGAGTTATTTCAGAAAAAAATTGTTTGTAATTAATACACTAAATATAACATGCTGATAGTTAATATCGGTATGTGATCTACTGAATAAATATATTAAAAGGCAAAACTAGAAAGAAAACACTAGGTGCTACAGGGCTTTTTAAATTTAAGTTTTTTAACACAATTTAATTTAAATGTTTTAACACACCAAAAGCTAATGGCTGAAAGCTAGAGAGAAATAAGCAACATGAGCAGATGAGGCCAGAATGTAAATAGTAAAAGTGTGACTGACCTTAGTCTCATGGGGATTTTCTGGACGTAGATTAGGCATCCACAACTTCTCTGAGAGACTTGTTCCAGTGTCTCACCACTCTCATCGTAAAGAACTTTCTTCCTTATGTCCAATTTAAATCTACTCTCTTACAGTTTTAAACTGTTATCCCTTGTCCTGTCACTACAGGCCCTAGTAAAAAGTCTCTCTCCCTCTTTCTCATAAGCCCCCTTTAAGTATTGAAAGTCCACAATAAGGTCTCCCCGGAGCCTTCTCTTCTCCAGGCTGAACAACCCCAACTCTCTCAGCCTGTCTTGATAGGAGAGGTGCTCCAGCCCTCTGATCATTTTTGTGGCCCTCCTCTGGATCCACTCTAACAGAACTGGATGCCCCAGAGCTGGATGCAGTACTCCAGGTGGGGTCTCACGAGAGCGGAATAGAGGGTCAGAATTGACCTGCTGGCCATGCTTCCTTGTATGCAGCCCAGGATGCGATTGGCTTTCTGGGCTGCGAGTGCACATTGCCAGCTCATGTCCAATTTTTCGTCCACCAGTATCCCCAAGGCCTTCTCCTCAGGGCTGCTCTCAATCCATTCATCCCCAGTCTATCTCATTATCTATGTCATTGATGAAGATATTAAATAGTATTGGTCCTAGTACGGACCCTTGAGAGATACCACTCATTATTGATCTCCATTTGGACATTGAGCCATTGACTGTAACTCTTTGGACGTGGCCATCCAGCCAGTTCCTTATCCATCTAACGGTCCCTCCATCAAACCCATATCTCTCCAATTTAGCACCAAGAATGGTGTGGGGGACTGTGTCAAAGGCCTTACAGAAGTCCAGGTAGATGACATCCGTAGCTCTTCCCTTGTCCACCGATGCAGTCACTCCATTGTAGAACGCCACTAGATTAGTCAGGCATGATTTGCCCTTGCTGAAGCCATGTTGGCTGTCTCTAATCACCTCCCTGTCTTCCATATGTTTCGACATATCTTCCAGGAGGATCTGTTCCATGATCTTTTAACTAGTGCATGACACAGGAAATAGGGGAATACAGTTTTCTAATGTAGAAAAGCTTGTCCTTTAATTCTTATTGTTTTCAGTGTGAAGATTCTGGACTTCCTTGTCATATTCAAGGCAGACTTAGCAATTCTTTGTATATCTAAGTTTTAATATAGATTTTTGGCATTTTGCAAAAAAATTATCCATTTAATTACATTGTTAACGTAATTTTAGCATATTTCTAGGTTGTCTTAACATTGAAACAATTATTTTAAAACCATGATCTAAAAGTCCTTCTTCACATTTTACAGAATTCATTTTCCCTCACTAAATTTTAGTATTTTCTAATAAAAGTAAATTCTCCTCCAAGAAATTGTACTGGCTCCTGCTGTCTTTTTCTACCATGATGATAAACTTTGACAAAACAGTTTTGGTTTTCCCCTCCATATTACCACATTCTTGGTGGTGGGGGTGTCAAATGAAAACAAGTGTATAGCCTCTACCCAATATACTCATACAATTCATATCACAATCAGTATTTACATTTCTGTAGTGAAGGAATACAAGAATCTGAAAAATATGCAAATTTGTGTTGGTTAGCAAGGCTGAGAAGCAAAAAGGATGCAGTATGTAAAGAAATTTAGCAGTATTAAAAAAATGCAAAACTATTTATACCAACTGAAGAAAAAACATGTTGTTTACATAACATTTCAAGAAAGACTAGCACTGTTTAAAAACAAACTGAATATTAAACTTTGAGCCTTTCTCCTTTATCTAAAAGTTATATTTAATGGCTTTACCACTATATTTGCAACCATCTTTTTATGCAAACATCTTCAGCTTTCTCTTATGGAAAATTCCTAACTACAGGATTTGCAAAGACAGAACAAAGCAAGAGGCAGAAGAATAAAACATATTAGAGACTAACAGATTGTTTTATTTCTTTTATGTCATCAAATGTATCTTCAGAATTCTTATAATAAATTTATTCAGAATAATAGAAATATTTAAAAAGAAATATAAAGAATATTTTTTTTCAAAGTGCGTGCTGCTTTTTTCCCCCCTTCTCCTGCTCCTAAATTATTATATTGGGTACACAAATTATAGAAAAGTATTTTAAAATGTCAAACCCAGACTACTTAAGAATTATTTTATTATTATTTTTACATTTACATTAGGACCTGCAGAACAGGCAAATACGTTAAGCTGTGTTAACACAATACAGAACCTAGAAAAGAAATTCACTCTACAATATGTCATGACACTTAACCTGACAAAATATAGTGACGGAAGATGTAGATTACAAGCAACTAAAATGGAAAGATCAAAAGCAAAAAGTAGCAATAAATTAAAACAAACATTTAGAGGCAGACTAAACATGCAGAACAAGCAGGAGATTAGCTTTCATGAAAGAGACAACTTACATGGCTGTTGAGAAGAGAGCTTCTGTGAGTAGAAAGACCATCAGACTTTTGCAGTGTCTCAATCGCCATTTCAATCTGATAATAGATGTCATTAGAAAATGACTCAAGACAGGACAGTAAAAAACACTGATCAGAAAAATTCTGATAGATTTCCTTAAGTTCAACAGTAATATCTAGTTCAGTCATGGCTAAGGAATATTTTCTACTTAAAGGCCTCATCCTGAAGTCCCCATGAAGGCAAACCTCCCCAGTGAAGTTGGGGAGACATTTTGCTTGCACATATACTGCAGGATCCCACTTTCCAAGTCCAATTTACCTTCCTCCTTGCTCATAAAATAAGAGAAGTGGATTTATCAGTAAGCTACATTGCAAACAGTAAAAATTACTGAACAATCAATGTTTTCAATAAAAGAAAAAAAATCCCAGGATAAAATCCTAAGAATGGCCTCAAGGTTTCTTCCTCCAAGTATTTGAGAAAGACCTGTGCACGCTCTGAATGTGAATTAGAAAAAAAAATTCTGCTCTCTGCAACCACGGAGTAAAATCTCAATCATTCAGTAGGTTTTCTGCCATTAGTTTCATTGGACAGCATATCACCCCTACAGCCTGTCAGAGCATTCTTTGAATATTCAGAGCTCTCAAAGTAAATGAAAATTGGAAGTTTACACAGACAGCAAGATCCATCCTTAAAAAAAGAAAAAAAATCAGACGGCTTCAGAATAATACACTTAAAAGAAAAAGAATTATATACCACTAATTATACAGTAATATTACTCCTAATACAAATGTGTAAAGACAACCATACCCATTCCCATTCTTCCCCCACATATTAATACATCTTTTGATTAATTCTATAATGACAGCATTAAAAATAAATTTACAATCTAACTGTAGTTTAGCTGCAGAGCTAGAATAGCAAAAGCATTGAAAGTGAGAGAGACAATGGGATGTACAATAAAAGAAGGCATATAATTAGCCACATTAAATGGGAAAAACACAAAAGCAATGGAAAACCATTTGTACATTTAAAACCACTTATTCCCCCTGTAGACAGTTTTTAAATAAGTCTTCCTTCTCCTTCTTTAATTATTACAGTATTATCCAAAGAGTTTATGCTGGTAAATTACACTACTAAAATGAGTTCACTCAATATACAGCACAAAACTGGAAAAATATTTCAGATTATATTTCAATTAGTGCATAAATACAATATAATACAGTCTCCTCAGAAAACAAGGATGGTCCAATCCAATGAGTAGAAAAGCAAGCATAGAATTAGTAGAAAGGCAAGCATAGAATTATAGAATCCAAACCTAAATTCTGTGAACACCAGGGATTTTCAAGAACAGATTACTATTTATCTGCAAATTAGCTTTATAAGAATTCAGATACCCAAATACCCAAGCATAAGCCTTAATAAAATCTGCCACTATATGTATTTCTCATCAAAGAGAATACACCAATTATCTACAGATATTCTGGACTGGCAATTATCAGAAACTTCTAGTTCATAGTCAGAGTTATTGTCACAATTTCTGGGACTTTCTTTTCTTTTAGAAAACAAATAGCTTTATTCTATTCCTGTCCAACATGATTCTTCCACTACATTGTGTTGCCCTTGTTCTTGTGGGGGACTTCAACTTCCCAGATGTCTGCTGGAAATATAACACAGCAGAGAGGGAACAGTCCCGGAGGTTCCTGGAGTGTGTGGAAGACAACTTCCTAACACAGCTGGTGAAGGAACCAACTAGGGGAAGTGCCCTACTGGACCTACTGTTTGTTAACAGAGAAGGTCTTGTGGGGGATGTAATGATTGGAGGTTGTCTTGGGCAGAGTGACCATGAAATGACAGAATTTTCGATTCTTGGTGAAGCAAGGCGGGGAGCCAGCAGAACTGCCACCTTAGATTTCTGAAGGGAAAACTTTGGCCTGCTTAGGAGCGTGGTTGAGAGTGTCCCTGGGGGACAGTCCTGAAGGGCAAAGGTGCCCAGGAAGGCTGGTCTTACTTCAAGGAGGAACTCTTAAAAGCTCAGGAGAAGGCCATCCCCAAGTCCCAAAAAACGAGCAGACAGGGAAGAAGACCAGCCTGGCTAAATAGAGAGCTTTGGATGGACCTCAGGAAAAAAAAGAAAGTTTATGATCTTTGGAAAAGGGGGTTGGTTACTTATGAAAAATACCATGATGTAGTGAAGCTATGCAGGGCGAAAATTAGAAGGGCCAAAGCTCAATCTGAACTCATCTTGGCCACCACAGTTAAAGACAATAAGAAGAGTTTCTTTCAGTATATCAATAGAAAAAGGAAGACTAGGGAAAATGTAGGCCCACTGATGAATGAGATGGGCGCCCTAGTGGTGGAAGACACAGAGAAGGCAGAGCTACTGAATGCCTTCTTTTCTTCGGTCTTCACTGCTAAAGCTGCCTCTCACGAATCCCATACCCTGGAGGCAAGGGAGAAGGTCTGGAGAGAGGAAGAGTTTTCCCCAGTAGAGGAAGATCAGGTTAGAGACCACTTGGCCAAACTGGACATTCATAAGTCCATGGGCCCTGACGAGATGCACCCGCGAGTGCTGAGAGAGCTGGCAGATGTTATTGCTGGGCCACTCTCCATCATCTTTGAAAGGTCATGGAGGACAGGAGAGGTGCCTGAGGACTGGAGGAAGGCCAATATCACTCTAGTCTTCAAAAAGGGCAGGAAGGAGGACCCAGGGAACTATAGACCGGTTAGTCTCACCTCTGTCCCTGGGAAGGTAATGGAGCGACTCGTTCTGGATGTCATATCCAAGCACGTTGAGGAACAGGAAGTCATTGGAAGTGGTCAACATGGATTTACCAAGGGTAAATCATGCTTGACCAATCTCATAGCCTTCTATGATGTTATAACTGGTTGGCTAGATGAGGGCAGAGCAGCAGATGTCATCTACCTTGACCTTAGCAAGGCTTTTGACACTGTCTCTCATAACATCCTCCTTAGGAAACTGAAGAAGTGTGGACTAGTCGAGGGGACAGTGAGGTGGATTGAGAGCTGGCTGTGTGACAGGACTCAGAGGGTTGTGATTAATGGAGCAGGGTCGAGTTCAAGGCCTGTAACCAGTGGTGTCCCCCAGGGGTCAATACTTGGACCAGTATTGTTTAACGTATTCATCAACGACCTGGACGAGGGGACAGAGTGTATCCTCAGCAAGTTCACTGATGATACCAAACTGGATGGGGTGGCTGACACCCCAGAGGGCCATGCTGCCATCCAGCGTGACCTAGACAGGCTGGAGAGCTGGGCAGAGAAGAACCTAATGAGGTTCAACAAGGACAAGTGTAGGGTCCTGCACCTGGGGAGCAAGAATGTCAGGCACCAGTACAGGTTAGGGGTGGACCTGCTGGGAAGCAGCTCTGAAGAAAAGGATCTGGGGGTCTTGGTAGACAGTAAATTATCCATGAGCCAGCAATGTGCCCTTGTCGCCAAGAAGGCCAACGGAATTCTGGGCTGCATAGGGAAGAGTGTGGCCAGCAGGTCGAAGGAGGTCATTCTCCCCCTCTACTCTGCACTGGTGAGGCCACAACTGGAATACTGCATCCAGTTTTGGGCTCCCCAGTTCAAGAGAGACAGGGAACTACTGGAGAGAGTCCAGCGTAGGGCAACTAAGATGATTGAGGGACTGGAGCATCTTTCTTATGAGGAAAGGCTGAAAGAGCTGGAACTCTTTAGCCTGGCTAAGAGAAGGCTGAGGGGGGACCATATATTAATATTTACAAGTATCTAAAGGGTGGGTTGAAGGAGGATGGTGCCAGACTCTTTTCAGTGGTTCCCAGTAACAGGATGAAGGGTAACGTGCACAAGTTGGAACATAGGAAGTTACGAACAAATATGAGGAAAAACTTCTTTACGGTGAAGGTGACAGAGCATTGGAACAGGCTGCCCAGGGAGGTTGTGGAGTCCCCTTCTCTGGAGACTTTCAAGACCCGCCTGGATGCAGTCCTGAGTAATGTGCTCTCTAGGCAATCCTGCTTTGGCAGGGGAGTTGGACTAGATGATCTCTAGAGGTCCCTTCCAGCTCTGAAAAATTCCGTGATTCCATGTGTCAAGTGACATTTAGTTCCATTGCAGACTTTGATGTGATAATATCAGGCATAAGCCAAGAGCAAGTGATGAGCAAGAGAGGTGAATGCTCTCCCATGTTAGGAACTACTTATATATTATTCAGTACTGGAAAATTCTGGCTGATCATAATTGTCTGCTTGTTCTGACATCTCTATGAAGTTAATATAAAGCAACAGGTAACAACTGAATTTTAATTCAAAGTTATAATTCACAACTAGATATTCATGGAAGTTGTATTTTTCAAAAGCTGTTAATTATTCATGACTGATTCACACAAGACAGTTTGAATTTTAGAGCTTTGAATTCTTCTGGCTAATTCTTATGCCACTTTCTGCATCCCTGTACATTGGCGAAGTGGTTTTCCATTTGTGCACAATGCATACATACTGTACAGTGGATCTGACAGATTTCATTCTCCCCTCAGTAGGATTTCATGTTGGCAACTAAAAGAGTGTTTGTAGGAGTAATAACATCTGTTTTAAATTTGAAAAATAAATTAAATACATTAGGAAATCAATCAATGAAAGAATTAAAAAAGAGAACAGATTTAACAGCTTGTTGATCTAATTTGATATTCAGGCAAGCCTCCAGGGTGCCTTCTCTATTTTTAGGCAGAAATTAAGCTCCCAAGACCTAATGAACTATTCAGATGTGCCACTGCTAATGGATACTTGACTACAGAGGTACTTCAAATGTAAGAATGTTTCCATTTTTTACTGTAAAGCTTTCTAAGCACCTCACAAAGGTTTCCATATTTCAGAAAGGAAGAGACAGTTAATGTCTCATAAACTGCAAGGGAATGCAGGCAACTGTTTGACAGCTCTAATACACATTGAACCACAAGAGCGATAGGTTTTATTAATCTGAAAAAAACTATTAAACTGGATTTTAATAGTCACACACATTGTTTCATCGTAATTAAGAGGCAACTTTTAAGATCAATGGAATATGAGCTAAAGCTGCAGTGGTTTTATGTTCTTTGGCAGCAGTGCAAAATTTTTCATCTCTAGTATTGTGTTTACAAAGGTCACTAAAAATGCTAAACTTCATGACCTTTAAAAACTCAGACCTTTGCCAAACAGTAAGAGATGTTCAGTGACCAATCTTTTCTGGGAAAGGGAGTCTAGATGGGATTATCTAGCACCCTGTCCAATCACATCTTGAAAACCTCCAGCAATGGGGATTCTACCACGTCCCTGGGGAGGTTGTTCCAGTGATTGATTGTTCTCACTGTAAAAAATTTCTTTCTTATGTTGAGATAAAACTTCTCCCAGTGCCACTTTTACCCATTGCACCTTGTCTTCTCCATGTGGCTCCTTGTGAAGAGAGAGCCTCCATCCTCTTTGCGCCTGCCCTTTAAGTACTGGAATACTGTGATGAGGTTCCCCCTGAGCCATCTCTTCTCCAGGAAGAAAAGATCTAACTCCTTCAGTCTTTCCTCATAGGGCAGGTTCTCCAGTCCTTTGATCATCTTTGTGGCCCTCCTTTGGGCCCTCTACAGTCTGTGTGTGTCTTTCTTGAATTGTGGAGACCAGAACTGGACACAGTATTGCAGGTGCAGCCTGACAAGGGCTGAGTAGAGTGGGATGATCATGTCTATCTCTGTGAGTAAAGCCACTGCGGATGCAGTCCAGGAACTGATTTGCCTTTGTTGCTGCAGTGGCACATTGCTGATTCATGTTCAGCTTGCCGTCCAGCAGCACCCCCAGATCCCTTTCAGCAAGGCTACTCCCCACCCACACAGATCCTAGCCTATAGTGGACTCTTCAGTTATGTCATCCCAGGTGCAGGAATTTACATGTCTTTTAAATTTCAAACTGGCAGTCTCTCTTCCCACACTAGTGGGTACTAGTGATTACTGTGTTTGCTGTTATAGCTTTTCCTTGTAACAATTGTTACTTTCTCATCCCCTTTTTATAAGCTAATCAAATAGTATTTTTACTGTAGTAATTCTCAATGAAAAAAAGAAGTCTTTCTTACAACTGTCTGATATTAGAAATATAAGCCTTTTTATAAAAGCATATGAGTATCTGATTAGTATGTAAGAAAATATACTTTAATATTACAAAAAAAATGTTTTAATACAGATTTTTTTTCTTGCTTCAGTGGAAAATACTATTAGGTCAAACTATTCAATCAGACAGAAAAGGTCAAATTTAAGAGGATACAGTATGCCAAAAATTAAAAGGTTAAGATCTCATCATACTAAGATCAACTTACTATATAATGCAACCATAGACTCTCCCATCTTAACATGATATTATAACATGATACATAATTCTGAATCTTACTCCACTGTTTGACAACACCTTGTCTACAGCAGTACTACAGGACTGAAGCCCTGCCTCCTGCTGCTCGTTCCAGCTACTACACTACCCTGTTGCTTCACTGAGAAAAGTTTTTGTGGCCTGTTCAACAAACCAATCCTTTAAAATCATAAATTAAGAGGGTTTTTTTTATATATGTGTGTGTATATATATAAAGAAACACTTCCCTGCTTTGGCAACAGCATAGCACTACAAACAGTTGAGGGGACAAGGCACTGGGGAATATACGTGAATGTATGTCACCAATATTGCCACTGAAGACAATATATCCATGGCCACAGATCCATAGACTGTAAAACCAGAGATCTTGGGTTGAAAATTGAATAGAGGACAATGAAAAAATTGTTAAAATGAACAGGTATTAACTTAGGCAACAAAAGGCCAGCTAAAGGAAGAAGATAGGACTAAAACAATATTTACTGTCCTTATGTGAGTCATAATTCAATAAAAGTTTTAAAAACAGGGAAAATATCCAGTAAGTTTGATTTGGGTTCAATTAATATCTTCCAAAATGACTGAGGCTAGGAAAGAACAAGTATTACAGCAAGATGCATGGAGGTAGGGTTTTTTTCACATAATCAACAATAGATCCTACCAGTTCATCCTGGATGTCATCTCTAAGCATGTAGAAGAAAAGAAGGTCATCGGGAGTGGTCAGCATGGATTCACCAAGGGGAAATCATGCTTGACCAATCTGATAGCCTGGTTTAAAGCGATGTTGTCTACCTTGACTTCAGCAAGGCTTTTGACGCTGTCTCCATAGCATCCTCACAGGTAAGCTGGGGAAGTGTGGGTTAGATGAGCAGACAGTGAGGTGGATTGAGAACTGGCTGAATGGCAGAGCTCAGAGGGTTGTGATCAGTGGCGCAGAGTCTAGTTGGAGGCCTGTAACTAGCGGTGTTCCCCAGGGGTCAGTACTGGGTCCAGTCTTGTTCAACATATTCATCAGCGACCTGGATGAGGGGACAGAGTGTACCCTCAGCAAGTTTGCTGATGACACAAAACTGGGAGGAGTAGCTGACACACCAGAAGGCTGTGCTGCCATACAGCGAGACCTAGACAGGCTAGAAAGTTGGGCGGAGAGGAACCTAATGAAATTCAACAAGGGCAAGTGTAGGGTGCTGCACCTGGGGAGGAATAACCCCCCCATGCGCCAGTACAGGTTGGGGGCTGACCTGCTGCAAAGCAGCTCTGCAGAGAGGGACCTTGGAGTCCTGGTGGACAACAAGTTGACCATGAGCCTGCAGTGTGCCCTTGTGTCCAGGAAGGCTAATGGCATCCTGGGGTGCATTAAGAAGAGCGTGGCCAGCAGGTCAAGGGAGGTCATTCTCCCCCTCTACTCTGCCCTGGTGAGGCCACATCTGGAGTACTGCGTCCAGTTCTGGGCCCCCCAGTTCAAGAAGGACAGGGAACTACTGGAGAGAGTCCAGCAGAGGGCTACAAAGATGATCAAGAGAATGGAGCACCTCTCTTATGAAGAAAGGCTGAGAGACCTAGGTCTGCTTAGCCTGGAGAAGAGATGGCTGAGAGGGGATCTCATCAATGCTTATAAATATCTAAAGGGTGGGTGTCAGGAGGATGGGGCCAGACTCTTTTCAGTGGTGCCCAGCGACAGGACAAGGGGCAACAAGCACAAGCTGGAACACAGGAAATTCCATCTCAACATGAGGAGGAACTTCTTTACTTTGAGGGTAACAGAGCACAGGAACAGAGCACAGAGCACAGAGCCCAGAGAGGTTGCGGAGTCTCCTTCTCTGAAGATATTCAAAACCCGCCTGGATGCATTCCTGTCCAGCCTGCTCTAGGTGACCCTGCTCTGGCAGGGGGGTTGGACTAGATGATCTCTAGAGGTCCCTTCCAACCTCTACCATTATGTGATTCTGTAATTTATAAAATTGTTGTAACTTTTTAAATCCTACAGTCAAAGCTGGATTTTTATTTAGATGCCATTCATTTTGTATACTGTGTATATTATAAAACTGTAAACATGACCCCAAAAAACATCAGCCAAGATGGTCCTATATACAAGAGTCCTATAAATGTTTTGTATTGATTTTAAATTCTCTGAAACACTGGCTGAAGCTTGAAATTCTGAGCTCATTTGTATTTTAAGACATGCAGTTAGTACAGCAGAGTGAAATTTTAAATTGGACAACAATACATACAGTGTTATGATGAAGAAGTAATGAAACTAAAACAGAATTACAATTTGTGAAGGGATTTGTGAAAGGATTAAAAAAGTCAAAGGAACAGTAGTAATTTAACTCAATTCTTTCCAACTGTTAAACATTTGGGCCTCATTAAACAGTTAATCTTAAACTTTTCACTTAACTCAGGAACCTTATGTCATTCTTCAATTCATGTTCATAATGACTTGGATCGTTACCCTGTAATGAGTTATAATCTTTTATTAGCTATCGAACATAGTGGATATGCTCTAGGTGAACCTGCTTTGGTAGGGGGGCTGGACTAGATGATTTCTGAAGGTCCCTTCCAACCCCTACAATTCTGTGATTCTGTGATTTTTCTTTCAGTAGTTTTGAAAATACCTCAAAACAGTTAAGAAACTTCCTAAAAATCAAATGGCACCAACATTTTGAACACTTAACAGCAACCAAGTCAGAACATCTATGGTATAAACTATGGCCATCATGCATTCTCCCTTGTTCTTCAGAGACAGCAAAAGCCTCTAAAACTTAATTTTAATATTCTAAAAGCTTTTCAAGTTATATACGATATTACTTGTTTTCACTGTTACTTAAGCTAATTTATTTTTTTTTATTATTCTTGGTATTTCAAAAGCTTTAAGAGCAGCTGTGAGAAATTCAGAGTTAACCTAGAGGGACTATAGTGCAGTCTAATGAAAACAAAACGATTTAAAAGAAAGGGAGGGGGGGAAAGGAGGAGAAAGGCTCCAGAACCTGTATGGTTATCTAGTAGTACCTTCTTTTCAGAGCCAGAATCGAGCCACCTTTTACATTGGAATAACATGCGTGCAGGCAAGATGGTTTGGAGAAATCTCCTTGGGTATACCTGATTGATTTTATTAAATTAGGGCATCACTGAATGCCTGCAATGGATGGTAAGTCAAGCATCTGCTACCAGCCCAGATGTTATATTTTTCTTAGAACCAGGCAATTTAATCAACAGCCCTATTTAATAGAGGGTACTTAGGGCAAATAGTTCAACAAGTGTATGCCAAGGGGGTGGAATACTGGAATTTCCCCCAAAAGGGGAAAGAAAAAACTAGATATTAGTAAGATAAGAACAAAGGCACGAGATCATTGTTGACAATAAAAATAGCGCTGGCCAGAGGAAATGGTACAAATGATGTCTGCAAGACAAATCTCACTTGAAGAGGTGGAGTCCAAGAGGTGGGTCTTAGAAACCCAAAAGATTGATGCAAATCCTAGAGAATGCCCTCATTCACTTCAGTTCGTTTCTCCCTCTCTTCAATAGGCTGCAACTAGGGAGGCATTGGGGAATATATGTGAATGTATGTCACCAATACTGCCACTGAAGACAATATAGCCATGGCCACAGATCCATAGATTTTAAAACCAGAGATCTTAATGATTCTTGTGATCAGCTTGTCTTATTTTTTAAATAATGTAGGTCAAGAAGTGTTCGTTACCACTAAAATTCACCATTAATTATTTCATCAATCTCATGAAGTATTACTGAACTAGAGCAGGTCTTTCAGAAAGACATCTGATCTATATTTAAAGTGATAAGTATTCACCGTATTCTAGTGTAACCTGTTCCAATGGTAATTATTTTCATTATTAAACATTTTGTACATTATTCCTTGTCTAAATTTTGATGAGTTGCATTTTGAGCTTTACCTGCTACTGAAATATCTCTTTACTATCAGAAAACTTTTTCTCATGCAGGCGCCTAACCGTAGACAAAGCATCTCTTAACCTTCTCTAGCGTGTAAATAAAATAGGCTTAACTTGAAGACAGATTTTCCAGACAGTGAATCATTTGTCTTGCTCATTTTGAAAACTTCCACCTACTTCTGGGTTCTCTCTCATTCCAATGTATTTTATTTTTAAAAATCTCAAGCTTCCGGTAGGCTTGGGTCCTCAGTCTTTCAAAACGTTCTATGTGAAACAGGCCCCTGCATGCGCGGGAAGTGCCACCTACGTTAATGGCAAGTTATTCACGTGCAGAATCTGTTCTTTCAAGCTTTTAAGTTCAAAGTTAGGGCCAGGAACTTAGACTTTGGTTCTGGAAAAAAATGAGCATGAACTTAAGTTCACCTTTATTCAGAGTAGCATTTAAGCATATATCCCAAATTAAATAGGGATTATCCTGAATAGTGTGTGGTTTGTTTTTTTTTTTTTAAATTGTAGCCTTGACATTTTGGGAAAAATTATGAAAACAAATGTAACATTTTAAATTATATTCTACACATATAGAGATGAATTAATTGCATTCCTTACATTTCTAAGGACAAGCAGTCAAGTTACAGGCATATTTACAACCAGAGTGCTAAATGACAAAAATAACCCCACATCCATCTGTTTGAATGTGTGATCAGTCATACATTTCTTCTTTTTAAAAGACTAATTCAATATGGAAAGGCATCATTTATGAAGATGTTTTGATTGATAACTGAAAAAAGTTATCATTCCGACAGCAACTCCAACCAAACCATGTTAAACATATCTGCATTACTAATTACTAATGCATATAATTATCAGTGTACAGGGAAATTACAGCATGATAATTATGGGAATTGTGATTTTAGACTTCTCCATCAGTTCACTCAGTTTGCCACCTAAAATGCTCATTTATTATCTGCCATAGTCATTAATGGTTAAGAAGGGTATAACTTTTCTGTGGATAATAAATTCAAAACTGTGATTATTGTACATGTCGACTAAATCCTACAACGTTCAGTCTTTATGTAATCTTAGTAATTGTTCCTGTTAAAATCTTATTGTCCATTAATATTTTATCAGATGAACATATACATTAATGTCTCAGATGCCTTTATGGTATATATATAGAACAACACCTAACAATCCCAAATTCACTTTGAAAAAATGCCTTCCTAAAAGTCAATGGCAAAGAAATATTACTTTCTTCATGATTCAAGTAATTGACACACAATACTTAAGTTGTTCTGGGGAGGTCAGGACATCAGGAAAAAAAATTCCTCAGAAGTTTAAGCTCCGAGGTACTGAAATTAACATGGACATCCTCCAATTCATTATCTATATTTGTTTGCATTTCTAAACCCCTCTTTACTGACAGTAAAACAGGCTGCTTTTGGTGATATCTTAAAGTTTGAGACATTTGCTGCCTCATGTCCAAAAGAAGTCCCTGTCTCTATCTACACAGGCACCTATTTTTAACTTTATCTGCTTCCTTTTATTTTTATCTGCTATATCTTTAGCACCTTTTAACTTTATCTGCTTCAAAAATGTTGCCATTGTAGGCTTTAAACCAAGTGAAATACTAAAGAAGTTTTCATCAAGTGAAGAAATTCTTCATCATTGTGAAGAAATTACTTATTCATCAAGTGTATATTAGAAAATTTAAATTCAGCACAGCTAATTAAGCCTTGGGTACTAGTGATAACCGTGTTTGCTGTTGTAGCTCTTCCTTGTAACAATTGTTACTTTCTCATCGACAACCTTAAAACAAGGTCTGTATGCATCACTATAATAATCAAGTGTTATATGGTAAATGGATGAGAACTCCAGAGTGCTTTCCACTTATATTTCAAAACAGTGCATTCATACAAATGCTACTGTCCTCTGAAGAGGTACTCATGCCAGAGGGCTGAATTGGACAGACAAACTTGCCTAGAAGCAGAGACTTGAAAATGAAGCATCAGTGACCGTATAAAGAGAACTCACAGGTCCAACTTTTACACCCAGAAGAATGTGAAAGATTCTCTTGAAAGTCCTCACAGACTAAGCAACTGTAGTAGAGCTTTTACTAGGTTATATGGAATTTTGCTCAAGAGAATGAAAAAGTAATTGAAAGACAGAAAAAAAACGCAATTGTTTTAAGATTTTGGGGAAAAAAGAAGTTTTGTACATATACACAAACAAAAACATAAAAAGATGTAAAATATGTCTGATATTTTATATATGCCAACTTTAAAAGAACTCAGAAAAGCTTTAAAAGTGTTTGTATTGGACTAGATGCACAAACAGCAGGAGGTAGCTCATATTCAAGGGAGAACAAGAGAGAAAATAATGAATTACTGGAACAGTGCTGGCCACTTCAGTAAGAACACCAGTCATCTAATGAAAATATAGACATTTCTGGGAAGCCACAGACAGAGTTAGACATAGTTGTGGTCTCCGCTACTGTATCACTTTTCATAATGTTTTATTACTGTTTACCTTCCAAAACAAAATACTGTAACTAATATATTTATAATAATTAAAGAGGAGACAGACAAGTTCAAGAAAATAATGGCCTCCAAAATTCACACTTTTCCCAGCTGGAATGTTTAATTAGGCTAAGGACTTCTTTTCTGTCCCTAATCAGATAGGAAAGCTGGGAGAAATGAACGGGGGTCCTAATTATTTTTTTTTGTTTTCTTATGTTTGATGTGAGGGTATTTCAGATGCTATGAGCATCCATTACATTTCATTATAAAATAAGCACATCACAGTTATCTCCAGTAGTCTGCATGTGCACAGGGTATGCATATTGACTGATGAATATAAATCTTTCTTATGATCAGAAAACAACATACGGGGCCAACATATGGAGCAGAAGCATACATAACAGCCACGACTTGGTAAAAATTCAAAATGTTTGGAGTTTATATCAGATGTCTTCCTCCTCCCTAAGTTCTCAAATGCCAGTTCGCTGTCTGTTTTCATCTTCCTTGCTGGATGTTTCAAATGGCTGGTCAAATTATCAATACTACTCTTTCTCTTGGATTCAACCCCTTTTTATAAATCAAGCAGTAGTTTGTATACCTCACCTTTCTCATATGCTTGAGATTCTAAACCACTGAGCTGCCCTGTAGTTGATCTGCCAGATATGGTACAGACTCAAAAATCTCCTCAAAACCTTGTCAAGCTTGCTTAGGATTTCTAGAACAGGCACGCTCCATCGAACTTCTAAAAAAAACACATAGCAAGAGCCATACACTTCAACAAGAGTTAGTCCCATCAGGAAATCAGGACTGAGAAACAAACCAGAAAGTTCAGATAATTATTTTTAAAAATTCAGAAAAAAATATGACAAGACAGAGTTGGCAAGAGATGAACTGCCACTTTTAGAATAAACTGTCTATTTAATTAGGCACACAGGAATCCACTCCTCTAGAAAAGTGCTAACACCATGTCACGGAGAATTAGACTGTTATGATAGCAGTCAGTGGCTAGGCATGTTTGACCTACTTTACACGTTTTCACAGAAAAAAAGAAAAGGAACAGACAGAAATTCACCTCAGGGATTCAGAGGCATCTCAAATACCAAATTTTGAATACCTCAGAAACAAAAAAGTCATTGTGTTCCTTTGGCCAATTTTTAATAATGAGAACAATACACTCAAATGTATTTTAATTCCAACATTTCAACTTGATTTCTGTTATATTTCTCTGCTGAAAATTATTAAATCAATTGCATCAGAGTTTTCCATAAGAGTGTATCGGGTTTACGTGGCAAGGTTTTGGTGGACGTGGGGGGGTGCAGGGGATGGCTTCTGAGAGGAGACACCAGAAGCTGCCCCCATGTCAGGCAGAGCCAGTTCCAGATGGTTCCGGGACAGGCCTGCCATTGGCCAAAGCTGAGCCAATCAGCAACGTTGCTAGTGCCTCTGTGATAACACATTTAAGAAAGGGTGAAAAAAAAACGCTGCACAACGGCAGCTAGGAGAGAGGAGTGAGAATTATGTGAGAGAACCAGCCCAGCAGACACCAAGGTCAGTGAAGAAGGAGGGGGAGGAGGTGCTCCAGGCACCAGAGCAGAGATTCCCCTGCAGCCTGGGGTGAAGACCATGGTGGCGCAGGTTGTACCCCTGCAGCCCATGGAGGTCCACAGTGGAGCGGATATCCACATTGCAGCCTGTGAAGGACCCCATGCTGGAGCAGGTGGGTGTGCCCTGAAGGAAGCTGCAGCCCGGGGAGAAGAAGGTTTTCTGGAAGGACCTGTGACCTTGTGGGGGACCCACGCTGGAACAGTCCATTCCTTAAGGACTGCACCCCGTGGAAAAGGAAAGACCCATGCTGGAGTAGTTCTTGAAGAACTGCAGCCCGTGAGAAGGACCCACGTTGGCGAAGGTTGTGAAGGACTGTCTCCCATGGGTGGGACCCCACACTGGAGCAGGGGAAGAGTGTGAGGAGGAAGAAGCGGCAGAGACAAAGCGTTATGAACTGACAGCAACCTCCATTCCCTATTGCCTGTGCCGCTCGGGGCGTGGAGGTAAAAGAGTCATGAGCGAAGTCATCAGCACAAGAAGGACATGGACCTGTTGGAGCAGGTCCAGAGGAGGGCCACGAAGATGATCAAAGGGCTGGAGCACCTCTCCTATGAAGACAGGCTGAGAGAGATGGGGTTGTTCAGCCTGGAGAAGAGAAGGCTCCGGGGAGACTTTATAGAGGCCTTCCAGTACCTGAAGGGGGCCTACAGGAAAGCTGGGGAGGGGCTGTTTGCAGGGGTATGTAGCGATAGGACGAGGGGCAATGGTTTTAAACTAGAGCAGGGTAGGTTTAGATTGGACGTTAGGAAGAAGTTCTTTACAATGAGGGTGGTGAGGCACTGGAACAGGTTGTCCAGAGAGGTGGTGGAGGCCCCATCCCTGGAGACATTCAAGGCCAGGCTTGATGAGGCTCTGAGCAACCTGATGTAGTTGAAGATGTCCCTGCTTACTGCAGGGGGGTTGGACTAGACGACCTTTAAAGGTCCCTTCCAACCCATCACATTCTATGATTCTATGAAGTTGAGCCTGGGAAGAAGGGAGGGCTGGTGGGAAGTTGTTTTTAGATTTGTTCTTATTTCTCATTATCGTACGCTGTTTAATTGGCAATAAATTAAATTAATTTCCCCAAGTCAAGTCTGTTTTGCCTGTGCAAGTGTGGTGGGCTGACCTTGTCTGGCCTCCAGGTGCCCACCAAGCTGCTTTAACTCTCCCCTTCCATCAACAACACGGGGTGAGAAAAATATGACAAAAAGCTTGTGGGTTGAGATAAGGCCATAGAGATCACTCATCAATTACCGTCACTGGCAAAACAGACTGTTGAGGAGTGGGAGTGAGAGTGGCTTGGTGGGCACCTGGTGGCTAGGCCAACCCACCACAAAGAGTTATTTCAGAAAAAAATTGTTTGTAATTAATACACTAAATATAACATGCTGATAGTTAATATCGGTATGTGATCTACTGAATAAATATATTAAAAGGCAAAACTAGAAAGAAAACACTAGGTGCTACAGGGCTTTTTAAATTTAAGTTTTTTAACACAATTTAATTTAAATGTTTTAACACACCAAAAGCTAATGGCTGAAAGCTAGAGAGAAATAAGCAACATGAGCAGATGAGGCCAGAATGTAAATAGTAAAAGTGTGACTGACCTTAGTCTCATGGGGATTTTCTGGACGTACAGTGGGGGCTGTATGAGGCTCACAGGGGCAGAGTAGGACATATATGTACTTCTATCTACTGTGCAACACTGAAACTTCTCTCTCTCTCTCTCTGGAAGGGTTAGGGAGAAGCCATGATGCTTCACAGCTATGGAGCAGAAAGAAGCAGGAGGCAGAGTCTTGGGGGACAGAGGTTAATGAGAGTACAAGACCCCCAAATCCTCTAATCTTACCACCCCACTAGTTAATTCTTAACTGACTGACATTTTTAGCAGTGGTAGTAACTGACCATTTGAATGACTGATTAAACAGATTATTCACCTTCTTGTGTTTGGAAATCAAGATTGAATGCCTTTTTTCACCAAACAAGTCATTGTGCTCAGATGAAGATTTGAATAAAAATGTCAGGCCTGTGTGATTAAAAGGTCAGACTAGATGATTTAATATTCCAATGTAACATAAAGATCCATGCATCTCTGATTTTTTTATCTGAAGCAGTTTGTTCATCTTAGGATGAAGCCAGCTACATAAAGAAACTGTGTTGCCAATCACCAGAGAGGGGTGAGGGAATAGACAAAGAAAAAAAATTCCTTTACCTGGAAAGAGATTGACTGTTTGAATAAATAAAATCTCATCTCAAACTACTTTCCAAATCACAAGCTTAAAATAAAGCTATGGAAGTTTCCACATTTATTTAATTTTTTTTGCTCTTAGAATAACTATAATACTTCCGCCAAAATTATATTATCAGGATATGACATTACTATTGGGCCTCCTTATTTGCGGCTGTTGTTCTTTTAGTATCAGAAGTATTAATTCATAAGTATTAATTAATTAATTATTATTGACTTTGTTTTTATTTTGATCTGCACAAGCATGACTGAAACTAAATTTCTGAGTCAAGAGTTCCTAAGGTTAGTGATGACTGATGAATAACAGTGATTGCAGATCAATCCTAATGCTTGTTAGAAAAAGCAGAACTAATAGATGGGAGTTCCTCCCTGGCTGACAAGCATAATACATTTTTGAATTTAATAACTATATATACATTTTGAAATTTTTGACATTAGGAAACACTGATAATATAATTCGAATTTTATCAGACATTAAGACATTCACATATGGAAAAAAGTGCAGGGTGATTTAAATTCTACTATTTATAGGGCAGATAATTTTCTAATTAGTCTTTGCTGTAGCTGCCTGTCCTCCGACAGTAACTGTCAGTAACCCACCTAGACTCATCCTTCAAGTAGAATACAACATGTAGTATAATTTCAAATTGCTAACCAATTAGGGCAAATCGCTCCTCCTACAATCTATAAGTAGAATTATCAGGAAGAGCTAAAATCTTATCAATGTTACGACTAATTTGCTAGTTACAAAAATTTAATTATTTGATTAGTGAGGGTGAATAAAACAAAATGAAGTTGTTTGTTGTAAACAGTGAAACAGAACTAAATCTTGATATGGCAAAAGTGTCAGAGGTTATAATAAGCCCATGCCTGGTTCATTTATCTCCATGTGAAAATTATCCAAAATTAATTCAAAGGATTTGAATACATTTGCTGAGTATTACATTAGGAAGCAGGCCCCGCTATTGTGATCTCTTAAATTCTCTATACAAGTATGAAAAATATTATGATGGTGCAGGTAGGATGAGGGTTAAAAGTGAAATGACTTCAAGCTATATCAGGTACAAAGCAAAGAAAAATTGAACTGCTCTAGTTTGCCTGGTTTATTTATACCTTCTATTAAATTTAAAGCTGAGTATGCGTTTGACATCACAGTTTAAGCTGAACTGTTTAGGTTTCAACTGACTGTTGCTTTTACGAGTTGAACCTTATATATCAAGAGCCTAAAATTAATTAGAGGTGTCAAGAACTAATTAGAGATCTCAAGATTGGTGGCAGCCTGGGCTGCAGTGACCATGCCCTGGTGGAATTCACAATCTTGAGGGATATGGGCCAGGTGAGGAGTAGAGTCATTGGGAAGCAGCCTCTCAGCTATAAGCTATGAGAGGTTTGAGCAGGAGCAAAGGCCTGACTGCTACCCGTATTAAGGCATACTGGTTCTCTATCTGGCTGCGGACAGGGAGAATCCGGGAAGTGGCCTCTCAGCTATAAGCCAGGAAAGATTTGAGCAGTAGCAAGCCATGACGGCCCAAGGAATGTCTGTGCTTGACTGCTCCCCGGTTTTGGAAAAATTGAAGGAGTACAAGGCATGTCCTACTCTGCCGGGAATGGTCTGGGCCCATGGTAATTGGTATAATCCAGAAGCGGTGGCAAGTCGTATCACTACCCTTGCGAAGGAGTGAAAGTTGCGGTTAGGTAAAGGAAAAGCTATAGTGTGTGTGGTATTAGGGGCAGCACTGACTGCAGCCCAAGAGGATAGACACTTGACCAGGAAAATAGAAGGAGAGAAAATAAAATTCTTGCAAGAGCAAATTGAAATTTTGCAAAGCCAATTAGCCGCTGAGCGTAACACCGCTCAGCGACTCCACGCGGCTTTGTTGGATGCCCTGTACCGAGAAAAAATCTTATGGTCCGAACTAGACCAATGGGAAGTGGCAATTGACAATTGATTACCGTCATCTGAATGCCATCACAGGCCCCTTGATGGCTGCAGTGCCTAACATAGCTGAAAGAATCATATGTCAACAACCGATTACTCTACAAGGACCCTTTAAGGTCTTGAAACCTGTGCTGACTGGAGCCCTCTCCCCTGTGAGGGTTGCACAGCGAGAAACAGTGAGGAAGTGGTACACACAATTAGATCATATTGCCACACGCAGCAGATAGAGGAGGGAACCCCCAAAGTGCTCATAAAACTTACTTCTCCATTTGAACCCCACCTGAAGAACGTATGGTTTAGGAATCTGTTGTTGGCTGAAGGAATTGAGAAGCTTATTTGAGCATGGAAAAAACGTAAGAAATTACCCCTCAGGAAATCTAGCGAGATGGCAGTAATCTAACAGCAGTCCAGAAAAAAAAAATAAAAAGGGGGGGGAGGGGGGGGATCAGAAAAAAAAAACAAAACCACAACTTTGTCTCCTGCTGTCTCCTGTTGTATGAATCTGTTTGCTCCTTTTTTGTGGACCTCTTAGAGGCACTCCACAGAATGACTGAACTCTTGCCTTCTTAACCCTTTCATCACTGTATTATGATTGTTTTTTATTTTTAAAAGGATATAAACCCTGAAGACTCCCGTCAACATACATACGTGGGCAGCCACTGATGCTCACGGGAAGGACCATCGGATCCACACTAGGTGGATCACTCCACCTTTTTAATTATTTTCTGCTTTATATATGTTTTACAGGTTATAAACAATCATCGTGGGACTTATGTTTTCGATTGTTAAGTGGGTTATTCCTTGCATTGCTTGTCTGATTTTTATTATGCTTGTTCTTATACTTTACTAGGGAAAGATGGTGTGGGAAAATTTGTATTCTTATTTAGTGTATTTATAATCTTGTCTCAGTCAATTGTTAATCTGAATCCCAGTTTGGCATGGGAGTTGATACAAAGGTTTATGCATATTTGGAACCATATGGACTAGGGGATGTACATCACCCTCCCTGGTTCTGCACCAGAAGAGTCCAAATTTACAATGATTAGTCTAAATCTTACGAAAACATTGAAAATAAATTAAGTCCCCTTTTTCTTGACCAGAAAGAGGGCCAACCATCGAAAAGTAACAGGGTATGGATTTTAATACTCAAGGGCTTTTGTATGAACTTCCGAGCAATTCTGTTTGAGAATATTTATGGAATCAAATTTGTTATCAGTCCTTAACCAATAGTTCTAGTAAATGGTATTCCCAGTTAAATATGTTTTAGATATGCTTTTGGAGAATTAAACGCACAGGTACAACAAGTCTCCAAGATGACACTCCAAAACCGATTAGCATTGAACATGCTGTTGCTTAAAGAACAAGGAGCGTGTGGCATGCTAAATCTGACTGAAGGAGAATGCTGTATTACCATCCACAACGCCACTACCTCCATAGAAGAAGCCCGTGCGAGGATGAAGGAAGTCACGGATAAAACCGGAGAATTGTTCCAATCGCTCCAACTGAAGGATTGGTTCGATGGATTGAGTCCTGGATCATGGATCTCTTCTCTTTTGCAAACTTTGGGACTCACGGGGTGGGGAAAGTGGCTGGCACAAATTGGAATTGTTTTGTTGATCGGATTTATATTCTTAATGGTAGGGATTACTGCGATGCAATGTATGATCACCTGTTTCTTATCTTCTTCCTCTTCTCTCTTCTCTCCTACCATCCGCTATATTAAAATCACCATGGCTGAGGAAGATCAGAATCAAAGTACCCAGATTACGGGATTCTGGGCTTGTGGATATGTTCCATCTTGGAATCCTTAGAAGTGAAGAGGTGGAGAAAACGGTTTGTAAATATTGCCCTTATGATATTGTGTGATTCAATGCTAGGCCTTACAGCAGTTATATGTATGATCTCCTTCTTTCCGTCTTCTCTTTCCTCTACACCTATACACTATGTTCAGATCACAACGGCTGAAGAAAATCTTGGAGTGTTTGAGCCACGGGGTGGTGTAAGAGATGGACCATAAAGTCCCTGACAAGGGGCAGAAGGCCCTCCGAGCCTTCAATGGAATGCCTCAAACACTCACAAGGAAATAAATAATGCAGGCCTGGCCTTCAAAGAACTGATAAGGCTAACACTTCTGGCGCCTGAAAGTGTGGGAGAACTGTCTTGTGAAGACAAGATAGTTCTGCCACTCATGTGGTGAGCTTGCTAGTTCTCAGTTCTCAAGGCCATTGTGTCCGATGAGTGACCTTTGCTTCATTATCCGTGAAATGCATATGAAAGCACACACCCCTGCATATGCTAATGAAGATTACAGAGATCATGCTAAACATGTATGACTACAGCACTCATCTCTCCACCCAAATCATGCTACGTGTCACCTGGAAGAAGGGAGAAACCTGAGATGAGGCTGTCCTCAGCAAGGGGGGTGGACCATGCTAATTCAGCAAACATAAAAGGGGAAAATAAGTGCCCCTAGACGGGGGAACAAAGAAGAAACAAAAGAAGAAGATCGTGCCTGGGAAGATTCTTCCCAAGAAAGAAGACCATACCTGGGAAGATTTTTCCAAGAAAGAAGATTGTGCCTGGGAAGATTCCCTGAAGAAGACGCTGGAACCAGGACCGGTGATCTCTTTATCTCTGTCTTTTCCTCTCTCTATCCCTCAGTTTCTCTTTTCTCTTTTCTCTTAGGGTTGTTAAGTAACGGTTAGAGTTGTTAAGTAACGACCTTAAGTACGATCTTAAGTACCGCTTGCCATAAGTTGTCCTATACCTGTTGTTAAGTAACACAATACATACCTCACCATTTGCCATAATTTGTCGTATACCTAACCAATTATCATGGACTTGTTAAGACCTATACTAATCGTTTTGGGAAGCTAATAAATGTTTCTATATGGACCTTGAGATTTATCTCACCTTAGTCTGCGCCGTTGGGAATTTACGAATCTGAAGTCACTTACCCCCCCTCTTTCCCGAGAGTGGGATGTGACAGTGTTTGACATCACAGTTTAAGCTGAACTGTTTAGGTTTCAACTGACTCTTGCTTTTACGAGTTGAACCTTATATATCAAGAGCCTAAAATTAATTAGAGGTGTCAAGAACTAATTAGAGATCTCAAGATTGGTGGCAGCCTGGGCTGCAGTGACCATGCCCTGGCGGAATTCACAATCTTGAGGGATATGGGCTAGGTGAAGAGTAGAGTCAGAACTCTGAGTTTTAGGAGAGCAAACTTTCAGTTGTTTAAGGAATTAGCGGATGGGACCCCCTGGGAGGCTGTCCTCGGGGATAAAGGAGCTGAACAGAGCTGGCAGCTCTTCAAGGACATTTTTCTTAGAGTGCAAGAGCTCTTGATTCCCACATGTAAGAAATCAGGCAAGGAAGGTGGAAACCAGCATGGCCCAGTAAGGACCTCCTGGTCAAACTAAAGTGCAAGAAGGAAATGCACAGGCAGTGGAACCAGGGACACGTATCCTGGGAAGAATATAGGGACGCTTCCCAGAGGTGTAGGGATGGGATCAGGAAAGCTAAGGCGCAGCTGGTACTGAATTTGGCAAGGGATGAGAAGAATAATAAGAAGGGCTTCTACAGGTAGGTTGGCCAGAAAAGGAAGATTAAAGCAAATGTACAACCCCGCCCCAATAAATAGGGGGATAACTTGTGACAACCGACATGGTACTCAACACTGTCAATGTCTCCTCCCACGTCTCTCAAGACCCTGAACCTCAAGGCAGGGACTGGGGAAATGAAGTTCCTCCCATCATAGGAGAAGATCAGGTTCGAGACCACCTGAGGAACCTGAGCATACACAAGTCCGTGGGACCCGATGAGATGCATCCCAGGGTCCTGAGGGAACTGGCCGATGTAGTTGCCAAGCCACTCTCCATGATATTTGAAAAGTCATGGCAGTCAGACTACGTCCCCGGTGACTGGAAAAAGGGGAAACATTGCACCCATTTTTAAAAAGGGTAAAAAGGAGGACCCTGGGAACAACCGACCAGTCAGCCTCACTTCTGTGCCCGGGAAGATCATGGAGCAGATCCTCCTGGAAGATATGTCGAAACATATGGAAGACAGGGAGGTGATTAGAGACAGCCAACATGGCTTCAGCAAGGACAAATCATGCCTGACTAATCTAGTGGCGTTCTACAATGGAGTGACTGCATCGGTGGACAAGGGAAGAGCTACGGATGTCATCTACCTGGACTTCTGTAAGGCCTTTGATACGGTCCCCCACAACATTCTGGCCGCTAAATTGGAGAGATATGGGTTTGATGGATGGATAAGGAACTGGCTGGATGGCCACGTCCAAAGAGTTACGGTCAACGGCTCAATGTCCAAGTGGAAACCAGTGACGAGTGGTGTCCCTCAGGGGTCCGTATTGGGACCAGTACTGTTTAGTATCTTCATCAACACTGTCGACAGTGGGATTGAGTGCACCCTCAGCAAGTTTGCGGATGACACCAAGCTGAGTGATGCAGTTGATTTGCTAGAGGGAAGGGATGGCATCCAGAGGGACCTTGAGAGGCCTGAGGAGTGGGCCCATGCGAACCTCATGAAGTTCAACAAGGCCAAGTCCAAGGTCCTGCACCTGGGTCGGGGCAACCCCCGGTATTAATACGGACTGGGGATGAATGGATTGAGAGCAGCCCTGAGGAGAAGGCCTTGGGGATACTGGTGGACGAAAAATTGGACATGAGCTGGCAATGTGCGCTCGCAGCCCAGAAAGCCAATCGCATCCTGGGCTGCATACAAGGAAGCATGGCCAGCAGGTCAATTCTGACCCTCTATTCCGCTCTCGTGAGACCCCACCTGGAGTACTGCATCCAGCTCTGGGGCATCCAGTTCTGTTAGAGCGGATCCAGAGGAGGGCCACAAAAATGATCAGAGGGCTGGAACACCTCTCCTATGAGGAAAGGCTGAGAGAGTTGGGGTTGTTCAGTCTGGAGAAGAGAAGGCTCTGGGGAGACCTTATTGCGGCCTCTCAATATATAAAGGGGGCAGATAGAGACTTTTTACCAGGGCTTGTAGTGACAGGACAAGGGGCAACGGTTTTAAACTGAAAGAGGGTAGATTCAGATTTAGATTTAGGGCTCAGGAGCATATCTGAAATGCTTGTACACCAACGCACGCAGTATGAGAAACAAACAGGATGGACTGGAAGCACTGGTTAGTTCCCAGAACTATGATATCATTGGTAGTAGTCAGACATGGTGGAACGAGTCCCACGACTGGAGTGCTGGGATGGAGGGCTGGCTACAGGCTGTTCAGGAGGGATAGGCAGGACAGGTGAGGTGGAGGCGTCGCACTATATGTAAGGGAGAAGTTTGATTGTACAGACCTTACAGTTAGCGATGATGTGGTGGAGAGCCTCTGGGTGAGGATTAGGGGGATGGAAAACAAAGGAGATGTTGTAGTGGGTGTCTACTACCGATCGCCCAGCCAGGATATAAACACTGATGAGTTATTCTATAGGCAATTAGGAGAAAGCTCTGGCTCGGTAGCCCCTTGTCCTTATGAGAGATTCCAACTTCCCAGACATCATCTGGGAATATCATACTGCTGTGATGAGCAGGTCTTGGAAATTCTTGAAGTTTGTGGGAGATAACTTCTTGTCACAGGTACTCAGTGAGCCAACTAGGAAAGATGCCCTCCTAGACTTGCTGTTTGTGAATAGAGAAGGACTCGTGGGGGATGGGATGGTAGGTGGCTGTCTTGGCCACAGGGATCACAAAATGGTTGAGTTTAAAATTTTCAGTGTAATGAGAAAAAAGGTGAGCAGAGTTGCTACGCTGGACTTCAAGAGAGCAAACTTTAAGCTATTCAGGGAGCTACTTAGAAGAGTTCCCAGGGAATCTGCTTTTGAGGGCTTAGGAGTCCACGAGTGCTGGTCAGTTTTTAAGAACCACCTTTTAGAAGCACAGGAGCAGGCAATTCCAGCGTGTCATAAGTCAAGCAAGCGGGACAGAAGACCAGCTTGGCTGAACAGGGGACTCCTTGTGGAGCTCAAGAGGAAAAAGAAATTGTATGATCTCTGGAAGCAAGGTCAGGCTTTGCAAGAAGAGTACAGAACTGTGGTTTGTTTATGCAGGGAGAAGACACAAAAGGCCAAAGCTGAACTAGAGATGAAACTGGTCAGTGTTGTGTCAGACA